>NC_069501.1:184670312-185030312 GCF_027579735.1 Bombina bombina | reverse complement strand
TTGGAAGTATATTAAGATGTGAATATGTTGTACTCGATGGACTTCTGTCTTTTTTAACCTCATCTACTATGTTACTATGTTACCAATATAGCAACCAGTAATTGTAAAAAAATATGTTTATAGAGAGGATAGGAAGGCAAACATTTAGGGAAAAATACTATACAATTTAATATGGTTATTTTGAGAAGTGAATGTGTGGGAGGTCAGATGTCTGCTAAACATAAAATGTTGTTTTAATAACCAAGTTTAAATAGAATGCATCTCTAAAACATGAGGAATATCTAGCAATATTAATTCAATACTATTGCCACACAAAATGTTACTGTAATTATAGTGCTAGTTTTTCTATTATTGAATTAGTTGCCCTTTCCTCAGGAACAAGAATGCAGTAAAATAGAAGATAACAGTAAAATATTTACGCTCAATATGCAATGACAATGTTATGAATAGAAATGCCTGTAAATTATTTCAGCATGCGCTAGTAATAGCTTCAAGCTGATAAGTAATGGCTGCTATTGGAAAGCAATGTGGTGAGCATAGCGTTACAACTCTATTAATCAAACCAATTTTTGTATTAGCTTTGCATTTCCTGTGTCTTACAGTAATGATACCTATCAAAAAAATTGCAGCTGTTCCTATCAATCCTTTCTAAGTTACTGATCATCATATATTGCTTATAAATTGGTATGGCTGTTCCTATAAATCCTTTCTAAGCTACTAATCATCATATATTGCTTATAAATTGGTATGCATGAAAATAATCATGTACAGTATGTTATGGATTCATAGTTAAAGGCATTTTCCAAAAATGACAAACTTGCTGACCATGATTATTTTGTTAAGTTAATAATAATTTAGTTCTGGTAAGTTTTATAGCAGACATTGTTTTCTTAAAGGGGCATGAAACCTATACTTTTTCCTTCATGATTGAGCATACAATTTAAAAAAACGTTCTAATTCTAATTGTCTTAGTTCTCTTGGTTATTTTTTATTGAAAAACATACCTAAGTATGTTCAGGAGGTGGGAGCTAGCTGCTGATTGGTAGCTGCCCATATATGTCCTCTTTTAAGCTAGATCCCAGTAGTGCCTTCTGCTCCTTTAATAAAGAAAGCCAAGAGAATGAAGCAAATTAATAATATAATTAAACTGGAAAGTTATTTAAAATGTATGCTTTATCTGAATCATGAAATATTTTTTGGGGTTTCATGTCCCTTTAAACCTCTATTCTAATCTATAAGAACTCTTGTTCTTAAAATTATTTTTCAGAGATATTTCAGTCTGTTAGAAGAGCAGACATTTGACTTAGTAAAACTGCTCTAGTGGAAAAAAAAAATAAACCTTGTAATTACAAATTTGTTTCCATTCTTCCAACAGATTAACATTTCGGCAGAGTCTGAACTATATCAGAACACATTAATAGCTTGTTGCTGCAATTGTATTTCAATGGTCAAACTCCCCCCACAACTTTCCTTTTTTGGAGGCGCCAATCCAGACCTGATTGAAGAACACAGGATTTGCCACTATCATAGTAATAACAAAATGTCTATTGTTTAACTTTAGCAGAAAAGATTAACTGCAAATTAGGGAAAGATATGTAGTAAGGTTAGGCTTGTGAAAGTTGTCATATGCTCTTTCTTGTCAAATCCACAATTTTCATGCTTCTACATGGCATATAAACGTACATATTTCAAATTATTGGCCCCCAGTATCCTCTTTCATCCTGGAGGGCTTGTCTCAGCAGAGAGAATGCTAGGTAAAATTTAAAATCGTTTGCCACATTCTCTGTAACTAAAATGGCCACAAAACTCCTCCCATTGCTTACATGTACAATTCTTTTACAGATTATGTACCAATCCCAAGTGACTCTCTTTTAACTAAGGTTCCACGCATATGTTGATTTGCGTATGTGCAATAGTTATCGTTGTGCGCATTTGGAACCTCAGTGCAACTGAATGTACTTTATTTTTAAAATTAAACAAATATTCAAGACACATTAGAACAGTTTAACTCGTAAGCAGGAAGTACGATGTGAATGCAATCCGTCTCTGTACAAACTCCCATGCTTTTCTGGCTCACATCTAATAAAGACAAAGAAGTATGCAAGCGCAACAAAGTGCCCACTATGTCACACTCCAATCTGTGAATGACACAACAAGAAGGGTGGAGTTTGGCAGCCATTTTGGTTGAGAGGACATGTCAAAAGATTTTACATTTTACATGGAATACTCTCTGCGCCCCAGGAAGAAAGAGGGTACTTAGAGGGCAATAATTTTAAACATGTAAGTTTATATGCGGTGTAGACTGTCCCTTTAAATAACAAGAAAAAGAAGGCAAACTAAATAAAAGTATTTTGCAAAGTTGTTTTACTTTTGCATAATTAAGCATTTTACTTTACAATCTTAACGTGTTTACTGTCCCTTTAATCAGCTCCATGTTTACATACACAGATGCTAACTGGTAGGTATACTTCATGGACAGTCCTAGCCAATCAGCTACTCCGCAGAGATTGACACAGCACGTGTGAGTAGTGCTAAAGTAGCCCTTCTTTACACTGATTTGTAGCAGTTGCTTAACTGTAGTGTGCCAAGACAGTATTACAGTGGGTATTGAAAAGAATCACCCCCCTTGAAAATAATCACATTTTGTTGCTTTGTTGCCTGAAATAAAGACAGACACAGTTTTTGTTTATCCAGTTGTAATCACTCAGTGCAACTTATAACATCCAAGTGAAAGATATAACACCAACATGTCAGGCAAAAATAAAGACAATTCAAAAACTGAATCACTAAATTGGAAAAAGGATCACCCCCTTGTGTCAGGATTTTGTTGAACCACCTTTTGCTTTAATTACAGCCTTTAGTCTGTTGGGAAACATCTCTACTAACTTTGCACATCTAGACTGTGCAATATTTGCCCACTCTTCTTTACAGAACTGCTCCAGTTCCGTTACATTTCATGGACACCGTGTGGTCATTTTTGCTGTGTGCTTTGGGTCATTGTCATGTTGAAAGGTAAACCTTTATCCCATTGACAACTTCCTGGCAGAGGGCAGCAGATGTTCCTCAAGAATTTGACTGTATTTTGCCCCATTCATTATTCCTTCTATCCTGACAAGTACTCCAGTGCCTGCTGCAGAGAAACACCCCCATAACAGAATATTACCACCTCCATGCTTTACTGTAGGTATGGTGTAATTTCGAAGGCGAGCTGTATTGGATTTCCTCCAGACATATTGTTTGCTGTTGAGGCCAAATAATTCAATTTTAATCTCATCTGACCACTTTTTCTATGTGGCCCAGAATCTCCTAGGTGTGTTATGGCAAAGCTCAGTCATGACTGCATGTTGCCGTTCTTGAAGAGTGACTTTTTTCTTGCAACCCTCCCATACAAGCCACATTTGTGGAGAATTTGTAAAATTGTGGTCACATGCACACAATGACCACTCTTTGTCATAAATTCCTGCAACTGCTTCAGAGTTGCTGTGGGCCTCTTGGTAGCCTCTCTGACCAGTTTCCTCCTGGCTCTTTCATCCAGTTTGGAGCGACGTCCAGAGAGGGTCTGTGTTGTACCAAATACCTTCCATTTCTTAATAATAGACTTCACTGTGCTTCTAAGCACTGATAAAGCCTTTGATATTTTCTTGTATCCATCTCCTGACTTGTGCCTGACCACAACATTATCCCGGAGATCTTTTGACAGTGCCGTGCCATCCATAGTTGATTGTTTGCTTCAGTTGCACTACCAGAGACTGAGATGCTCCAAGAAAGCTCTTTTTATGCTGAGCTAATCAATATGCCCACAGCTGATCACAGTTGAAGGTCAAATGGCTTTGTGTGTGCCATTGAGAAGGTGATTAGCTACAGCTGATTGAGTTTACAAGTAGTTTAAGAGGCGGTGATCCTTTTTTCAACTCAGTGATTCTGTTTTTGAATTGTCTTTATTTTTACCTGACATGTTGGTGTTATATCTTTCACTTGGATGTTATAAGTTGCACTAAGTAATTACAATTGGATAAACAAAAACTGTCTTTATTTCAGGCTGCAAAGCAACAACATGTGATTATTTTCAAGGAGGGGTTGATTATTTTCAATACCCACTGTACATAGACACACATCTCTTTACAGGTGTTACTGCACCGAAAAATGCATTTGAAAAGATTGTTTTTTTCTTTTCTTTTTTTTTAACAATGGACTAGAAAGGCTTTTTAATTTAAGTTTCAAGTGATACAAAGAGAAAAGACAGTGACATTAAATGGATATAAAACCCATATTTTTTATTTAGTGATTCAGATAGACAATACAGCTTTAAACAATTTTCCAATTTACTTCTATTATTTCTAATTTGCTTGGTATCCTTTGTTAAATAAAGATTGTCAGCAATGAACATTGGTGAACCAATAACATGAGGGATATATGTGTAGCCACAAATCAGCAGCTCTTGAGCCTACTTAGGCATCCTTTCAACAAAGGATACCAAGAGAATGAAAAAAATAGATAATAGAATTAAATTGGAAGTGAAAAAAGTGTATTCTCTCTCTGAATCATGAAAGAAACCATTTGGGCTTCATGTCCCTTTAAGCAGTGTTGTTGTGTTGGGAATAGGTGTAGTGGGCATTTAATATTTCTGGGCCCTATAGAAAGAATGACAGGCAATATAGATCACTTTTTAAAATCATAATTGGTATGTATATTATAATTAAATGGATTCTTAACCCAATTTCTTTCTTTAATGAATCAGATAGAGCATGCAATTTTAAGCAACTTTCTTATTTACTCCTATTATCATTTTTTCTTCTGCTATCTTTATTTAAAAAGCAGGAATGTAAAGGTTAGGAGCTGTCCTATTTTAGGTTCAGCACCCTGGATAGCGTTGCTGATTGGTGACTACATTTAGTAAACCAATAAGCAAGCATAACCAAGGTTCTGAACCAAAAACGGGCTGGCTCCTAAGCTTTACATTCCTGCTTTTTAAATAAAGATAGCAAGAAAACGAAGAAAAATTCATAATAAGAGTCAATTAGAAAATTGCTTCAAATTGCATGCTCTATCTGAACTATTAAAGAAAAAATTAGGTTTAGTATCCCTTTAAAGACAGCTCTGCTGCTTATTAGCTAGTGATATGCATTCACTAAGTTTGAGTGAGTAAAGTGATGGGTGAATTCTAGGAGAATTCAAAGAGAGAGTTATAAAATGTGGTCTCATGAAAATCTTACCGAATAATAAGGGGTGTGTTACTAGCAGCTGACATACTCAACAGAGGGCCCTGGTGCAAAGATGTTTAGTTTTTCCCTGATGATGAGCATTCTGCACTTTATAATGATATTGAGGCCAATTTAACACATTTTTGTCGGACCTGATCCGACAGTGCGGATCAGGTCCGACAGACATCACTAAATGCGGTGAGCAATACGCTCTCCATATTCAGCATTGCACCAGCAGTTCACAACAAGAGTTGCTGGTGCAACGCCGCCCCCTGCTGACTCACGTCATTGTCTGCAACTGCAAGCACACTGTGGTATTTAATAATGTTATTTTCTATACACTATGCCCTGATAACAATGCTAGTTTATCCAACTTACTGCAGTTTATGAACTGCCGACGGGGTTTATTGGTATTTTTGATGTGCAAGGTGAATTTACAGGTGACCCGGGGTTTCAGCAGTTGCGCTAAAGCCTGCGCCGTATATGTAATCTCGTCACTGGTTTGTTTTAAAAACATAATGGAGATTGAGGTAGAAACTTACTTTGGGGTCCAAGTGTTTTTGCCCTTTATGGTGCTTGCTTTGTGGGTCCCATGGGTAGCAAAGGGTTTGCTTTGGGGGTCCCATGGGTGGGGGAGCATTTTATGATAAGGGGTAGATGGTTTTGGGTTTGGTGGTCTGATGTAAAATTAGTGTAGAGTTTCATGAGTGAAGGGTAGTAATTATTAACCTACCCTAATTAACCGCTTCTGTAAATAATCCCAAATAAATACCTGTACTTTAGTATGATGGTAGATGAAGATCATAAGACTTGAAATGCCCTTTTCATGACTAGTTGGTTTATAGTCTGCAATCTGATTAAACACCATAGAACATCCGTTAGATTTTGACTACTGAAATACAGCTAAGGTTACAGAACATCTAAAAGTCTATACTTACATTGTGTAGAATTGTTTTATTTCCCTTGAAAGAAGTCAAAGAGGTATAAAGATGATCAGTATTTTGAGTTTGCCTCTGTGCTAAAATTTTGGAAAATATACAGCACATATCATTATCACTGCAATATCTACCATTCTAAAAGATGACAACACACCGCTCCATAGAGTATTCCTGTTTGCTGGTTGATACTTACACAGAAATGTCTTCATAATATTAATTTTACCATGAATGTGCTTATCTTCACTATCCATTTTCACATGAAAGCATAAATCCTAACATACAAAACTGATGTAAAGGTTATACACAGTTTTAATAGAAAGAAAATAAAAGCAAATAATAACCCTTAGCTTTGTAAGTATAATACTGTCTTAATGTGCTGAAAGCTTACAACCGACTACGTTCACTCTTAAAGGGACATTTTACACTATATTTTTCTTAACATAAATGTTTTGTGGATGATCCATTTATATAGCCCATTTGGGAGTGTTTTTGTAACAGTGTACAGTTTTGCTTATTTTTTAATACCCATGTGCTGATTTTCAGATGTAGACCCAGGTGTACAGAGTCCTGCTGCCCCTGTGTATGTAATCTGTCTTTTCATATACAGGGGGGGGGGGGTGTCTACTCTTCCTTTTTAAAAAGGCTTTATACTGGATTTTTATATCCGCATCTGTGCATATTCTTCTTTATAGCAGTGTCTATTACATGCAGTTATATGAAAATTGGTGTACACTGTCCCTTTAAAGTTGCATAAAACTCATTGAGATTGTAATATAAAATGGTTATTTATGAATTGTAAAAAAAAAAAAAATCAGCTATGAAAATTGTGTGGTTTGAATTCTGAGAAGTATAAACTCCAGACTTCATAATCCTTAAAGGGACACTAAACACTAAATACATTTTATATTAATAGTATTGAGGTTATTCCCCGCCTCCCTCTAGTCATGGGTGCCAGCATGTTGAGATCTGTCTTTTACTACATTCCGGTGCTGACCTATTTGCACATGTGCAGCAACTCTCCAGGGATACCTGCAGCGTAACCTAGGGTCCATAATGGCAGCACCCATGATTAGAGGGAGGTGCATGAAATGTATTTAGTGATTAGGGTCCTTTTAACCTGCTAAATATCTGTCCCTTATTGGCCTCAGCAGAGTGGATAAGATACAGAACTATGTAACCTTTGGTAAAAAAAATAAGCACAGCTAGTCTTGACTACTCAAGTAGAATGTCTGGATTGTCTTCTCCAAAAAGACAAGTGGGTGGGTGGGGAGTTTGGCTATTTATATAATTTCCCAGCAATCTGAATATGAAGATTTTTACACTTGGTTGGTATTTTTATCTGCTGCAAGACAACATGAAAGTATTTATATTTCTTTGTCAAATTTGAGCCCTAATCAGGGTGTCCAAGCTAAGTTCCTCATATGGTAGGGGAGACAATTAAACTGAGGTATCAAGATCCATCAGAAAACAGTTTTCCACCAGCTTTGTGAAAGATTTGTGCACTTTTCTGTTCTATTTCAGTTGTTATATTTAATGCACGTTGAGTTTGTATGTTAATATACACAATCATTCCTTGTCTATATATATAAAAAGATAACACATTTATAGGGACATGAAACCCAAAAAATGTTCATTCATTATTCAAATAAAGCATGTGATTTTAAACAATTATATAATTTACTTCAAAAGCAGGGATATAAGGTCAGGGGTCGCCCATGTCTGGAGCACTATATAGCAGCAGTTTTGTAAGAATGTTATCGATTTGCAAGAGCACTAGATAGCAGCACTATTTCCTGCCATGTAGTGCTTGAAACACCTACCTAGGTATCTCTAACACAGAATATCATAGCAACGAAGGAAATTTTGTAATAGAAGTGGAATTTTTTTTAAGTGGTATGCTGTGTCTGAATCACAAAATATTTTTGGGGGGTTTCATATCCCTTTAAGCTATGAAGCATGTCATTAACTGGAATTAACATTTAAAGGAACAGTCTAGTCCAAAATAAACTTTCATGATTCAGATAGAGAATGTAATTTTAAACAATTTTCCAATTTACTTTTATCACCAATTTTGCTTTTTTTCTCTTGGTATTCTTAGTTGAAAGCTAAACCTAGGATTTTCATATGCTAATTTCTAATCCCTTGAAGGCCGCCTCTTCTCTCAGGGCATTTTGACAGTGTTTCACCACTACAGCGTGTTAGTTCATGTGTGTCATATAGATAACACTGTGCTCATGCACGTGAAGTTCCTAGAAGCCAGCACTGATTGGCTAAAACGGATATCTGTCAAAAGAACTGAAATAAGGGGGCAGTTTGCAGAGGCTTAGATACAAGATAATCACAGAGGTAAAAAGTGTATTTATTTAACTGTGTTGGGTATGCAAAACTAAGGAATGGGTAATAAAGGGATTATCTTTCTTTTAAAACAGCAAACATTGTGATCAAAATTAAAAAAAATAGTCAGTAATCACCTACAGATTTGCACTTATACCATAAAAGGCTAGATTGCAAGTGGAGTGCTATATTAACATGCAACCTTGCGGAAACACTTTGCGCTTAGTGCAATTAACCAGCGGTCAGACCTCTATTAATTAAACAAAATGTGCCCCAATTGTCCCCAAAATAAAGTCTACAGTTGCTTTACATAAATGAAAAATATAAGCACTTTTATTTTTTTAATAAAACACTGCACAAAGCAGTTATAAGGGGTTAAATTGAGGGAATGTGGGGTGTTTGAGGAAACAAAATGGCACTGAAAGTTCCTTTATATAGAGGTGAATGGGGGACTATGTTTTTACTATAAATATATATGTATATGCTTATATACGTATATATTTATGTGTTAATATGTGTATATACAAACATAAACACATACATATATATGTATATATTCATATAACAAGTTTTTGTTTTGCTTGTGCTTAAGGGTGATTACAAAAGTCTGTGAACCCTGACTAGTTCAAAGTTTGTTTGAATATGAGCTTGCATCTGTGTATGAGCCTGCATTTGTGTGGCTGTATTAGGGTCCCAGGTTTTGGAAGATACCTTGACGTGGCACCTGGGCTTGTCCCATTTGGCCAAATGCGGTAACTGACTCTTCCAGTTTCTTTTAAACTTAGCTGAGAGCTTGTTAGTGAGTGCTAGACTTTTTTGTGTGTGTTTATATACATATATATTTTTATTTTGCTGTCCAACGCTGCACAAATTGCCCGCTGCACTAGGTACTTTGCTGTGTCTCACTACATGAGAAAGAGGCTACCATTGGAGCCTATGGAAGCGTACTATTGTGAGTGCAAGGCTTCCAGGCTTGCGTTCGCATTGCCCTTAACTTGTAATACCAGCACACATTTGCGTGTGCTGGTATTACTGAGTGGAGCGCAAATATCGCACTTTTTTATGCTTCACTCGTAATCTAGCCCAAAATGTTTATTTATGTGCATTAAAATACTTTTATAATTTACTTTATTATTCATTTTGCCCCTTTTTCCTGTAATTTAAGTCTAAAAATTAAAGAGACAGTGTACACCAATTTTTATAACTGCATGTAATAGACTCTACTATGAAGAAAGATATGTACAGATACTGATCTAAAAATCCAGTATAAAACCTTTTTAAAATCGTAATTAAAAGCTCCCAGTTTAGCACTTTTGAAGAGTTTAGGCTGGGACACCCACTGAAAGGGACTGGGAAAGCAGAAAGAGCAGACATTCCCACTTCCCTGCATAAGAAAAGATAGATTACACAAACAGGAGTAGCAGGAATCTGTAGACTTCATTCTACATCTAATACATTGGGGCTTGTTTGGGGCTTGTTTAGGAAATCAGCACAATGTTATTAAAAAAATCAGCAAAACTATACATTGTTACAAAAACACTCCCAGATGGGCTATATAAATGGATCATCTACAAAATATTTATGCAAAGAAAAATCTAGTGTACAATGCCCCTTTAAGTGTTCTCCAGTTGTGAGAACTGACAGTGCACATATCAACTTCCCAAACCTAACCCTGCCCCATAAAATTAGTGTCAGCAGAGATAAGATAGGCACAACAAAACAATAAAGAGTTTGCTAAAAAAATGACAATGGCTTGCTAAGAGTTCTGCAGTAAAAAGTTCTGGTAGACTCCTCCAATTAAGATAGAATGGTGGGTGGAGTTTGGCTATTTAACAACAATTGTAGCAGAAAATGTTATTATTACAAGGTGCTTACTGTTAACCAATTAGCAGCCATACTGTACTACATTCTCTTTGGCTACATCTCCTTTGCCTCTGCAAACCCCCTTTCGCCATTAAAAGACTGTTATATGGGGGCGGAGCTTGTCTGACTATATTGGTCGCACATCTTGTCAGCTCCGTTAGATAATACTTGTTGACTCATTATTAATCTCCAAAAACCTAGCAGACAAAGCTTAGTTTGAAGAGGAAATTGCTCCTCCAACATAGCCACTCATGGCTCAGACAGTCTCTTACATTGAGATACTACTACCGCTACTTACTCAACACCCCTCTCGGGAAAGAGCCGGTCATATTGCGGTCTGTATGGGGAACTAGAGGAGGCCAGGTGTGGCCAAGAACAGATTGTTATTGCAGTGACATCTTCCCAGTACGATCTATCAGCCGGAGAGTGCTTCTGACCGATCAAGCTCATCCTCATAACCACTTTGGGAGCGCTCCGGACCTGAATCCTGAGAGACGTGGTCTGTTCACGAAAGACAGTGTTACCAATATCTGGCGGTAAAATTCAATTCAGATAACACACTCGAACAACATCCCTGAGATCCGGGTCTGGACTGTTAGTTGACCAGGAGGGATAATTTAATAAACTCTGATCTGTATTGAACTTCTGCTGACTGTTAAAATTAACTGCAAGTCTCAGCTTGTGATGCAGCAATTTTTTTTCCAATTCTCAACCGATCTACATCCTATAAGATCAATTTCTATCTGGTCCCACTGAAAAAACATATATATCCCTGTTTGGTGGTTAGTTCACATAAGTAAACCAAGGGTTTAAAGGCATCCTGAACATTTCAAGCCCACAAATTTGATAATGTTTCTTGTGTAGAAATATATTTTACTGGCCTCCGGTATCAAACTAAGGTACCTTGAACCGTTATGCAGAGTGTGTGAACCTCTTAAACTCTCAGTTGCCTCAATATAGAGACTTATTGTTCCTTACAAATGTTTTACTCTAATCTGTAAGCCACAGTTATTTCTTGCAACTAGCATACATCGACTCTCGTGAATTTTGCTCACATAGGGCAATAACATTGTTACGCAGATCCTAGCTACCTTTTTATATTACATTTAAATAACAACTTACTGTTACTGAAACTTTCCTGATAGGGAGTTTATATCACATCATGGAGCCTTAAACACTTCTAAATGTCCTGAGTGCTGGGGCTTCCTGTGAACAAAATATATTCATTATAGAGACTATTTTTTTTTATTTATATATAACTACAACTTAAACTAATCTAACTAGTGGATTAATCAACACCCTGCTATCTGATTAAAATAAGCAGTGTATGACCCACACATTGTTTCATTCCTCCCATAAGTCTGCTGTCAATATGGCATCTTCATCCAGGAAGAAATCTAAATCCTCCCACCAGTCTAAGAGGACAGTGGTTGATCATTTCAGCTCTCAGCAACCGCCCAGAGATCTCCAATCTAAGGATGATAACTACTCATATACCTTGAATTGCCCTGTCACAGGCCTTCATATGTTGACTCCAATATTATGGACTCAACACCAATCACAGTCATCACAATGAAGAAAATGTTTCAAGATCACCATAAATCTAAAACCTCTGAATTCAAAACCTCTCTATCTGACCTCCTTTATAATATAAGTGAGAGAACTGATACTCTTGAGCGTAAACATGAAGACCTGTCCAACAACCACACTAATCTCATCACATATGCTAACTCCATTACTGATCATCTAGCAACTTTGGAATCCAAACTTGCAGACATTGAAGATCAATCAAGGAGGAACAACGTCCATATATGAGGCATTCCAGATTGTGTCTCGGTAACTGAGTTACACCCCTACCTTAAAGAGTTCTTCACATCTCTCTTTGGTCCACAATACCCTTCTGAAAGTGCAATTGACAGAGCTCATAGAGTCTTCAGACCTCACTCAAATAACTCCACAATGCCTAGAGACACAGTACTATGTCTACACTACTATCAATTAAAAAAAAAGCTAACACGTCATATGTCTCTTCCCTTCACCAAATCTACCATAACGTTGAAGTTTAAGAATCTTTTGGTTTTCCAAGATCTCACTGGCCTACACGCTTGCTCAAAGGCGCACCTTTTTAGAAATAACGCAAGCGATGCGGGATCACAATATCCGCAATAGATGTGGATACCCAACAAAGCTCTTTGTCAATAAAAACAAAACTAACTACACCATTTCTACCCCTGATGAAGGCAGACAACTACTCCATTCCATTCACTACACCAGCTGTACCCCAAGATGAAAATACAGCTTGAACGGAGGCTCTCAGACCTTCAGCTCCAGAATGGGCTCCTCTACCTAAAAGGACAACTCCCTTGAATAAAAAATGCTCTGCTTCACTACCTGCGCATGAGGAAAACACCTAAAACCTTGAGTATTGCATCTCCTCTTGTTGTTTTCTCTAGTAACAGGGCATTGCCCACTGTGCATGCCCCTCCTTCCTTGACATGTTTGTCAAAAATGTCTAAAGAGGACAGAGAGGTCCTATTTGACAATTATGTTTTTATGTTAGGTTCTGTTACTTTGTTATGTTAAGTTTACCTTTGATGTAGAACTCACATAGGAGAAATATAATCTGGATGGTTGCTTTTATAGAGTTTACCTAATATTATACATATGTTCCTTTTTTTTGTCTCTATTGCTAAACCTTGTTCTAACATGTGCTCAAGCTGGGGAGGGAGTGTCCAGATGCATTGATGATTTTTTACAGAGTATCATTGGTGAGCGATGGCCACTCTCTTCGGCCATGAGGGAGCCCCGGCCGGGGCCATATCTATCTCTGAATCTCTAGACTTTGATCACCACAAAAGCTCCCCCTTTACCAGCAAACAGCTCCCCTTCCCCAAACTATACTTCATAACCCAGCTGACAAAATAGTCAATCTCAAGTCACTTTTTCCACTTCCCCCCCTTTACCCTCAGCTTTCCACCGTCCCTTCTCCCTAAACAATCTTTTTTTTTTCTTCCCTTATTTATTTATTTTCTCCTCTTTTTGGTGCACTCCGCTATCCACTGCGGAACAGCCGCTGCGGCTTGCTGTATTCCATGGCTTTCCCTTCCCCCCTCCACTTTAAAGTTTTTTTGTTTTTTTTTTCTTATCCCTCTCTCTCTCGGCGACTCTCACTTTTTACTCACACAATGTTAGGGGGTTAAACTCCCCTAATAAAAGAAGCCTACCTTCGTACTTTACAGAAGTCCAAATCACAAGTGGTTTTCTTGCAAGAGACGCACTGGTCTGCGGGGGACCCCTTTTTTCTCCGGTCCTCCAAATTCCCCATTATTGAAACTTCTCTGTTCCCTCGGAAGGCGAGGGGGGTTGCCATATTGATACACAAACACATTTTTTTGATAAGATACATTCTGAACAAGACCCACAAGGTAGGTTTGTCATCCTAATATGCAAACTTAATAATGTCCTTTTTACCCTAGTATCGGCCTATGCCTCAAATAAGGGACAGATTCCCTTTCTTCACAAACTCCTACTGGTCATTGAACCTTACCAAGCCAATAAAGATACTGGCTTCTGTGTGGTCAGACAATGACGCCCTTGTTTTCACTGTTTCTGAAGATAACCATAATATCCCCCAACCTCCTTCGAGGCTTCCTGATTTTCTTCTTTCAGAACTTACTTTTTAAAAATATCTCTCTAAAGAAATACAAGAATTTTTGATCATCAACAATAATGGTCTTACAGATGATTCCACTTTATGGCCTCCCTAAAATACCTTTTAAGAGGTCTCTTCATCAGAGTGACAGCAAAGAGAAACAGAAAAAATGGAACCTCTTTAGCAAACCTGCAAATAAAACTGTAACAAATGCTCTCTATCCATAAGTCTAATTTGGATGAGGAGACCCTAGCTAAGATTTCTACGATCAAAGCACAGATCAAACAGCTTGAGACACTTAGGCCTAGATTTAGAGTTCGGCGGTAGCCGTGAAAACCAGCGTTAGAGGCTCCTAACGCTGGTTTTGGCCGCCCGCTGGTATTTGGAGTCAGTGATTAAAGGGTCTAACGCTCACTTTTCAGCCGCGACTTTTCCATACCGCAGATCCCCTTACGTCAATTGCGTATCCTATCTTTTCAATGGGATCTTTCTAACGCCGGTATTTAGAGTCGTTTCTGAAGTGAGCGTTAGAGCTCTAACGACAAAACTCCAGCCGCCGGAAAATAGCAGGAGTTAAGAGCTTTCTGGGCTAACGCCGGTTCATAAAGCTCTTAACTACTGTACCCTAAAGTACACTAACACCCATAAACTACCTATGTACCCCTAAACCGAGGTCCCCCCACATCGCCGCCACTCGATTAAAATTTTTTAACCCTAATCTGCCGACCGCCACCTACGTTATACTTATGTACCCCTAATCTGCTGCCCCTAACCCCGCCGACCCCTGTATTACATTTATTAACCCCTAACCTGCCCCCCACAACATCGCCGCCAGCTACTTACAATAATTAACCCCTAATCTGCCGACCGCAAAGCGCCGCCACCTACGTTATCCTTATGTACCCCTAATCTGCTGCCCCTAACACCGCCGACCCCTATATTATATTTATTAACCCCTAATCTGCCCCCCTCAACGTCGCCGACACCTGCCTACACTTATTAACCCCTAATCTGCCGAGCGGACCGCACCGCTACTATAATAAAGTTATTAACCCCTAATCCGCCTCACTAACCCTATCATAAATAGTATTAACCCCTAATCTGCCCTCCCTAACATCGCCGACACCTAACTTCAATTATTAACCCCTAATCTGACGACCGGACCTCACCGCTATTCTAATAAATGGATTAACCCCTAAAGCTAAGTCTAACACTAACACTAACACCCCCCCTAACTTAAATATAATTTACATCTAACGAAATAAATTAACTCTTATTAAATAACTTATTCCTATTTAAAGCTAAATACTTACCTGTAAAATAAATCCTAATATAGCTACAATATAAATTATAATTATATTATAGCTATTTTAGGATTAATATTTATTTTACAGGCAACTTTGTAATTCTTTTAACCAGGTACAATAGCTATTAAATAGTTAATAACTATTTAATAGTTACCTAGTTAAAATAATAACAAATTTACCTGTAAAATAAATCCTAACCTAAGTTATAATTAAACCTAACACTACCCTATCAATAAATTAATTAAATAAACTACCTACAATTAACCTAACACTACACTATCAATAAATAAATTAAATACAATTGCTACAAATAACTACAATTACATAAACTAACTAAAGTACAAAAAATAAAAAAGAACTAAGTTACAAAAAATAAAAAAATATTTACAAACATAAGAAAATTATTACAACAATTTTAAACTAATTACACCTACTCTAAGCCCCCAAATAAAATAACAAAGCCCCCCAAAATAATAAATGCCCTACCCTATTCTAAATTAAAAAAGTTAAAAGCTCTTTTACCTTACCAGCCCTGAACAGGGCCCTTTGCGGGGCATGCCCCAAGAATTTCAGCTCTTTTGCCTGTAAAAAAAACACATACAATACCCCCCCCCCAACATTACAACCCACCACCCACATACCCCTAATCTAACCCAAACCCCCCTTAAATAAACCTAACACTAAGCCCCTGAAGATCTTCCTACCTTGTCTTCACCATCCAGGTATCACCGATCCGTCCTGGCTCCAACATCTTCATCCAACCCAAGCGGGGGTTGGCGATCCATCATCCGGTGGCTGAAGAGGTCCAGAAGAGGCTCCAAAGTCTTCCTCCTATCCGGCAAGAAGAGGACATCCGGACCGGCAAACATCTTCTCCAAGCGGCATCTTCGATCTTCTTGCATCCGGTGCGGAGCGGGTCCATCTTGAAGCAGGCGACGCGGATCCATCCTCTTCTTCCGTTGTCTCCCGACGAATGACGGTTCCTTTAAGGGACGTCATCCAAGATGGCGTCCCTTGAATTCCGATTGGCTAATAGGATTCTATCAGCCAATCGGAATTAAGGTAGGAAAATTCTGATTGGCTGATGGAATCAGCCAATCAGAATCAAGTTCAATCCTATTGGCTGATCCAATCAGCCAATCAGATTGAGCTTGCATTCTATTGGCTGATCGGAACAGCCAATAGAATGCGAGCTCAATCTGATTGGCTGATTGGATCAGCCAATCGGATTGAACTTGATTCTGATTGGCTGATTCCATCAGCCAATCAGAATATTCCTACCTTAATTCCGATTGGCTGATAGAATCCTATCAGCCAATCGGAATTCAAGGGACGCCATCTTCGATGACGTTCCTTAAAGGAACCGTCATTCGTCGGGAGACAACGGAAGAAGAGGATGGATCCGCGTCGCCTGCTTCAAGATGGACCCGCTCCGCACCAGATGCAAGAAGATCGAAGATGCCGCTTGGAGAAGATGTTTGCCGGTCCAGATGTCCTCTTCTTGCCGGATAGGATGAAGAGTTTGGAGCCTCTTCTGGACCTCTTCAGCCACCGGATGATGGATCGCCAACCCCCGCTTGGGTTGGATGAAGATGTTGGAGCCAGGACGGATCGGTGATACCTGGATGGTGAAGACAAGGTAGGAAGATCTTCAGGGGCTTAGTGTTAGGTTTATTTAAGGGGGGTTTGGGTTAGATTAGGGGTATGTGGGTGGTGGGTTGTAATGTTGGGGGGGGGGTATTGTATGTTTTTTTTTACAGGCAAAAGAGCTGATTTTCTTGGGGCATGCCCCGCAAAGGGCCCTGTTCAGGGCTGGTAAGGTAAAAGAGCTTTTACATTTATTAATTTAGAATAGGGTAGGGCATTTTGTTATTTTGGGGGTCTTTGTTATTTTATTAGGGGGCTTAGAGTAGGTGTAATTAGTTTAAAATTGTTGTAATATTTTTCTTATGTTTGTAAATTTTTTTTATTTTTTGTAACTTAGTTCTTTTTTATTTTTTGTACTTTAGTTAGTTTATGTAATTGTAGTTATTTGTAGCAATTGTATTTAATTTATTTATTGAAAGTGTAGTGTTAGGTTAATTGTAGGTAATTGTAGGTATTTTATTTAATTAATTTATTGATAGGGTAGTGTTAGGTTTAATTATAACTTAGGTTAGGATTTATTTTACAGGTAAATTTGTTATTATTTTAACTAGGTAACTATTAAATAGTTCTTAACTATTTAATAGCTATTGTACCTGGTTAAAATAATTACAAAGTTGCCTGTAAAATAAATATTAATCCTAAAATAGCTATAATATAATTATAATTTATATTGTAGCTATATTAGGATTTATTTTACAGGTAAGTATTTAGCTTTAAATAGGAATAATTTATTTAATAAGAGTTAATTAATTTCGTTAGATGTAAATTATATTTAAGTTAGGGGGGTGTTAGTGTTAGGGTTAGACTTAGCTTTAGGGGTTAATCCATTTATTATAGTAGCGATGAGCTCCGGTCGGCAGATTAGGGGTTAATAATTTAAGTTAGGTGTCGGCGATGTTAGGGAGGGCAGATTAGGGGTTAATACTATTTATGATAGGGTTAGTGAGGCGGGTTAGGGGTTAATAATTGAAGTTAGGTGTCGGCGATGTTAGGGAGGGCAGATAAGGGGTTAATACTATTTATGATAGGGTTAGTGAGGCGGGTTAGGGGTTAATAACTTTATTATAGTAGCGGTGCGGTCCGCTCGGCAGATTAGGGGTTAATAAGTGTAGGCAGGTGTCGGCGACGTTGAGGGGGGCAGATTAGGGGTTAATAAATATAATATAGGGGTTGGCGATGTTAGGGCAGCAGATTAGGGGTACATAGGGATAACGTAGGTTGCGGCGGTTTACGGAGCGGCAGATTAGGGGTTAAAAAAATATGCAGGGGTCAGCGATAGCGGGAGCGGCAGATTAGGGGTTAATAAGTGTAAGGTTAGGGGTGTTTAGACTCGGGGTACATGTTAGAGTGTTAGGTGCAGACGTAGGAAGTGTTTCCCCATAGGAAACAATGGGGCTGCGTTAGGAGCTGAACGCGGCTTTTTTGCAGGTGTTAGGTTTTTTTTCAGCTCAAACAGCCCCATTGTTTCCTATGGGAGAATCGTGCACGAGCACGTTTTTGAGGCTGGCCGCGTCCGTAAGCAACTCTGGTATCGAGAGTTGCATTTGCGGTAAAAATGCTCTACGCTCCTTTTTTGGAGCCTAACGCAGCATTTGTTTGAACTCTCGATACCAGAGTTAAATTTATGGTGCGGCCAGAAAAAAGCCCGCGGAGCGTTAACAGCCCTTCTACCGCCAAACTCCAAATCTAGGCCTTAGAGTACAAAAAAGCTTAATATACCTTAAACAGAAGTTTTATCATAAGGGTAATAAGGCGGACCGTTTACTAGCTCAGCGACTCAGGAAGCGCACTACCAAAGCATGCATATCTTCAATTCAATCAAATGAACGAACAATGGTTAACCCAGCTGATATAGAAGCTTTTGTGGCATATTATAACTTTACAAGATTCAGGACAGGAGTGCTCTCCTACTACTCCTCCCTTTGTCATGGAAATCCAAAATTTCCTTTCCTCTCTGCACTTACCTAAAGTATCAAACAGTTCTATGTGGAAACCTAGCACCTGTATGTGGTGTACCCTGTATTCTCTGGAGGAAATGACACCTAGCTGTCAAATAGAAATCTAAGGTAAAAGTGTGTAACCAGAGCGCATGTCCTGGCGGAGGCTAGGGTGTTATATGTCTATAGTAGATTATATATGTCATATAATGGTATAGATGTAAAGAGGGTGGATGTGTAATCTTTAAATTCTTATAAATTTAATACATGTAATACATATCCCTTGAAATCTTATAAGGTTAACCAAAACAAATCTTATCTTAAAAACATGGATCCATGTGCGCTTAATAAAACTAAACAATGATTAAAACAATACTTAGACTTCTATGCACAAAGTATTTGAGCAATTCTATGCACAAAGTATTGAGCAATTCTGTTGTTAAGAATTCAAACTTATATGCAAAAGTGTAAGGTGAAATTATGATGTTGACAGTCCAGACCTCTATGCTAGTGGTGTAAAAGACCTTGATTCAAAGTGCTATAACTGATGCAAATAGTTCTCCTTGGCTAGATTCAGCAATGAGCCACTGCTATTGTGTCCCAAATCTGTGCTCACTGTGTGGTATTTAAAGTGACATTCTAGTGTCCAGATAATACATTTCTTGTAGTAGAAAGTTATATATTGCAACTTTATCCAGTGGTGCAGATAATAAAAATGCAATAAAAATACAAGTGAATCCAAATGTTGCAAAAAAACAAATGGTAAAACCAGCCTGTGTTTAAAAAATGTGTAAAGATGTGATAATTGTGGATGAAAACTAACAAACAAAAATATAAAAATAAAAATAAAAAATTGCTAATAATAAAAATCAAAAATAGTCAAATCTTTGTAAATCTGTGGGGAGAGTCTGCAGTCCTACTGCTGAGAACTCATTTGTGTTTCCAGATTCCCTGAAGGCTGTAAGGCTCTTTGTTGAATCATTCTGTGGGAGATAGTTAAAATGATATAGATTGTTTTGATTATAGTATATAATAGAGTAAGGCTGTCATGAACCAAGCTTCCAGACTAAAAAGAAAAAGAAAAGGTCTGGGAGGCATCCCGCTCGAAAGGGCTGTGCAGGGATTTGAACCTGTGGCTCTATGGTTACTATTCCTGTTTTGCTTGCTTGTTGAGCCACAGTCAGTTCTAGCAATAGCATGCAACTTTTAAATCTGTTATATGAGGATTTGCCTTACTTGTAATTACACGTGTGCAACACACAGGTGTTCTCAATTTTGGATTTTCTCA
This sequence comes from Bombina bombina, assembly GCF_027579735.1. Classification (NCBI taxonomy): domain Eukaryota; kingdom Metazoa; phylum Chordata; class Amphibia; order Anura; family Bombinatoridae; genus Bombina; species Bombina bombina. Next base: position 185,010,145 of record NC_069501.1, on the reverse strand, counting down.
GAACCAATCCTGAGCAAATCCTCCCTATTTAAGGCTGGCTGTTAGACTGCATGTTGTCTTCACATTGGATCTGTTTTGTCACAAGTCAGAACCTGTTTCCTGTACTGCTGTAATTATTTGGAGAAAGTCTTCACCTTTGCACCTGTTTACAAGGTATTACCAGGAGAAAGACTTTACCTTTAAACCTGTTACCTGATTACAAGTTTGTTTCCTGCCTTGTGCAAATCCTGCACTTCAGCTATTACCAGGAGAAAGACTTTACCTTTAAACCTGTTACCTGTTTACAAGTTTGTTTCCTGCCTTGTGCAATTCCTGCACTTCAGCTATTACCAGGAGAAAGACTTTACCTTTAAACCTGTTACCTGTTTACAAGTTTGTTTCCTGCCTTGTGCAATTCCTGCACTTCAGCTATTACCAGGAGAAAGACTTTACCTTTAAACCTGTTACCTGTTTACAAGTTTGTTCCCTGCCTTGCGCAAATCCTGCACTTCAGCTATTACCAGGAGAAAGACTTTACCTTTAAACCTGTTACCTGTTTACAAGTTTGTTTCCTGCCTTGTGCAATTCCTGCACTTCAGCTATTACCAGGAGAAAGACTTTACCTTTAAACCTGTTACCTGTTTACAAGTTTGTTCCCTGCCTTGTGCAAATCCTGCACTTCAGCTATTACCAGGAGAAAGACTTTACCTTTAAATCTGTTACCTGTTTACAAGTTTGTTTCCTGCCTTGTGCAATTCCTGCACTTCAGCTATTACCAGGAGAAAGACTTTACCTTTAAACCTGTTACCTGTTTACAAGTTTGTTCCCTGCCTTGCGCAAATCCTGCACTTCAGCTATTACCAGGAGAAAGACTTTACCTTTAAACCTGTTACCTGTTTACAAGTTTGTTCCCTGCCTTGCGCAAATCCTGCACTTCAGCTATTACCAGGAGAAAGACTTTAACTTTAAACCTGTTACCTGTTTACAAGTTTGTTTCCTGCCTTGTGCAATTCCTGCACTTCAGCTATTACCAGCAGGAAGACTTTACCTTTAAACCTGTTTACAAGTTTGTTCCTGCCTTGTGCAAATCCTGCACTTCAGTTATTACCAGCAGGAAGACTTTACCTTTAAACCTGCTACCTGTTTACAAGTTGTTTCCTGCCTTGTGCAAATCCTGCATTTCAGTTATTACCAGGAGAAAGACGTTCCTTTTTGAATCTGCATCCCTGCTTACTTTGTTTATTTCCACTCCTGCCGTATGTGGACTTAACATACCTGAGTAGCACATTTAAATATACCCTGCAAGTATTTGCTTAATCAAAGTATTTTGTTATTTTAATAAATCTGATATATTTTCAATCTATATGGCTTCTACTAATCTTCCTTTAAAGCAACTGTTCCAGACAATGAGGCTCTCACAAGATATCCTGAGACAGAACATGACAAAGGCTTACCAGTAATAGTCGGTCAACACGTTTCGTTCTCTCACAGGCCTTTCTCAAGACTCCAGATGGATTCTTTGAACTCTTCTACAAATCTTTTGCCAATCTAATAAGTCCAGTACTACTAAGTATATGATAGGGCTGCACAGACAGGTTTGTTTCCACAAGAATTCCTTAACACCACCATAGTCACTATCCCTAAACCCAATAAGGACCATACTAAATGTGAGAGCTATCACCCCATCTCCCTCATCAATATTAATGTCAAACTTTACGCAACAATTCTGGCAGCTAGACTTAATTTGATCTTATCGCAGCTAATAAACTTAGATAAAGTGGGATTCACCCCCAAGCGCCAAGGGTAAGATAATACGAGAAAAGTGTTGAACATCATGTTTGAGTGTAAAAAGCAAAAACTGCCCTTAATTATGGTTGCCTTTAATGCCGAAAAGGCTGTTGATCAAGTTTTTTTTCTTTTCTGTCTGCAATTAAAGCTCTCTACTCCTCCCCGACTGCAACAGTAAGGGGACTGGGATTTGCATCAAGTTGACAAGATGATCTGTAGGTTTCGCCTGCATGAGTAAAATACTATTCATGAGAGAGGGAGGGGGGAATTGAGTTGGCAGGAGGAGGAGAGAGAGAATTCCCTTTTTTTTTCTTCCTCCTCTGACCCTCCCTACCTTTCCCCTACCACTTATTAACAGTGTTTGAACTTGTTTTAATGTTATTGTTGTTTTCTCTTTGTTTTAATACATTGTTCTCTTATTGATATTGGACTTATTAGTTCCATGAAAACTGAAGCAACACCACTAGTATACTACCTGTGGACTTTATATATTATGAGGCTTGCGTTTAAGTCTCACAATGTTATCTTATACACTAAAAATGTGTTATACTATGTATTTATTTTCTGGAAGTGTTACAATAATTGTTGTCTCAAGAAAATAAAGATTATTTGAAACAAAAGACTGTTATATGCCACATTCTTATCATTTTTGTGTATTTTAAGAGATTTCCCTGTGATATAATTTACATATTTTTTGTTTTACTAATTAAAGTAGAAGCTCTGCTTATATATTGGCTTCGAAAAATAATCACCTATGTATGCCTACTATATTTTTGCAATTCTTTATTATTGAGCCCTACATTTTTAAAGGTATTGCCTCTTTATCTAATGCATTACCTGGTATGTGATCTCTATTTTTGCTATAAAATCTCACTTTTTTTTCTAACGTTATCAGAGATGGATAGCTAAAAATGTATAATAGATATATTAGCATTTTTAACATGCACTGTTTATGTTCATGAAGTCTTAAAACATTATTTTAAAATGCATTGTGTTTGTTCAACCAAGACATTTTTTTTTGTTTTTAGTCTAAGACTAATACTGTGCTGAATTATTTCTCTCGTTCTAACAAACTGTTATATAAGATCATGTGTAAATAACTTTTTTATTGATTAACTAAAGATGAAATGTCATAATTCACTACAGCACAATAAAAGAAGCTCCTATCTAGTTTGAACTTATTTTCACAATCTGGAAATGCATTTTGAAATCTGTCATTCCGAGGCAAATATCTGAAATATGAAAATTAATTTAGTTAGCTGAAATGCGCTAAAATGTTTTTCTGATATTTTATAACTTGTACTTCCTCATCTGCGTTGTTCTTTTTTTGTTGTTGGTATTTTTCATACATCACAACATTTCTGGAACAAACAGGCTAGAGGACTTGTGAGTGGTGGTCAGTAGGAGTGGCCACAACAGAAGGGGAGGGTCCATGGGGCATGTCATAGACAGATTTGCTTTGCTTTGGGTAGAGCCAGGTAAAGTCTGGGAAAGTTCTAAAAACCATAAATTTGGCTTGGCCAGAGAGGATGCAGGCAGGACTAAATTGTGACAATCTTAGACGATTGGTGCATATTTATTATAGTTTAATATACACAAGAGCTTTAAATTGTTCCCTATTTTGTTCCTCCCAAAACTGTTATTACAGGGTCTCAGTTTCTGTTAAAGAAATCTGCAACCATACTAGACTGATCTTGAACCCTCAGGCCTGTCCAACCATGCACCAAATTGCCCTGAAGATAGTCCAACTACATCCCATACTGCCCAACCCTACCTATGCACAAATTAGATTCTTATCACAGCAGTACCAGGATCAAACCCTGAGCCAATTAACTGTATCCCAGAACTGCCCATACTCTGCCCCCATATTGCTACACTCAGTCCTAAGCCTCTTTTTCCCAAGTCAAGAAGGATTCTATGTTGAGAAATATAATACACTATTAATGATCATCTAATTCCCTAGTACTTTAGACTGCAATTGTCTAATCTAAGACTCAGTGTAATGCTTATGGGATATTTCTCTATCAGACCAAACTTGTCCAGTAGTCTTCTTTTCCTGGTGTCAAGTAGAAGATTAGGAAATATCTCAGAACAGAATGAGTTTATGAAATGAGGTAAGCAGTACTTGCGGTAGACAGGGTAGTCCTTCACGGCAATAAGATGAAGGCAGAGAATGGTCAAGACAGGCAGAATCCGGCAACAGGAAGGCAATCCAGCAGAATAACAGTTCAGAGGTAAACCAATAGAATGGTCAGGATCAGGTGGGTGTCAGCAACAAAGGAATTCCAGCAGTATAACAGTTCAGGGGTAAACCAATAGAATGGTCAGACAGGCAGAGTTCAGCAATGATAAGGCAATCCAGCAATACAAGGGCTAAGCAAGCAGAGTGGTCAGACAGGCAGAGTTCAGTAACAATATGGCAATCCAGCAGTACAAGGGTTAAGCAAGCAGAGTGGTCAGACAGGCAGAGTTCAGTAACGATATGGCAATCCAGCAGTACAAGGGTTAAGCAAGTAGAGTGGTCAGACAGGCAGAGTTCAGTAACAATATGGAGCTTGATGCCCAGTGTTGCTGGCGAGCCTGCAGGTTCGCCAGAAACAGCAGTTATGAAGCAGCGGTCACAAAGACCGCTGCTCCATAACCTGTACGCCTGCTCTGAGCAGGCGGACAGACATTGCCACAATACAACCCGATTGAGTATGATCGGGTGCATTGACACCCCCCTGCTGGCGTCCCATTTGCCGTGATTCTGCCGGGGGCGGCATTGCACCAGCAGCTCCTGTGAGCTGCTGGTGCAATCCTGAATGCGGAGAGCGTATTGCTCTCCATATTCAGCGAGGTCTGGCGGACCTGATCCGCACTGTCGGATCAGGTCCGCCAGACTGTGATAAATAGGGGCCAAAGTGTTATGAATTCATCCAGGGAAGAAGGAACATCACAATAAGTAAGCTTGTCCTTAATGCACTCATGCAAGCCTCTCCTAAAGGCCGCCTTAAGAGCACTGCCATTCCAACTGGTCTCAAGTGCCAAGGTGAGAAACTCGATGGCGTATTGTGCCACAGTTCTATTGCTCTGGCAGAGATCCAAGAAAAAGTACTCTGCAGCAGAAGCACAGCTGGAGGTCCCAAACACAGAAGACAACGCAGAAATGAAGGCATTAGCATCATTCAGGAGTTGAGTGCTCTGTTCCAAAAGACGAGAGACCCAGACTAGAGCCTTGTCTTTCAATAAAGAAATTATAAAAGTGATATTTGACTGATGATACTGGAAGGTGTGAGGATCATTGCGAAAGTGCAGCCCTCACTGGTTGAGAAAACCCCTACAATCAGTAGTGCCATCATACTTGTCAGGCAATGGTATACGGGATATACTTCCAGAAGCAGGGGAACAAGTTGCAGCACTAGCAGCTGGGACTGGCTGTGTAACAACAGGAGTAGTGTTCTTCTCTGCAAAAAGTGAGGAGAGCATAGCATATATAGCCTCTAGTTTAGAATCCACATTCTGCAAATGTATGGTATGGGTTCCCAGCATCTGTCCCTGATGAGTGACTGCTCTTGCTACCTCATTTGGGTCCATGGCACAAGTATAATGTAATGCTTGTGGGATATTTCTCTATCAGACCAAAAATGGCCAGTAGTCTGCTTATACCGGCGTCAAGTGGAAGGATAGGAAATATCCCAGAACAGAGTGAGTTTATGAAATGAGGTAAGCAGCATTCACGGTAGACAGGTTAGTCCTTACCTTAACGGCAATAAGATGAAGGCAGAGATTAGTCAAGACAGGCAGAATCCAGCAACAGGATGACCCCACCTTTCATAATACTTAATATAAGTGTTTTTTTGCTATGGTACGACATGTAATGTGTTTCAGGTTTTCAAGTTGAGGTTAAAGGGACACTGAACCCAGTTTTTTTCTTTTGTGATTCAGATAGAGCATGCAATTTTAAGCAACTTTCTAATTTACTCTTATTATCAATTTTTCTTCGTTCTCTTGCTATCATTATTTGAAAAAGAAGGCATCTAAGATTGTTTTTTTTTTGTTTCAGTACTCTGGACAGCACTGTTTTATTGGTGGATGAATTTATCCACCAATCAGCAAGGACAACCCAGGTTGTTCACCAAAAATGGGCCGGCATCTAAACTTACATTCTTGCATTTCAAATAAAGATACCAAGAGAATAAAGAAAATTTGATAATAGGAGTAAATTAGAAAGTTGCTTAAAATTTCATGCTCTATCTGAATCACAAAAGAAACATTTTATGGTACAGTGTCCCTTTAAAATCTAGTAGAAATATTGTAGTGATTGTGTTTGCTACAGGTTGCAGTCTGGTGTTAGGCTTTTCAGGTTTCTTTAAGGATTTTCTTTTTTACCAAAAAGGATATAATTATTTTGTTCTGCTAGAGGGTGGAGTTTAGAAAACTAACAGGTGTTTTATATATACAATTCAGATTTAGGTACATAAGCAGGTATTGGAGCATGTATAGACCTAAGCCTGGTTAAACAGCAATTGTAATATGTCTGAGAAACAGGTCACTTTCTTTTAAGATTATTTTAATACATTTTAAGATGCATTGACACCTGCGCTCTTCTTCTTTATTTTTTATTTTTGTTTTTATTTGTTTGTCCTGCAGGGCATTTGAAACATTTTTCAGATGCTGGTGTCATTCACAGTGAGAAGGGAATGGTTTGATTTATTGAAACTAGGCTATTGCCTTCATTCAGTGTTGACTGACAACTGATGGAATATGGATGAAGGAACAAGGATGACTATCGTATAAATTATTTTGAATTGTTTTATTTGTGTTAAACAAGAAAGAAGACTGAAGAAGACTTGAATGTCTACTACAATATATTTTCATATCATGTGAACCACACATATGACTTGTTATTTTAAGTGAAATTATAATAAAATATAATATAATATTTGTTGAGAATATATCATGTAATTTATAAAATAGTCTCCAAAGCTTAAGACAGCCTGTAAAAATTAAAAATATTTAAAATAATATATATATGAGATAGATTAATAGATTATAGATAGATAAATAGATAGATAGATAGATGTTTTTTATTAAAGGGATGGTAAACTTTAGTAAATCAAATGCCATATATGTAATATATTCTATTAAAAAAGCAAATATGTACTTTTTTTGTTTAAATATATCCGTTAAAATGGTTAAATGTGTGCCTATAGTAATGTTTCTATTACTATGTTATGCTGGCCCACTGAGATGAACTTTTTTCTTGACAATTCCAATAAACATCCTATCAGTGAGTGTGTCATATGTAGGGTGTGTATGTCAGGAAATGAAGGGGGGTGGAGGAACAGAAGCTACCAAGCAGGATTATAAATCTTGTATATTACACATATGTATATTAATTACGAATACATAGAAAAAAAACAGCACTGAAAAGTGCCCTTACATAGCGATCTATGGGAACTGTGTGTTCCTAGTAAATATATATGTATGTATATGCTTATATACATATGTATTTATGTGTTAATATGTGTTTATACACATATTAACGCATAAATATATGTATATAGTCATATACATATATATTTAGAATTTGCTGTTCTTCGCTGAGCTAGTTCTCATGCTGTGTCTGACGGCATCAGAATGAGGCCCCCATTGGAGCTCATGGAAGGGCACTCTTGTGAGCGCAAAGCTTCCCAGCAATGTGAACGCTGGTATTACTCAGTGGAGCACAAATATCGCTTTCGCAAAAATGATATTTTGGGTTCCACTTTTAATCTAGCCCTACATGTAATAATTCATTAAAGCATCAATCACCTTAGATAACTATGGTCCAGATGATCAAAAGTTAAACACCAAAACCATGTAAAACCGCATTTAGCCTCACCGGGGCAGACCTCATGGAATTCTATAAAAAAGGGGCTGTACCTGCGAGTAGGGAGCTGCCTACCTTAGAAATAACGAGAGCTCTCTGCTATGTAAAAGTTTTGAATGGAGGACGGAGTACACAGTGATCTTATGTTTAAACTTTATTATTAAACTCATACAAATCAAAATACGCTGTTTTCAATGCTCTGCATCTTTATTGTTATTTTCGTATGCATAAGTTTTCCTTTCAGAGCAATTAGTTTTTTGCACATTCAGTGTAGTACAATTACCATTTTCATTGTGCCCTTTTGTAACATATGTATTTCCTTCCCATACGAAAGTGCAGTATACGCCACTTAGCAACAGGGTCGCCATCAGGGGCTAAGATGGGGGACTCCTGTCAGGGGCCCACTGGGCCAGGATGGGGGCCCCATAAAGCAAGCACAACTATTATTACATTTTTTTTGGCAGCCACCAGAGGGCGCTACAGCAGAGTGCGACTGAGCACGGGAAATGTCATTAAAAGGAGTAAAGCATTAGCATTTGATAGGATTTCTAAGTGTGCACTAAACCACTATGCACAGTGTGAGACAGACTTGGCACTTTAGTTTGTACAGTGTGTCAGACGGCAGATCACTTTCATTTGCAGAGGAGATAGGACTTAGTAAATGTTTTTTATTTCTTTGTGCAATTTCAGATTGTAACTTCAGTGTGGTAGATGTATGGTGGGGCCAGGGGTCCATAAAAACAGACAGATAGGAACATTTGTACACCAGATTTGAAGTGCTTCTCTTGGTTATGGAAAATGGGGGGGGGACCCCAAACATATATCAACCTTTCAAAAGTGTTTTTCTTCATCTACCCATTCTGACAGATCATTAATGTAAAATTTTGAATTCACGGAAATATTTTTGTATGATTCTTTAAATAGTGATCTCTAAAGTTCTGCTATTTTTTTATCATGCATGTCACACACTGTTGATTTAGGGGATGGTAATGTGCAGAAAGGTTACCTCCTGTGAGTGTTTCTGTGGGAGTCTGTGTTTATGTCTTTGTGCTTTTGTTGGTGTCTCTATGTCTCTATGAGTGTGTGTGCATTTTTTTCTGTGGGTCTCTCTGTGAGGGTGTGTGTGTCTGTCTTTGTGCATTTTCTGTGGATGTCTCTGTGATGGTGTTTGTATCTGTCTTTGTGCATTTTCTGTGGATGTCTCTATAAGGGTGTGTGCATATGTCTTTGTGCATTTTCTGTGGGTGTCTCTGTGAAGATGTGTGTGTGTGTGTATGTATGTCTTTGTGTATTTTGTGTGAATGCCTCTGTGAGGGTGGGTGTGCATGTCTTTGTGTGTTTTCTGTGGATGTCTTAGTGAGGGTGTGTGTGTATGTATGTCTGTGTTTTCTGTGGATGTATCTGTGAGGGTGTGTGCATATGTCTTTGTGCATTTTTTGTGGGTGTCTCTGTGAGGGTGTGTGTGTATGTCTGTGCATTTTCTGTGGGTGTCTCTGTGAGGTGTGTGTTTATGTATGCCTTTGTGTATTCTCTGTGAATGTCTCCGCGAGGGTGCGTGTGTATATGTATGCCTGTGTTTTCTGTGGATGTCTCTGTGAGGGTATGTGCATATGTTTCCGCCTCAATACACAAATGGTAGGTGCCTTTTGGCAGATATGATTATATATATATATATATATATATATATATATATATATATATATTACATTCCAGTTTACTACCCCTTTATGCAAGGATGCCATGAGGTATTTTATCCATAAGTACAGCTGACAGATAGGAACATTTATACACCATATTTGAAGTGCTGCTCTTGGTTGGAGAAAATGGGGGGGAAAAACCCAAACATATATCAACCTTTCAAAATTGCTTTTCTTTATCTACCCATTCTGACAGATCAGGAATTCACAGAAGTATTTTTGAACATTTACAAAAATGATTCTTAAAAAGTGATCTCTAAATTTCTGCTATTTTTTTTATCATGCATGTCACACACTGTTGATTTAGGGAATGGCAATGTGCAGAAAGGTTACCTCTTGTGAGTGTTTCTGTGGGATTCTGTGTTTATGTCTTTGTGCTTTTGTTGGTGTATCTATGTCTCTATGAGTGTGTATGCATTTTTTTTCTGTGGGTCTCTCTGTGAGGGTGTGTGTGTCTGTCTTTGTACATTTTCTGTGGATGTCTCTGTGAGGGTGTGTGTGTCTGTCTTTGTGCCTTTTCTGTGGACGTCTCTGTGAGGGTGTGTGTGTATGTCTTTGTGCATTTTCTGTGGATGTCTCTGTGAAGGTGTGTGTGTATGTCTTTGTGCATTTTCTGTGGATGTCTCTGTGAGGGTGTGTGCGTATGTCTTTGTGCATTTTCTGTGGGTGTCTCTGAGGGTGTGTGTGTGTGTATGTATGTATGTCTGTGTGTTTTCTGTGTGTGTCTCTGTGAGGGTGTGTGCATATGTCTGTGTGTTTTCTGTGGATGTCTCTGTGAGAGTGTGTGTGTGTGTATGTCTTTGTGCATTTTCTGTGGGTGTCTCTGTGAGGGTGTGTGTGTGTGTGTGTATATCTTTGTGCGTTTTCTGTGGATGTCTCAGTGAGGGTGTGTGTGTGTGTATGTATGTCTGTGTGTTTTCTGTGAGTGTCTGTGTGTGTGTCTATGTCTTTGTGTGTTTTCTGTGGGTGTCTCTGTGTGTGTATGTCTTTGTGTGTTTTCTGTGGGTGTATGTGAGTGTGTAAGTCTTTGTGTGTTTTCTGAGGCTGTCTCTGTGGGTCTTACCTTGGGTGTATGTGCAAGTTTGTGTTTGAGTTTGTGTGTGTGTGTGTGTGTGTCCATTGTCTGTTCCTTTTTAGGACATTTTGACCTTGCTACTGATTATTCACATCTTTCTACAGACTTTGAGACTAATGAGACCTTTCTGTATGCCACCAATCCACCACTTAATCTTTAAATTATTGTTTAGGCAGTTCAGGGCCATTGCATGCTGTTGTCATCATATAGTTGGCATCTTCCTTGACATAGAGATAATCAAAACTCCATATTTTGTCTTTTAAATCTCCTTTTTTGACAAAACTGTAGCTACATTATTACTTGTCAGGCCAATGTAAACGAGTGCTGAGTGTCTGTGTGGGTGTCTGTGTCTGAGTGTTTCTTTGCGTGTCTGCTAGAGTGTCTATATGTGAATCCTTATGTGTGAGTGTGTGTTTCAGTGTATGAGTGTGTCTGTGTGTTTCTGTGTTTGTGTGTTACTACCTTTACAACATTTCCAAGTTTAACTACACTTAAGAATAAATAAAGTGCATATACGTTTTAGTCACTTGGTCAAAAATTGCACATGTCAAGGGGGGGTGATCAATGGTCAAGTAAGGGGCCCCAAAATTCTAGTGGCGGCCCTACTTAGCAAATCACCTTGTTTTCAGGGTAAAAATTGTATTTAGATAATTCCACCAAGGAAACAGAAGTACTGGTTATCATTCTTAAATAATTTCCCAGAGACCTTTACATAATCTGGCCCTATGTGTTTCCCCCCCTCCAAAAGATTTAACATGTAGAAAAAGTATCGCTCAAGAGCTGCAAGACTTGCAGAACATGATCAGGACATAGCCAGTGATTGGTGAGGTCATGCAACTTCCTCTTCTGATTAGCTGACTGGCTTGCAGCTCCCGAGTGGGACTTTTCTGATACCAGATAACCAGCAAAACACATTCACCTAGATTACAAGTTTTGCGCTATAGAGGGTGCAAAACGAACGCAACAAAAAGTTGCAATATTTCACCCTCCATAGCACTGCCATTACAAGTATTTGAAAAGCCGCCTTCTGCATGCGATATGGTTGCGATGAGCTCCATACCACACAAAATCCAAGGGCTGCTTTGACGTGCTTGTGCACGCTTTCCCAATAAACATCAATGGGGAGAGCGTGTTAGAAAATGTCTATTGGGAAAAAAAGTTACATTTAAACCTAACACCCTAACATAAACCACAAGTCTAAACACCCCTAATCTACTGCCCCCAACATCACAACACCTAAATAAAGTTATTAACCCCTAATCTGCCACTCCCGAAATCACCTTCACCTAAATAAAGTTATTAACCCCTATTCCGCCCCTCCCCAACATCGCCCACATTATAATAAAGTTATTAACCCCTATTCCCCCGCACCCCATCATCACCTACACTATAATAAAGCTATTAACCCCTATTCCGCTGCTCCCCAACATCGCTGCCACTAAATAAAGTAATTAACCCTGAAACCTCTGGCCTCCCACATCACCGCCACTAAATAAACCTATTTTAGCCCCTAAGCCGACAGCCCCCCACATCGCAAAAAATAAATTAAACCTAACAACCCCATAACTTTATATTAAAATTACAATATCCCTATCTTAAAATAAATAAAAACTTACCTGTAAAATAAAAAAAACTAAGTTTAAACTATATATTAAACTAACATTACTATTATACTAAAATTAAAATAACTACAAATTAAATAAACTAAATAACACATTAAAAAAATTAACACTACTAAAAAAAATGAAATCATCTACAATTACAAAAAAATAAAAAATACTAAATTACAAAAAATAAAAAACACTTAATTATGAAAAATAACAAATGAAATTATCCAAAATAAAAACAATTACTCCTAATCTAATAGCCCTATTAAAAAAAGACCCCTCAAAATAAAAAAAAACCCTAGCCTACAATAAGCTACCAATAGCCCTTAAAAGGGCATTGCCCTAAAGAAATCAACTCTTCTCCCTGAAAAAAAAAATACAAAGACCCCCCAACAGTAAAACCCACCACCCAACCAGTCCCCTAAAATAAAAAAACCTAACTCTAACAAAAACCTAAGCTACCCATTGCCCTGAAAAGGGCATTTGTATGGGCATTGCCATTAAAAGGGCATTCAGCTCTTTTTCATTGCCCTGAAAAGGGCATTTAGCTCTTTTAAGATAGCCCAAACCCTAATCTAAAAAAAAAAACACCCAAAAAAAGTTTAAAAAAACCCAACCCCCTGATGATCCACTTACAGTTTTTGAAGTCTGGACATCCAGGCGGCAAGAAGTTTTCATCCAGGCGGCGAGGTCTTCATCCATCCAGGCAGCGTCTTCTATCTTCATCCAGGTGGCATCTTCTATCTTCATACAGGCGGTGTGGAGCGGGTCCTTCCTACATGACATCTGGCGCAGAGCGTCCTCTTCATATGGTTGCCACTGTACACTGAATCTTCAATGCAAGGGAGCTATTTCAGTGGCTGTTATCCTATTGGCTGGTTTGAACAGCCAATAGGAATTCAGTAGCTCTCATCCTATTGGCTGATTTGAATTTAAAAAATTAAATCAGCCAATAGGAATGCAAGGGACACCATTTTGAAACAGCTCCCTTGCATTGAAGATTCAGTGTATGGCGGGACCGTATAAAGAGGATGTGCAGCGCCGGATGTCTTGAAGGATGGACCCACTCCGCCGGGATGAAGATAGAAGATTCTGCCTGGATGAAGATAGAAGACGCCGCCTGGATGGATGAAGACCTCGCCGCATGGATTTCAGGACTTCAAAAACTGTAAGTAGATCGTTGGGGGTTAGCGTTAGGTATTTTTTAAACTTTTTTGGGGTGTTTTTTTTTTAGATTAGGGTTTGGGCTATCTTAAAAGAGCTAAGTGCCCTTTTCAGGGCAATGAAAAAGAGCTAATGCCCTTTAAAGGCCAATGTCCATACAAATGCCCTTTCAGGGCAATGGGTAGCTTAGGTTTTTGTTAGAGTTGTTTTTTTTTTTATTTTGGGGGGTTGGTTAGGTGGTGGGTTTTACTGTTGGGCGGTCTTTGTATTTTTTAGATTAGGTGTAATTGTTTTTATTTTGGATAATTTCGTTATTGTTATTTTTCGTAATTTTGTGTTTTTTATTTTTTGTAATTGTAGATTTAATTTTTTTTACTAGTGTTAGGTTTTTTAATGTATAATTTAGTTTATTTAATTTGTAGTTATTTTAATTTTAGTATAATAGTAATGTTAGTTTAATATATAGTTTAAACTTAGGTTTTTTAATTTCACAGCTAAGTTTTTATTTATTTTAAGATAGGGATATTGTAATTTTAATATAAAGTTAGGGGGTTGTTAGGTTTAGGGGTTAATAGTTTAATTTAGTTTTTGGCGATGGGGGGGCTGTCGGTTGAGGGGTTAATAGGTTTATTTAGTGGCAGTGATGTGGGAGGCCAGAGGTTTAGTGGTTAATAACTTTATTTAGTGGTGGCGATGTCGGGGAGCAGCGGAATAGAGGTTAATATCTTTATTATAGTTTGGGCGATGTTGGGGTGCGGGGAAATAGGGGTTAATAACTTTGTTATAGTGGTGGCAATGTCGGGGAGTGGTGGAAAAGGGGTTAATAAATTGTATTAGTTGCGGCGATGTCGGGAGCGGCAGATTAGGGGTTTATAAGTTTAATTTAGTGTTTGCGATGCAGGAGGTCCTCGGTTTAGGGGTTAATAGTAGTTTATGAGTGTTAGTGTACTTTGTAACAGTTTAGTTATGAGTTTTGTGCAACAGTTTTGTTGCGCAAAACTCATAACTACTGGTCTCAGATTGTGGAACTGATAGTGTCGGTATAGGCTGCAACTCAAGCATTTTAGCCTCACCGCACAACTTTTAATGGCAGCGCTATGAAAATCCCACGCAAAAAGGTAATTTTTTTGAGTGCGGGACTGATGTTACGTCACAGGCTAAAATGCTGGCAGTACAGCTATGCCGTCAAGACTCGTAATGGCTGCGTTCTGGTTTTCACACTGAAATGGCCATTTTTCAGCGTTAAAACCGGAACGCAAATTTTTTTATTTTGGGTACATATGTGTATTTGTGTTTTTGTGTGTAAATATGTATGTAGACACATACATATATACACATATTTACACTCACATACATACATATATACCCATATTTACACACACACAGTGTCATTTCTTCAGTGTTGTCACATGAAAAGATATAATAAAATATTTACAAAAATGTGAGGGGTGTACTCACTTTTGTTGCGAGATACTGTATATATGGTTGCGGAGCATGGACAGCTCGCTTTAAATCACCCTACAGATTTTCAATGATATTCAGGTCTGGGGTCTGGGATTGCCATTCCAGAACATTGTACTTGTTCTGCTGCATAAATGCCAGAGTAGATTTTGAGCAGTGTTTTGGGTCGTTGTCTTGTTGAAATATCCAGCTCCGGCATAACTTCAACTTTGTGACTGATTTCTCAACTTTATTTTCAAGTATCTGCTGCTATTTAGTGGAATCCATGCAACCCTCAACTTTAACAAGATTCCCAGTACCGGCACTGGCCACACAGCCCCACAGCATGATGGAACATCCACCAAATTTTACTGTGGCTAGCAAGTGTTTGTCTTGCAACGCTGTGTTCTTTTGCCGCCATGCATAACACCCCTTGTTATGACCAAATAACTGAATATTTATTTCATCAGTCCACAGCACCTTCTTCCAAAATGAAGCTGGCTTGTCCAAATGTGGGTTTGCATACTTCAAGTGACTCTGTTTGTGGCGTGTGTGCAGAAAAGGCTTCTTCTGCATCACTCTCCCATACGCTGAATTGTTGAACAATGCACAGTGATACCATCTGCAGAAAGATGATGCTGTAGGTCTTTGGAGGTGGTCTGTGGCCTGTTTTTGACTGTTCTCACCATCCTTTGCCTCTCTGATATTTTACTTCTGGCCTTAACTCGAACCGTGCCTGTGGTCTTCCATTTCCTCACTATGTTCCTCACAGTGGACACTGACAGCTTAAATCTCTGTGATAGCTTTTTGTAGCCTTCCCCTAAACCATAATGTTGAACAATCTTTGTTTTCAAGTCATTTGAGAGTTGTTTTGAGGCCCCCATGTTGCCACTCTTCAGAGGAGAGTCAAAGAGAACAACAACTTGCACCTTAAATACCTTTTCTCATGATTGGATGCACCTGTCTATGAAGTTCAAGGCTTAATGGGCTCACCAAACCAATTGTGTGTTCCAATTAATCAGTGCTAGGTAGTTACAGGTATTCAAATCAACAAAATGACAAGGGGGCCCAAATTTATGCACCTGTCTAATTTCGTTTTGATGCATATTACACATTTTCTGTTAATCCAATAAACCTAATTTCACTACTGAAATATTACTGTGTCCTTCAGTTATTTGATAGATCAAAATGAAATTGCTGATCCAAACACCCAATTATTTATAAATGAAAATCATGGAAATGTAGTGCTCCATTTGCAATCTAGTTCTATATTGGTGAAATGTGAAAATAAAAGTAGCTTTATTTAGGGTGGGACATTCATTTTATCAAACACTGTAACACACTTTAAAATGCAACTTTAGATGCAACAAGGAAAAATTTAATTTGGTTTTATAGTCCCTTTAATGTAGTATATCACCTAGCGTAACTCCATGTAGACTAATAAAGACATCTTTCTCAGCTGGTCTACAATTTCAATATAATATCTTCACCTCATAAGAAGAAACTGATCCTATAATGAAGAGACTTCTTAAGTTTTATAGATCATCTATAAAGCTTGTATCCATATTTTAAAGATATTTATAACTTGTTTTTTACTTGAGGAACAATATAGCAAATCGTTTTTTGTTTTTTTTTGTTCTGTTCACTTTTTTATGCAACCTAATCCACTGCAATAAATATATTCCCTTGAGAATCCAACACAATTTCTTCCTCTATTTTATTTTAAGAAAGCCCCAAAGTGAGTATTTAAGGTGCTTTTAATTCAGTTTTGTTTCAGCTATACAGCCATATATATTGTTTATCATGCAAGTAAGTTGTCCATTCACCATATTTTTGGTGGTGATTTCAAAGACAGTAAAGGAAACAACTGAAGGAATGCTTAAATAACATATAAAACTTGTTTTTTGCTAGGAGTAGGGAATTTTAAATGACTTTAGTAGAGGTCTAATTGCATTATATATCTTCCTATTACAAATAAAAAATATATATTATTAAAAACTGGTGTATTGCATAAATTGTCTGTAACAGAATTATGAGAACTGCATTGACAATTTGGTAGCAAAGTCCAAAATAAGAAAACAGAGTCAATCTTCTAGGAAAATATACATATAAAAGAAATAAAAACCCTCCTTTTAAGTTACATAAATGTGCTTTTATATAGAACATAGAAGTTCATCACTTGCAAACATAAAATAAACAAAAAAATGTAATCAAATATCCAGGGCCATCTTTAATATTGACTGGACCCGGGGCAAATATTTTCTTGCCACCCCCCCCCCCATGCAATTTCGCTCTCCACCACAACATCCCAAAAAACAACTAAATCAAATTTTTTTTTTTTTAATTATTAACCCAGCAGTGGATCATCCACTGCTGGGCTAATCATTTTAAAAAAATGAAATAAATTGCAATATGCGAAACTGGACCTAAGCAGTACTAATAAGTAAATATATAAATTCCTCCACTGTGGATCAATTTAATATGCTGTTGAATGTGATTCTGGTGTGAGGTTAGCTGGTTAAAGAGATTTAGGGCAGTCAACAGGAGCAAGCAAGGTAAAGACTGAGAAGGAAGCATGGAGGTGCAGACAAATATAAGTTTACTGACTGGAACAGCAGAACTACTATGGGAAGCTGTAAAATCTGAGACAGAGAGAGAAAAAAACTATAAAAATAAACCTTACCTTAATGTGTGAAGTATCAGCATGACAATATCCAACCATATACAAAAAAATATAATGAACAGCTAAAATCTATATTATCAAGGGCCTTGGAGGATAATTTGATCACTAAAAAAGAATTTCAATACCTTTATGTAAAATACCCTATAGTACCAACTTTTTACACTATTCCAAAACTCCATAAAGGAAAAACCCCCCCACCTGGGAGACCAATAGTTTCAGGCCAAGGTTCAATTACAGAAAATATCTCCCAATATGTGGATTTTTGTCTAAACCCATACCTACAAAATCTGCCATCATATATAAAAGATACATTAGATGTTCTAAAAAAGTTAGATGATATTACAGTTAAAGAAGACACAATTTTGGTAGCAATTGATGTAGAGATGTTATATTCTTCAATTCCACATAATTAAGGAATTGAAGCATGTAAATTTTACTTGCAACAAAGAGGTCCGGCATATGACAAACATACATCATTTGTCTTAGAATTACTTAAATTTATTTTAGAACATAATTTCTTTATATTTAATGGCAAATATTATGAACAGATACTTGGCACAGCGATGGGGACATGCTGTGCCCCAACCTATGCCTTTTTATATTAAGGGCATATATCTTGTGGCAGTGAAGGGATTGTATATATGGTGTTCTGCAAATGTCCCATGTTTTATATAGGAAAAACATACAGAGAACTACGTGAGCGTATAAAAGAACACAAAAGGGATATTAAAAATGTGAATATAAAAACAAGTGCAGTAGCCAGACATTTTCTAGAATGTCATCAAAGTGATAAAAAACAATTAAGATTCAGAGGATTGGAGGCAGTAGACTTCAAAGGTAGAGGGGGGGATTTAGATAAAAAAAACTTTTGCAATTGGAATGCAAATGGATATATAATCTAAAATCCCTGAAACCCCTAGGTTTAAATGAAGAAATCAACTATGCACCATTCTTATGAAAAAGAAATCAATGTGATCTGTGATTTTTGCTGAGAATTTATAGTCGTAATCTAAGGTCAAATAATTATTAATCATAAATATGCCTTTAAGGGTAGCAGATTGTCTAGTAATATTTGAATTATAATGTTGTTGTTGTATATATTTATCGTATGATATAAATCTAAAATATTTATCGTATGATATAAATCTATCTTGTGAAATGTAGTATATATTTATCGTTGGATATAAATTTATCTGTGGAAATATTATATCACTTTTGGCAAATTAGCATGAATAGTACCAATTGTAGCAACATAGTATCTGATTATGGATACAAATTATACACCTGGCAACCAAAAAGAAGGAAAAAGGAGGAGTTTCCAGGCAGACTTAAGGATACACAGATCTGCAACTAATTACAAACTCAGCCGGAAGAAGCCCAATGCTTTGTGGGTGAAACGCGCGTAGCTGCTTTGAATGCCGGTGGAGTAACAGCTGATCTCTACCGAGCACACGCTGAAGTCCAATCTATACTGTGGAGATGAAAGGAGCCAAACTACAGCACCCTGCAAAACAAGTTGTGGTATTTACCACTAAGAGCCTTGCATATTCAGGATACTTTGGAGACAGAAGGAATTCACAGGACAGGTAATAATGTTTTATAACAGAAGCGGAGTTGTATTCATAACGATACTTGGGACCAACTGACCGCCGCAGTAGCTGCTGTGTAAGTAGCGATACTACTGAACATTGTAAAATTACCTGTCTTGCAACATTTAATCCTAAGTCGATCTTGGGTTAACGGTGAACGCTGTGATTACTACTGTTGTGGAAATTTTGATAATAACAACTGAACTGTTCACATCACCTGTCTCTTTAAATAGACTTACTGTCTGCAGGTTGTTTTCAGATTGATGGAGACCTATATATGGGACGGAGTTGTCTCACAAGTTATCCAGGAAGCATTTCTTATATATACCCTGGAATAGAGGCCTCTATATAGGGTTCCTTAATACGATTCACAGATTTATAAGGGACTTTCAGTTAATTTAATTTTGTTGCCACAATAATTTTGAAAATGTATACTATGTTTTGTTGCTTATGATTTGGATTTTTGGATAAAGTGATTTATAACTTGACCTGTTAATTGCCTGTGTTTTCTGTAGGTAGTACTAATCCACTGTACTTTATTTACTTTATTTATCCCTATGTGCTGGATTAAGAGTTACTATTTTCTTCTTTTAACTTGACATTCAATTTATTAACTCTCCGTGCACAGGTGGAAGGGGAATAATTTTGGGGGTTACCCCATCATCCTTCCATTTTGGGAAGTAATTACATATAAATGGAGTGCTGATGCATTATATACTATATATATATATATATATATATATATATATATATATATACTGTATATATATCCAAACTAGTTATATCAGCAGCACCTAGGATATCACAGTAACCATTTAGGAGCAATGCTCTTAGAAAAGAAATACACTGCTCTCAGTGCACAGTAATGGTAAAATATTGAATGTAAACAAAAAGAAGACCACTATTTTCCATCACGAAGTTATTTACTGAAAATAAACAACTTCAACAAAACCTTAAAGCAGAGTATGATTGCTCAGCTTTATAATGCATAAATCAAATGTCCAACCATATATAATTCACAGTTCATAGTAGTAGAGGTAATCCCATTGAGAAACTTGAAAGTGCTGTTACCATTTATTCATTGCAATTTTGTTGCACAGTGTTCCATCCATTTCACAACATATATAGCAATATATGTAATCCAAGGTATATAGACTTGCTGTTGGTACCACCACACCCCTTTCTTATGATTTGCTTATTAGCGATTAAATGGGTCTTGTTATCAGGTAGTCCAGCAGTGGATAATTGCGTAAAGGCACATAGGGGCATATCTATCAAGCTCCGGATAGAGCTTGAGGCCCCGTGCTTAAAGACCGCTGCTCCATAACCTGTCCGCCTGCTCTGAGCAGGCGAACAGACGTTGCTGCAATTCAACCCGATCGAGTACGATAGGGTTGACACCCCCCTGCTGGCGGCCAATTTGCAGGGGTCTGCAGGGGGCGGTGTTGCACCAGCAGCTCTTGTGAGCTGCTGGTGCAATGCTGAATACGGAGAGTGTATTGCTCTCCGTATTCAGCGAGGTCTGGCGGACCTGATCCACATTGTTGGATCAGGTCCGCCAGACTTTGATAACTAGAGGCCTTAGTGTTAAAACACACCTTTAAGAGAAAACAGGGGATCCTCTACTTTAGCGAGCTGTGAAAAATATCGGTGGTGAGCAGCTGACATCACCACCGCAAACAAACAGCTACGCGCTTTTCACCTTCCATAGACAAGGCTTCATCCGGCTGAATCTCTCCCCTGTTTTCTCTTAAAGGCGTGTTTTAACACTAAGTGTCTTTACGCAATTAACCACTGCTGGACTACCTGATAACAAGACTTATTTGCTGTATGGTGAATCACACACCCCGGAAGACAAACCCGAAGGCGGATTGAATACCGAAGAACCTGAGTGGTACTGTGAGTATGACAGTACAGGCTGTGTGAATAGCAGCACTGTGAGGCTCACAGGAGGTATGTGCCCTGGTTTATTTATAATGTACAACATGACAGTTGTGGATTATAACACATCTAGTGTTAATCCCTAATAAGCAAATCATAAGAAAGGGGTGTGGTGGTACCAACAGCAAGTCTACATACCTAGGTTTACAAATATTGCTATATATGTTATGATATGGATGGAACACTGTGCAACAACATTGCAATGAATAAATGGTAGCAGCACTTTCAAGTTTCTCAATGGGATTACCTCTACTACTATGAACTGTGAATTATATATGGTTGGACATTTGATTTATTAATAATAATAATAATAAAGAGAAATGTACTCGGTGCTTTGCAATGTGTTTTTTATTTAGCTCTGAGAATTAGAAAAGCTGCAATCTTCAGAACTTCACACAAAAATACATAACACAACTACATTTTCTATCATATTAATCTGTTTACTGTCCCTTTAAGGTAATAATACATAGTTAGTTTAGTTTTAAAACAAATATGAAAAATACAAGAAACTAAAACATAAATTTGAAAGTTTATAATTACCCCAAATTGTAAGTACCTTTGCTTGAATTTGGTAAGATTATGTGCAGCCTGAACAAAATGTGACAGGTATATTTTTGTCCCTTGTGATTTAAAAATGAAAAAAAAACAAAAAACATTATGCTGGAAAAAGACCCTTCCTTTATAGAGCCTGTCACTGAATTGTTGGGACGCAGATATGACTATGCATAAATAATGCATGTTTAATAAAGTACAGTTTGTATTGCAAAGAATTCTATTTCTCTATTTTATAAATAAACGTTGATTGAGACTGATTGATTCTTCCTGTTACATCCTCTGAGATTTTAGCTTTGAGTATGTAGCAGGTTTGAACTGTTTATCTGATATATAATTTATGATAGCACATAGACACACATACAGTATAAATACACACACTTACACAAGCACATGCACACAATATAAATACACTTACAGAAGCACATAGACACACATACAGTATAAATACACACACTTACACAAGCACATGCACACAATATAAATACAATTACACAAGCACATAAACACACATATAAATACACTTACACAAGCACATAAACACACATATAAATACACTTACACTATATAAATATACTTACACAAGCACATAAACACACATATAAATACACTTACACAAGCACATAAACACACATATAAATACACTTACACAAGCACATAAACACACATATAAACACACTTACACTATATAAATATACTTACACAAGTACACACATATAAACACACTTACACAAGCACATAGACACACATATAAATACACTTACACAAGCACATAAACACACATATAAACACACTTACACTATATAAATACACTTACACAAGCACATGCACACAATATAAATACAATTACACAAGCACATAAACACACATATAAATACACTTACACAAGCACATGCACACATAAATACACTTACACAAGCACATAAACACACATATAAATACACTTACACAAGCACACACACATAAATACACTTACACAAGCACATAAACACACATATAAATACACTTACACAAGCACATAAACACACATATAAACACACTTACACAAGCACATAGACACACATATAAATACACTTACACAAGCACATAGACACACATAAATACACTTACACAAGCACATAAACACACATATAAATACAATTACACAAACACACACATATAAATACACTTACACAAGCACATAAACACACATATAAATACACTTACACAAGCACATGCACACAATATAAATACACTTACACAAGCACATAGACACACATATAAATACACTTACACAAGCACATAAAAACACATAAATACACTTACACAAGCATATAAACACACATATAAACACACTTACACTATATAAATATACTTACACAAGCACACACATATAAATACACTTACACAAGCACATAGACACACATATAAATACACTTACACAAGCACACACATATAAATACACTTACACAAGCACATAGACACACATATAAATACACTTACACAAGCACATAGACACACATATAAATACACTTACACAAGCACATAAACACATATATAAATACACTTACACAAGCACACACACACATATAAATACACTTACACAAGCACATAGACACACATAAATACACTTACACAAGCACATAAACACACATATAAATACACTTACACAAGCACATAAACACACATATAAATACACTTACACAAGCACACACACACACACACACACACACACACATATAAATACACTTACACAAGCACATAAACACACATATAAATACACTTACACAAGCACATAAACACACATATAAATACACTTACACAAGCACACACATATAAATACACTTACACAAGCACATAAACACACATATAAATACACTTACACAAGCACACACACACACACACACATATAAATACACTTACACAAGCACATAAACACACATATAAATACACTTACACAAGCACATAGACACACATATAAATACACTTACACAAGCACACACATATAAATACACTTACACAAGCACACAATATAAATACACTTACACAAGCACACAATATAAATACACTTACACAAGCACACACACACACACACATATAAATACACTTACACAAGCACACACAGACACATATAAATACACTTACACAAACACATAGACACACATATAAATACACTTACACAAGCACATACACACAGATATAAATACACTTACAAAAGCACACACACACACACACACATAAATACATTTACACAAGCACACACACACACACATATAAATGCACTTACACAAGCACACACACACACACACACATATAAATACACTTACACAAGCACACACACACACACACACACATATAAATACACTTACACAAGCACACACACACACACACATATAAATACACTTACATAAGCACATAGACACACATATAAATACACTTACACAAGCACATGCACACAATATAAATACACTTACACAAGCACACACACACACAAATATAAATACACTTACACAAGCACATAGACACACATATAAATACACTTACACAAGCACACATATAAATACACTTACACAAGCACATGCACACATATAAATACACTTACACAAGCACATGCACACATATAAATACACTTACACAAGCACATGCACACATATAAATACACTTATACAAGCACACTTACACACATATAACAAACATACACAAGCACATAGACAAATGTACAATTGAGTTGCAGAACACAAAAAAAGCCACAAAGATCACTTTTATCCACTACACATTACATAGGGTCAAAAATCTCAAAAAAGTAACAACCAATGGCAGTCATTTATTGCATTACTAACGGGACATAAAAGTGCAAAAAGAAAATGCTCTAATGCAGGGGTATCAAATGCATTGTATCTGGGGGCCACTGGCCAAGTGTTTTTCTCCCCTGGGGGCCGCTGAGTAAATGCTCCTTAACTGGATAAACTAGGAACTGAAAGTGACATTTACCCAAATAGTAGTGCATGGTGGGAGCTGTAGCCCACAATAGACATACACAGTTGTATATATTTATCTTGTGAGTGCCAAGTGAAGTGATTATTCTGGTACTGTATAACAACATTAAAAGTGACATTTTCCAAGCATTGCATGGTGGGAGTCTATGCTGGACACTTGTCTTTAAATTTATCTTGTGAGTGCCTATATAGAACATCAACTATAGTTACACCTCTTAAAACCCTAAAAAACAACAACCTGGGGGAGGAGCTGACCATCATGGAAGCAAGACGTCTGCTTTAGGAGCTCCAGCTCCATATAATAATTTTATAGGTTCTTTTACCTATCTTTATACTTTCTTGCCTATTCCAGAGAATGACATGATAAAGCATCATTTTATTGATTTTTGAGACCTATAAAGGGACAGCTACCCTATCTGACTTGCCCTAGACTCGTCGCTTTATACTTGCCTACGATAACTACAGCATGTGTGGAGACATGGCCGCATCTACTCTAAATCGGCTTACTAAATGGCTAGATAATTGCGAAGAGACACTACTGAGCGCAATAGCTGAAGCTTTCAATTCCTCCGCTACACACAATGCCCCTCTGGAGGACCAAGCAGCTTGTGAATGGCGGTGTGACACTGCAGAGAGAGAAACAGAGCATTGGCAGCCGCCATCTTTATTTAAGAGATTGGAACCCTCTGCACCGCATGGTGACATGAAAGAATGTAAGGACAACTCCATACCAGATTTTGACAAAGGTCTGACCGTAAATGGTAAGCAACTACCCCCGCATTTGGTGGGGATAATTTCAAAGGGAGCAACACAGGTAACGCCGCTTCAATATATGGGAGGTTATACAAGGCCGAATGTACCATTTGCAGCCATCTCCCGTCAGATACTATACCGGAACCCCCCCTGGATACACGCACTGTCTAGTGGTTTGGAGCGTTATCTTTCACCCGTCTCTGACAGAAGAGGAGTAGGTTAATTGTGCTTTGTATAAAGGGGCCTACTTCATGGCTTCCCGGTCAGGTTGTATACAATTTGAACTGCTCCCAATATTATGTCTCCCTGACCGATATGAAAGCTTTAGGCTGCATGTTGTAAAACTGCAGTTTCCTTTCTACTAACTTAGAAGCTTTGCAGTTTTGAAATAAAGTTAACATATCAGCATGAAAGCTGTTGTACTCATATAATATATAATCGCTGCTGAACGTAGAACTGTAA
Organism: Bombina bombina; assembly: GCF_027579735.1. Taxonomy (NCBI): domain Eukaryota; kingdom Metazoa; phylum Chordata; class Amphibia; order Anura; family Bombinatoridae; genus Bombina; species Bombina bombina. Next base: position 184,984,586 of record NC_069501.1, on the reverse strand, counting down.
GGATTATGGACTCTTCATATAACATGTTATTTAGCAGTCACTACTAGATGCCTCAATTATCATTTAATACGAAACATTTGCCTCATATCAGACTGTTCCTAGATGATGGCGTACTATGCAGGATATGGGGCATCTGCCATGGATGCCTGTCTACAACTCTCACCACTTATGATGGAGCTGGTATAGACTTGATGAACTCTGTGTCTTATGATGACCTGAATGACATGTATATGATCCATCTAGTTCTATACAGAATAATAGTGCAGACTGTATTTAACTAGTGTTGTGCTTGTTAGAACTGTTCAGTTTACCTGATAATACAGGATACAAATAACTGCACACATTACCTAATAAGATGTGTTACATATCACTGCATATATACTAATGTACTTTGCTTTTAACATATTACCCTCTTACATGGTATAAATATCCTCTTTGACGCAACCTGCGTTAATATATTGTTTACTACGTATGTAAATATGTGTATTGCATCCCACAGGAGGTTTCAATGGTAACTCTATTTTAGGTTGCAGCTGTTAGTGTAACTTAACATGATAATGTGGTTAACACAATATAATATAATTACTCTCGTTTGCTGGTTTGTTGGAGTACAGTATGCGTGGCCAGAGACCCAGTTTGTAGTTACAGTATTTTGTTCCTACACAGTGTATTGGTAGTCCCCGGTACGTAGCTTTTTTCAATATTGTTAACAACCAATTACCTGGGTATAGGGCCCATACCCAGGAGATAAGAACGGAGGCTAACACTGTTTCTTAGCTAGTTGGTTTACAATAATCTGATACCCTCTGCTGCATACTTAACACTGAGAGTTTTTCCCAAAAGTGAGGTAATCTACTTGGTGACAAAGGGCAGTGTGTTTCATTAGAGGGGCATACAAGATCAGTCATAGTTGGACTCCTGCTGCAGACCTCACTTAATGACATGTGATACTAAGCTTTATAATCTAAGCTACCTCCTATTCCCATGGTTTTTGAAACTTCCAATATATGTATATGTATGGTTTATTTTCAAGTGTTGTCTACTATCCCTTTACTTATGTATTACCTTGTCCTCCATTTTCATTTGTATAGTTTAATACAGACACTGTGATGCGGATATGTGATAAGCCTTCTGTTACATGACAAACTTTGTTTCTCCCACTGTATTATCTACTAGTTAAATGCGAAGAGTGAACTAATTCCCCAGAGTTATTGATATCTCCCCTCATCCTTTCCCACTCTTGAGAGAGAGTCGGTCATACCCCATATCCCTTGTCCGGCTCCGTCCAGTGGTGACGTCAACCCCTGAGGGGAGATATCATAGTTGGTTCTATGTTTTCTCTCTACAAGCCCAAGAACTCCTCCTGCGATATAATAAACCCTATGCTTTTGCTCCACTTTTCTACACCCTGGAGTTGACTTGGCTCTATACCATAAACATTGCCCCAGAAATATTATATACCTGAAAGTTATAGGTTTAGAGATATTGAAGCTCTGGCTCCCCCCCCCCCCCCCCCCCCCTCCCAGGGGTAGTTTACAAAGTAAACAAAGGAACGTAGATTACCTCGCAATTTCCCATATTATTCTTTATTCATCTGTTGCAGTATAGCGGCTAAGGCTATCCCCCACCCTTTATCACCTTCTATGACATAATAGACCTAGATAATGCTACTCGTAAGTTTTCTATATTCCCCATACTCCTCTCTACTTGACCGTGAGTCACAACCTACTGATTTGGGAAACAATAGGTATAAAAGAGGTTATTATTTCCATACACAGGACCTGTTTATATATTTTCAACCGCATGAGTTTATCTGGTAAAATGTCCCTCCTATGTCTGTTATTACTTTGTTTAATACTCATACTATTGTCGAGACATATGCTTATGTCTGTTGCTGTCCTGTAAGCTTGTTTATGTTCACAGCTGTATGACCTCAATAAAAATAAAGTTTATAAAAAAAAAAAAAAACAACAACCTTACAGCCCAAATTGAGGGCCGCATATGGCCCCAGGGCTGGCACTGTTCTAATGTGTTAGAGCATTTTTATTATGACACTATTGTAACTTTGTGTTTAACTGCTGAAAAGAGCAGCAAAGCGCTACAAGAGACCTAGCTGAAAACATCTAGTGAGCCAATGACAATAGACAAATGTGCATAACTAACAGTAACCAGCTAGCTCCCAGTAGTGCATTGCTACTCATATACCTATTTAGATATGCTTTCAACAAAGGACACCATAATGATAATTAAAGTAAATTGAAAAGTGTTTTAAATTGTTCACTTTATCTGAGTCATTAACGTTTGGTTTTGACTTGATGCGTGCATTAGGCAGTTTTGTTCACTGACGAATGCAAAGTAGGCTGTTTTTTTAGCCGAATATCCTCTAGTGCAAGAGAAACACACTAAGATCTGGGCAAAACCAAATCTTAGTGTGTTTCACTAGCACAAGAGTAGGCCGAAACGATCGTCTTAGGTTTTCCTTGTTTAAAGGAGAATTGCCTGGTATTTCGGGGCTGGACTGATCATGTCGGCGGATTCAGACTGATATACTACAGGAAAGTTTTCCTCTGTGAAAAGCACAATTGGGCAGAAAGAAGCTACTCCCAGGTGGCAACTGGGCCATAGAACAAGCTTTTGAGCTGCTGTTCGTTCCTGGCAGACTGCTTCTCTTTCTGTTTTTCACTTGCACAACAGGATATTCGGCTCTGAAAAGAGCCAAATTCCGAAAATAGCCTCTTACTTCAGTATTCGGCAGTGAACAAAACTGCCAAATGCACACATCTAGTTTTGACTTTCATGTCCCTTTAAGCTTATTTACAGATGTCAGAAGTGTCCTGCATTTTGCAGAAGATCTCTGCTGCCGTTCCACCAGCATCTGTACCCCTGTTATTCATGTCCTGTTTTTTTTATAAAATAAATAGCTAAGTATACACAGCTCTATGCCATCTCAATCTGAAAGCAGAACGCTCAGGCTCCAAACTGAGCCTACCAGTCCCAAAACTGAAGCAGATATTAGGTACATTATGCATGTGTTCAGAATCATACAGCACAGACTATGTGAAGAGGATAGCTGTGCCTCCAAATCCGGTTATTTGTACCAAACTTAACTTGTCTAGCCTAGATCAGTGTTGTGTTTTTCAACTCCATTCCTTAAAGGAATAGTTAAGTCCAAATTAAACTTTCATGATTCAGATAGGGCATGTAATTTTAAACAACTTTCTAATTTACTTTTATCATCAAATTTGAATTGTTCTCTTGTTATTCTTAGTTGAAAGCTAAACCAAGGTAGGCTCATATGCTCATTTCTAAGCCCTGGAAGGCCGCCTCTCAACTGAATGCATTAGACAGTTTTTCACCACTAGAGGGCAGTAGTTCATTCATGCACGTGAAATTATTTAAGAGGCAGCACTAATTGCCTGAAATACAAGTCTCAAAAGATCTGAGATAACGAGGCAGTCAGCAGAAGCTTAGATACAAGGTAATTACAGAGGTAAAAATGTATATTTCTATAACAGTGTTGGTTATGTAAAACTGAGAAATGGTAAATAAAGGGATTATCTATCTTTTTAAGCAACAACATTTTTCGTGTTTACTATCCCTTTAAGTACCCCTATTAGGCCATATTTTCATGATATCTGCACTAGAGCTCAGGTGAAATAATTAGAGGGATGAGAGCAGGTTAGTAACCATCGTTACGGATCAGCTGACTATGTCACCTGTGCTCTAGTACAGAGATCATGAAAATATGACCTGTTAGAGGTACTTGAGGAATGGATTTGAGAAACACTGGTCTAGATCCCTAACACAAATTATCTCTAGTGAAGAATATTAAAGGCAGATGAGACAAAGCAGGGTAGATAAAAAAGCATGAGTAGATAAAAAAGGAGCCTACAGTGAAGTCGTTTGTGTGTGTGTCTCTCCCCTCTCTTTTGCTCTCTCTCTTACTCCCCTCTCTCTTTCCTCCCTCTCTTTTGCTTTTCTCTCTATCCCCCTCTTTAGCTCTCTCTACCCCCCCTATTTTGCTCTCTCTCTCTTCACTTTCTTTTGCTCTCTTTCCCCCCTCTCTTTTGCTCTCCCTCTCTTATGCTCTCTCTCTCCCCCTCTCTTTTGCTCTCTCTCCCGTCTCTTTTGCTCTCTCTTCCCACTCGTTTGCGCTTTCCCCCGTCTCTTTTGCTCTCTATCCGTCTCTCTTGCTCTCTCTCCCTCTCTAATGCTCTTTCTCTCCCCCTCTCTTTTGCTCTCCCTCTCCCCTCTCTTTTTCTCTCTATCTTACTCACCCTCTCTTCCCCTCTCTCTTTTGCACTCTCTCCCCTCTCTTTTGCTCTCTCTCCACTCTCTTTTGCTCTCTCTATCTCTCCTCCATCTCTCTTCCCCCCTCTCTTTTGCGCTCTCTCTGTTTCTCTCTCCCCTCTTTTGCGCTCTCCCCCCTCTCTTTTGCTCTCTCCCCTCTTTTTTGCTCTCTCCCCTCTCTTTTGCTGTCTCTCTCCCTCTCTTATGCTCTCTCTCTCTCCCCCTCTGTTTTTCTCTCTCCTCTCTCTCTCCACCCCTCTCTTTCCCCCCTCTTTTTTGCGCTCTCTTTCCCCTCTCTTTTGCGCTCTCCCCCTCTTTTGCTCTCTCCCCCCCTCTTTTGCACGCTCTCTCTCTCCCCCATCTCTTTTGCTCTCTCTCTCCCCTTTCTCACCATCTCTTTTGCTGTCTCTCTCCCTCTATTTTTCTCTTTTTATCTCCCCTCTCGTTTGCTCTCTATCTCCCCCTCTCTTTTCCTCCCTCTCTTTTGTGCTATCTCTTCCCCTTTCTTTTGCACTCCCCTCCTCTCTTTTGCTCTCTCTTTCTCTCCCCCCCCTCTCTTTTGCCGTCTCTCTCCCTCTCTTTTGCTGTCTCTCCCTCTCTTTTGCTCTCTCTTTCCCCCTCTTTTGCTCTCTCTCCCCTCCTCTCTTTTGCTCTCTCCCCTCTCTTTTGCTGTCTCACTCCCTCTCTTTTGCTCTCTCTACCCCCCTCTTTTGCTCTCTCTATCCCCCCTCTTTTGCTCTCTCTCTCCCCCTCTTATGCTCTATCTCCCCCTCTCTTTTGCTCTCTCTCTCCCCTCTCTTTTGCTCTCTCTCTTACTCCCCTCTCTCTTTCCTCCCTCTCTTTTGCTCTCTCTCTCCCCCTCTCTTTTGCTTCCTCTCTCTCCCCCTCTCTTTTTTTCTCTCTATCCCCCCTCTTTTGCTCTCTCTCTTCCTCTCTTTTGCTCTCTCTCTCCCCTCTCTTTTGCTCTCTCTCTTAATCCCCCCTATTTTCCCCCCCTCTCTTTTGCGTTCTCTATTCCCTCTCTTTGTGCTCTCCCCCCTCTCTTTTGCTCTCTCTCTCTCCCTCTTTTTTGCTCTCTATCCCCTCTCTTTTGCTCTCTCTCCCCCTCCTCTCTTTTGTGCTCTCTCTGTCTCTCTCTCCCCTCTTTTGCGCTCTCCCCCCTCTCTTTTGTTCTCTCCCTCTCTTTTGCTCTCTCTATCTCCCCTCTATTGCTCTCTCTCTCTCCCCTTTCTTTTGCTCTCCCTCCCCCCTCTCTTTTGCTGTCTATGAGCTCTCTCACATCCGCCCGGCCAAGCCTGCCCACTTCACACCCAGCCCCGTACACGTCACGCCCCACCTGCGTCACGCCCCCATCACACCAAGTTGGCCCCAGATGCCAGGTCAGTCTGAGACTCTGTTGAAGGCCAGATGTGTTTGTCCTTGTGCTGTCTCTACTGCGCATGACAGCTTCGGACAAACACACTTGGCATTTTATATTATAGGGTTGGGTCCAACAATGACATTAAGTCACAGAAAATTGCACTCAGTTCACAAATACAGGCATTGGAGAACAAAATCTATATATTTGCTTACTCCCACTATTGTTGATTTGACTGTAAACTATTTTCTTGTTGGTAATGTACTAAGAAGTTTTTTTATTTTATACACCAGAACAAAAATAGGACATTCATTTCTCGATTCAAAGAACTCAAGCCTCACTTCTGTTACCATCTAAACCAAGATTTTAAATGCCCCCTCATGCTTATAGGGACAGTGTACACCAGTTTTCATATAACTGCATGTGACAGACACTACTATAAAGAAGAATATACACAGGTACTGATCTAAAAATCTGGTATAAATTCTTACAAACACTTTCTTATAGGCTCCCAGTGTTGCACAATTGATAAGGTTAGGCTGGGAAACCCAGTGTAAGCGGCTCAGAAAGCAGGAAGGGCAGACACCCCCCCCCTTCCCTGCATATGAAAAGACAGCAGCAGGAATCTGTGGACTTCAGTCTACATCTTATACTTTTGAGCTTCGTTGGGAGTCTGAAAATCCGCACAATGTTACTAGAAAAATAAGCAAAACTAAATATTGTCACAAAAACACTCCCAGATGGATAATCTATAGGCTGACCCTATTGCCTCTTTAAGAAGGGACACATATGAAAAATACATATGTCAGGGTTCTTATACAAAACATGTCTTTAAACAGCCCTAAAACCAGCCCTGACATATGTATTGTTTCATATGTGCCCCTTTTTAAAGTGGCAATATGGTCACCCTAATCATCTACAAAACATGTATGCAAACACAAATCTAGTGTACAATGTCCCTTTAAAGGGAACACTTTCAGATTGTAGTATAAAATGGTTAATTATAAGAGGTTAATTTTTGTTCATTACATTTTTCTACTTTGGTATTTTAACCATAAAATACATTGATTATATGTAATAATTGTCATTTTCTCACACTCCCTACAGAGGTTGAAAACTAAATTATGTGATCTTTTTTTTTAATGCTGCAAATTGTGTAAACCAGCTACATATTGGATAGTGATTGCTTAGAGCATTGTAGAAAACAAATTTACAACTATTCCTGATTAGCCAAAGTTAAGGGAGATAAGATAAGCACTTACTCAGGTCTTCTACAATCCACTACATTTCTGCTGGTTAAAACTATGCATACTGTATATAAAAAGTATTTGATTTCCCTTTAAGTAAAAGCTCAGTAAGATTAAAAACAAACAGAAACATTGGCACAGTATAGAATAATGTTCGGGAACTTCTTTCTTCTATGATCATTGAAAGGTGGACTCATCTGCTAAAGCCTTCAGTGGAGTAATTCGCCAATAACAAAATCCCTACAGCACTTTCTGATTAGTTGAGTAGAATGTGCAAACTTCTGCTATTTTTTATATGATAATGTTCTTGGTCTGCCTTTCCACATAGCTCATTTTGTCGTATAAAAGTTTAATAAAAACTTATTTGTAAATAATAAAATAAAATAAAAAAAAAGTTTATGATTGTGCTTCCATTGCATAGCATTAGCGTTGTCCAGCTATTTATTTATTTATTCAGAAGTACAGACATATAAGGGATACACAGTCTAGTAAATTGAAGCTGCTGAAGAGTTTAATCTTTTGAATAAAATTCTATAGATAAAATGGATGAATAATAAAAATCCATGTTACAAACAGAACAGGGCTGTTTCCTTTATATTACAAAGAAAGGCAGGAAAAAGGGAGAAAGATCACTATTATCATACTGCTTATCAGCTATTCTCATTCCCTTTTCATGTAGTTCCATGTATTTTTTGAATTATCCTCATGCATTTGCAAACAGACATCGTTGATTAAAGTGAACATGAATTGTGTTACTTTGAAAAACATAATGTAGCCATTGTCGCTAACTCACAAATGTAATTAAGATAGTATAATTAGCTAAGTTACATTGATGCAGTGTTCTTACCCTAATTAAAATAAACACCGCTTTGAGAAGAGAATAAACTAAAAAAGTTCAATCGCACTTCTGTATCATTATAATTTGATGTAGAAATAATGAATATGTTTGTGTGTTCCTAACATAACAGGAAAAAAAGCTTTTGACGAAAGTGATTTTTGGAACCATACAATAAATTAGCTTTTTCAATTTCTATTTTCAATCATTAAAATATCACCACGGGTTATATGTAAGAATTTAATTAGCACTTATGCTATTTAAAAACAAGCACTTTTCTGCTCTCAAGGACCAATTGTGATTTTCAGCAGGGTGTATTTTTTAGATTTAAATTCGGCAGCTATTTTTATTTATTTATTATTTTTTATTAAATGTGCAATAAAGTCAACCAGATGTAGCATTTGGCGTGGGCTAAGCGGAAGGCTAATTTTTTTTTTATAAATGTTTTTATTTATTAAATTATAGATTTCCCTCCACTAACAACAAATATAAATAAAGATTTAATTAAATTAAACCAACCAACCAATTGCACAAGAGAAGGGCCTGTCAATCATCCTAAACAAAAGTGTTCAGGGTGATTCATATCCGCCAACTCAGAGGTGTTGGAGATGTTAAGCAGCAGCGGTGCATGTGCAAATCTGCCCCACAAGGGCTCGAAAGCAGCATATGCTGCTTAGTACTTTGAGCCCATAAAGTAAAATAGATTCATATAACCATAATCTCAAATGTCCTATTAATTTAGAGATGAATGAAACATAGTAATTTTATTTAATCACATCAAATGTATAACTTTAATTAAATTATAAAACGTATTGTTTTAATTTTATTTCTAAAATCCTCTCCATTCCTTTGCTGTAAGTGCATTTTATTAATATATACTATATACCAGATAGATAAAGGCATGTTAAATTCATAGAGATTGTAATATAATAATGTTTATTAATGCTTAGTAAAACAACTTTGTAACATACTTTTCATGTAATTTAACTCTAAAAATTCTGAATCTGATGGCGTTCTACAAATAACTGATAATAATAATTATAAAAACCCTGCCACATATCTGTCCCTAATTGGCATAAGCAGAGATCATAAGATAATGAATTGTAAAACAATGCAGGTTACTCCTGAAATAAAAATACAAAATCTAAAAAAGTAGCAATTCCAGCACTGTGTATTTTACTTATAAAGCAGCAATAGATTAAAAGAAATCTAGTCATTTTAAAGTTAAAAGAACATTAAACCCATATTTTTTTGTGTGATTCAGATAGAGCATATAATTTTAAACAACTTTCCGATTTAGTTATGTTATTAAATATGCTTCATTCTCTTGGTATCCTTATGTTGAAGGAACCAGCTGAACACATCAGATGTGCAAATAAAAAGAGGCAAATATGTGCAGCCACCAATAAGAAGCTAGCTCCCAGTAGTGCATTGCTGCTCCTGAGCCTACCTAGGTAAGATTTTCAACAAAGGATACTAAGAGAATGAAGTAAATTAGATCATAGAAGTCAACTGGAAAGTTGTTTAAAATTGCATATTTTATCTGAATCATTAAAGGGACATTAAACACTCACGGCTAGATTACGAGTTGTGCGTAAAAAAAGAAGTTGTGAGTTGTGCTGTAAAAAAAAAGTACAAATACCCCCCAACATTAAAACCCACCACCCACACAACCAACCCTACTCTAAAACCCACCCAATCCCCCCTTAAAAAAAATAACACTGACCCCTTGAAGATCACCCTACCGTGAGACGTCTTCACCCAACCGGGCAGAAGTGGTCCTCCAGACGAGCAGAAGTCTTCATCCAAGCCGGGCAGAAGAGGTCCTCCAGACGGGCAGAAGTCTTCATCCAGACGGCATATTCTATCTTCATCCATCCGGCACGGAGCGGGTCCATCTTCAAGACATCCGACGCGGAGCATCCTCTTCATCCGGAGTCTTCTTACTAAATGACGATACCTTTAAGTGATGTCATCCAAGATGGCGTCCCTTCAATTCCGATTGGCTGATAGAATTCTATCAGCCATTCGGAATTAAGGTAGAAAAAATATTGGCTGATCCAATCAGCCAATAGGATTGAGCTCACATTCTATTGGCTGATTGGAACAGCCAATAGAATGCCAGCTCAATCCTATTGGCTGATTGGATCAGCCAATAGGATTGAACTTCAATCCTATTGGCTGATTGCATCAGCCAATAGGATTCTTTCTACCTTAATTCCGATTGGCTGATAGAATTCTATCAGCCAATCGGAATTAAAGGGACGCCATCTTGGATGACGTCACTTAAAGGTACCGTCATTTAGTAAGAAGACTCCGGATGAAGAGGATGCTCCACGTCGGATGTCTTGAAGATGGACCCGCTCCGCGCCGGATGGATGAAGATTGAAGATGCCATCTGGAAGAAGACTTCTGCCCATCTGGAGGACCTCTTCTGCCCGGCTTGGATGAAGACTTCTGCCCGTCTAGAGGACCACTTCTGCCCGGTTGGGTGAAGACATCTCACGGTAGGGGGTTCTTCAAGGGGTTAGTGTTAGGTTTTTTTAAGGGGGGATTGGGTGGGTTTTAGAGTAGGGTTGGTTGTGTGGGTGGTGGGTTTTAATGTTGGGGGGATTTTTACTTTTTTTACAGGTAAAAGAGCTGATTACTTTGGGGCTTTTTTATTTTGGGGGGCTTTTTTTTATTTTGTTAGGGGGTTTAGAGTAGGTGTAATTAGTTTAAAAATCTTGTAATTATTTTTTATTTTCTGTAATTTAGTGTTTGTTTTTTTCGTACTTTAGATAATTTTATTTAATTGTAATTAATTGTATTTCATTTAGTTAATTTATTTAATTATAGTGTAGTGTTAGGTGTTAGTGTAACTTAGGTTAGGTTTTATTTTACAGGTAAATTTGTCTTTATTTTAACTAGGTAGTTATTAAACAGTTAATAACTATTTAATAACTATTGTACCTAGTTAAAATAAATACAAAGTTGCCTGTAAAATAAAAATAAACCCTAAGATAGCTACAATGTAACTATTAGTTATATTGTAGCTAGCTTAGGGTTTATTTTACAGGTAAGTATTAAGTTTTAAATATGAATTATTTAGGTAATTGTAGTAATTTTATTTAGATTTATTGTAATTATATTTAAGTTAGGGGGGTTAGGGTTAGACTTAGGTTTAGGGGTTAATAACTTTATTGTAGTGGTGGTGACAGGGGCGGCAGATTAGGGGTTAATAAATGTAGTTAGGTTGCGGGGACATTGAGGGGTTAATAAATATAATGTAGGGTTCGGCGATGTTGGGAGCAGCAGATTCATAACTATAATGTAGGTGGCGGCTGTGTACGGAGCGGCAGATTAGGGGTTAATAATATAATGTAGGTGTCGGCTATGTCGGGGGCGTAAGATAAAGGGTTAATAAGTGTAATATTAGGGGTGTTTAGACTCGGAGTTCATGTTAGGGTGTTAGGTGTAGACATAAAATGAATTTCCCCATAGCAATCAATGGGGCTGCGTTAGGAGCTTTACTCTGCTTTTTTGCAGGTGTAAGGTTTTTTTCAGCCAGCTCTCCCCCATTGATTCCTATGGGGAAATCGTGCACGAGCATGTTACACCAGCTCACCACTAACGTAAGCAGCGCTGGTATTGAGGTGAGATGTGGAGCTAAATTTTACTCTTTGCTCACTTTTTTGCGGCTAACGCCGGGTTTGTAAAAACCCTGTAATACCAGCGCTGTCTGTAAGCGAGCGGGGAACTTAAACTGCTCGTTAGCACCGCACCCCTCCTAACGCAAAACTCGTAATCTAGGTGTAAATGAATACTAGATAAAATGATACATTCAAAGAAAATATTAGACTGAGAATAAAATGTAGATGTATATTTAAAGTTGCATTAGCTGTTTAAATATTGACAAAATAAGTGTAACGTTTGTGTCTATTAAACAATGGGAGCTGTTACCTTCTCTGCTGTGGCCAATTAGAGCCAGTTATAAATAGGTCACTAGAGTGTGCAGCCAATGGCTGTGTGGAATATAACAGTGTTCTGAACTTCCATTTCTAACAGGAACTGAAAAGCTCACAATTTCAGAATAGCATTACAGGAACAGAGGACACAATAATTAATAAAAATATATTAAAGAGTTTTTTTATATATATATACGATTTATCATTTTTTTTTATTGCCCACTCAAAGTGTTTAATGTCCCTTTAAAGTTTAATTTTGACTTTACTGTCCCTTTAAGCAAAAACAAAACTCCCCCAGATAGCAGGACAGTGAAAAGCTTATGGCCTGTGTCTAACAGCACAATTAGCTTTTTTGCTGCCCCTCTATCTGGGGGAGTTTTCTTTTCTTCTCCAGTAATAAACCCATATTGGCCCCTCAAAATAAGACAAGTCGAAGATGGCGTATGAGCCCTGAGAAACAACTGCAGCAATAAAGATGTTTTTTTTTTTTTTAAATGATTACACTAGACTAATATAACAGTCATTTTTTTGTAATTACAATGGCCCAGATTACGAGTTTTGCGTTAGAGACTGTGCGGTGCTAACGAGCAGTTTTCTCTCACCGCTCACTTGCCTACAGCGCTGATAGTACGAGTTTTCAGAAACCCGTCATTAAAAGACAAGAAGTGAGCGTTGAGCAAAATTTTGCTCATTACCGCACTCCAATACCAGCGCCGCTTAAGTCAGCGGTGAGCTGGTGTAACGTGCTTGTGCACGATTTCCCCATAGGAATCAACGTGGAGAGCCAGCTGAAAAAAAGTCGAACACCTTCAAAAAAGCAGCGTAAAACTCCTTAACGCAGCCCCATTGATTCCTATGGGGAAATAAAATGTATGTCTACACCTAACACCCTAACATGAACCCGAGTCTAAACACCCCTAAGCTTACACTTATTAACCCCTAATCTGCCGCCCCCGACATCGCCGACACCTAAATTATAATTATTAACCCCTAATCTGCCGCTCCGGACACCACCGCCACCTACATTATACTTATGAACGCCTAATCTGCTGCCCCCAACATCGCCGAACCCTACATTATATTTAATAACCCCTACTCTGCCTCCCCCAATGTCGCCGCCACTATAATAAACATATTAACTCCTAAACCGCCACACTCCCGCCTCGCAAACATTAGTTAAATATTTTAACCCCTAATCTGCCATCCCTAACATCACTGCCACCTAACTACATTTATTAACCCCTAATGTGCCACCCCCAATGTTGCTGCCACTATATTAAAGTTATTAACCCCTAAACCTAAGTCTAACCCTAAACCTAACACCCCCTAACTTAAATATAATTTAAATAAATTGAAATAAATATTCCTTTCATTAACTAAATTATTCCTATTTAAAACTGAATACTTAACTGTAAAATAAACCCTAAGATAGCTGCAATATAACTAATAGTTACATTGTATCTAGCTCAGGGTTTATTTTTATTTTACAGGCAAGTTTGTATTCATTTTAACTAGGTACTATTTAATAACTACCTAGTTAAAATAAAGACAAATTTACCTGTAAAATAAAACCTAGCCTAAGTTACACTAACACCTAACACTATACTATAATTAAATAAATTAACTAAATTAAATACAATTACCTAAATTAAATTAGCTAAAGTACAATAAAAAAAACACTAATTTACAGAAAATAATAAACAAATTACAGAAATTTAAACTAATTACACCAAATCTAATAGCCCTATTAAAATAAAAAAGCCCCCCAAAATAAAACCCCCCTAGCCTAAACTAAACTACCAATAGCCCTTAAAAGGGCCTTTTACGGGGCATTGCCCAAAGTAATCAGCTCTTTTACCTGTAAAAAAAAATACAAACAACCCTCCCAACAGTAAAACCCACCACCCACACAATCAACCGCCCAAATAAAAGCCTAGCTAAAAAAACCTAAGCTCCCCATTGCCCTGAAAAGGGCATTTGGATGGGCATTGCCCTTAAAAGGGCAGTTAGCTCTTTTGCAAGCCCAAACCCCTAATCTAAAAAAATAAACCCACCCAATACACCCTTAAAAAAAACTAACACTAACCCCCTGAAGATCGACTTACCGGGAGACATCTTCATCCAAGCCGGGCGAAGTGGTCCTCCAACGGGCAGAAGTCTTCATCCGTGCCGGGCAAAAGTGGTCCTCCAGATGGGCAGAAGTCTTCATCCAGACGGCATCTTCTATGTTCATCCATCTGGCGCGGAGCGGGTCAATCTTCAAGACATCCAACGCAGAGCATCCTTTTCATCCGACGACTAACACAGAATGAAGGTATGTTAAAGTGACGTCATCCAAGATGGCGTCCCTTAGATTCCGATTGGCTGATAGAATTCTATCAGCCAATCGGAACAGCCAATAGAATGTGAGCTCAATCCTATTGGCTGATAGGATCAGCCAATAGGATTGAACTTCAATCCTATTGGCTCATTGCATCAGCCAATAGGATTTTTTTCTACCTTAATTCCGATTGGCTGATAGAATTCAGCCAATAGAATGCAAGCTCAATCCTATTGGCTGATAGGATCAGCCAATAGGATTGAACTTCAATCCTATTGGCTCATTGCATCAGCCAATAGGATTTTTTTCTACCTTAATTCCGATTGGCTGATAGAATTCTATCAGCCAATTGGAATCTAAGGGACGCCATCTTGGACGACATCACCTAAAGGTACCTTCATTCTGTGTTAGTCATTGGATGAAGAGGATGCTCCGCGTCGGATGTCTTGAAGATGGACCCGCTCTGTGCCAGATGGATGAAGATAGAAGATGCCGTCTGGATGAAGACTTCTGCCCGTCTGGAGGACCACTTCTGCCCGGCTTGGATGAAGACTTCTGCCCGTCTGGAGGACCACTTCGCCCGGCTTGGATGAAGACGTCTCCCGGTAAGTTGATCTTCAGGGGGTTAGTGTTAGGTTTTTAAGGGTGTATTGGGTGGGTTTTATTTTATTTATTTTTTACAGGTAAAAGAGCTGATTACTTTGGGGAAATGCCCCGCAAAAGGCCCTTTTAAGGGCTATTGGTAGTTTAGTTTAGGCTAGGGTTTTTTTTATTTTGGGGGGCTTTTTTATTTTAATAGGGCTATTAGATTAGGTGTAATTAGTTTAAAATTCTGTAATTTGTTTATTATTTTCTGTAATTTAGTGGGGGTTTTGTACTTTAGCTAATTTCATTTAATTTAGGTAATTGTATGTAATTTATTTAATTTAGTTAATTTATTTAATTATAGTGTAGTGTTAGGTGTAAATGTAACTTAGGTTAGATTTTATTTTACAGGTACTCTTGCATTTATTTTAGCTAGGTAGTTATTAAATAGTTAATAACTATTTAATAACTATTCTGCCTAGTTAAAATAAATACAAACTTGCCTGTAAAATAAAAATAAAGCCTAAGATAGATACAATGTAACTATTAGTTATACTGTAGCTATCTTAGGGTTTATTTTACAGGTAAGTATTTAGTTTTAAATAGGAATAATTTAGTTAATGATAGGAATTTTTAGTTAGATTTCTTTTAATTATATTTAAGTTAGGGGGTGTTAGGGTTAGGGTTAGATTTATGGGTTAATAACTAATATAGTGGCGGCAACGTTGGGGGGAGGCAGATTAGGGGTTAATAAATGTAGGTAGGTGGCGGCGATGTTAGGGACAGCAGATTAGAGGATAACAATATTTAACTAGTGTTTGCGAGGTGGGAGTGCGGTGGTTTAGGGATTAATATATTTATTATAGTGGCGGCGATGTCCGGTTCAGCAGATTAGGGGTTAAAAATTTTCTTTTAGTGTTTGCGATGTGGGAGGGCCTCGGTTTAGGGGTTAATAGGTAGTTTATGGGTGTTAGTGTACTTTTTAGCACTTTAGTTAAGAGTTTTATGCTATGGCGTTGTAGTGTAAAACTCATAACTACTGACTTTAAAATGCGGTACCAGTCTTGACAGGAGAGGGTGTACCGCTCACTTTTTGGCAGACTCGTAATACAGGCGCTATTCAAGTCCCATTGAAAAAAGAGGAAACGCAATCTGCTTTTTAAGCCTAACGCAAAATTTGAAATCTAGTCGAATGTGTTTTGGTGTTGTTTTAAAGAGACAGTAAATTCAAAATGAACCTTTTTATGATTCAGACAGAGTGAACAGCTTTCACAATTAGTTGTATTAAACATTTTTATTTTTTCCCTCTGTATCTTTTTTAAGCTAGGTAGGTTCATAGGAGCTCAGGAATATGCATGAATCCTGCCCTCTGTGTCAGCATTAGTTGCAGCACTGTATAACATTGCTTCAAACATTGTTGCAAACACTGCTTTTAAGCTTACTTAGGATTATGCTTCAACAAAGGATACTAAAGAAACAAAGCAAAATTGACAACAGTAAAAAAAAGTACAAAAAGTAAATTAGAACATTGCTTGGAATTGCATGCTCTTTCTGAATCATTAAAGTTTAATTTTGACTTTATAGGACTGTTAAGTTGGTAAGGAATAGTGCCTTTATTAGTAAAATAAAGAAAACTACCTGTTTGCCAATTTTGTCTGGCAACATTTAATCACATTCGCCTAGATTTAGAGTTCTGCGGTAGCCGTCAAAAGCAGCGTTAAGGGGTCCTAACGCTGCTTTTGGCCGCCCGCTGGTATTTAGAGTCAGCCAGGAAAGGGTCTAACGCTCACTTCCAAGCCGCGATTTTTCCATACCGCAGATCCCCTTACGCCAATTGCATATCCTATCTTTTCAATGGGATCTTCCTAACGCCGGTATTTAGAGTCTTGGCTGAAGTGAGCAGTAGACCCTCTACCGACAAGACTCCAGCCGCAGAAAAAAAGTCAGTAGTTAAGAGCTTTCTGGGCTAACGCCGGTTTATAAAGCTCTTAACTACTGTCCTCTAAAGTACACTAACACCCATAAACTACCTATGTACCCCTAAACCGAGGTCCCCCCACATCGCCACCACTATAATAAATATTTTTAACCCCTAATCTGCCGACCGCACACCGCCGCCACCTACATTATCATTATGAACCCCTAATCTGCTGCCCCTAACATCGCCGACACCTACATAATATTTATTTAGAGATAGAGGGTTGGGGGGAGTAGATTTGTGAAAATTTTGCCAGATTTTACCTGAATTGACGTTTTACATATAATATTCAGATATTGAGATTATTGATTCTGCAAAGAAGCAAAACCTGGAGTGGATTACTCACTAGGAAACCTAACAA
The DNA here is from genome assembly GCF_027579735.1 of Bombina bombina. Classification (NCBI taxonomy): domain Eukaryota; kingdom Metazoa; phylum Chordata; class Amphibia; order Anura; family Bombinatoridae; genus Bombina; species Bombina bombina. The sequence continues at coordinate 184,967,666 of NC_069501.1, read as the reverse complement.
CAACTAGACAAACTAGTTGTAACTGAGAGTACAACAAAGTTATAAAGAGAGAGTAAATCCACTAGTGTCTAATAACACTATCACATCTACTAATATCATAAGGTTTTCCAAAGAAAATAGTGTTGAAAAATTGGTTCCCATTCATTCATACATTATAGTTTATTAGGCTAAGGAACTCACACTCATACAAGTAGCAAAAGCTGTAAATTAAAACCACTTGAACTCTGTGATTAGCATAATAGCCTTAAAGTTAATATGTCACTATTAGATATCCTCAATCCAAAAGATTTAAAGTTAACTAAGCCCTTACAATCCGAGGGCTGTTTTACTTTTACATATGCAATAAACGATATGAGGATATAGTATTAACTATTAGGTACTTAATATATCACAAGAGTAAGCAAAGTTAAAAACGGACGATAGGAGAGACAAAGCTGCCCCTATCGGACCCCTGACGCGCGTTTCACGAACGCTTCCTCAGAGGAAGCGTTCGTGAAACGCGCGTCAGGGGTCCGATAGGGGCAGCTTTGTCTCTCCTATCGTCCGTTTTTAACTTTGCTTACTCTTGTGATATATTAAGTACCTAATAGTTAATACTATATCCTCATATCGTTTATTGCATATGTAAAAGTAAAACAGCCCTCGGATTGTAAGGGCTTAGTTAACTTTAAATCTTTTGGATTGAGGATATCTAATAGTGACATATTAACTTTAAGGCTATTATGCTAATCACAGAGTTCAAGTGGTTTTAATTTACAGCTTTTGCTACTTGTATGAGTGTGAGTTCCTTAGCCTAATAAACTATAATGTATGAATGAATGGGAACCAATTTTTCAACACTATTTTCTTTGGAAAACCTTATGATATTAGTAGATGTGATAGTGTTATTAGACACTAGTGGATTTACTCTCTCTTTATAACTTTGTTGTACTCTCAGTTACAACTAGTTTGTCTAGTTGTTGTTACCTACATAATATTTATTAACCCCTAATCTGCCCCACCCCAACGTCGTCACTACCTAACTACACTTATCAACCCCTAATCTGCCGACCGGACCTCACCGCTACTCTAATAAATGTATTAACCCCTAAAGCTAAGTCTAACCCTAACCCTAACACCCCCCTAAGTTAAATATAATTTTAATCTAACGAAATAAATTAAATATTATTAACTAAAGTATTCCTATTTAAAACTAAATACTTACCTGTAAAATAAACCCTAATATAGCTACAATATAACGAATAATTATATTGTAGCTATTTTAGGATTTATATTTATTTTACAGGCAATTTGTATTTATTTAAACTAGGTACAATAGCTATTAAATAGTTATTTACTATTTAATAGCTACCTAGTTAAAATAATTACAAAATTACCTGTAAAATAAATCCTAGCCTAAGTTACAATTAAACCTAACACTACACTATCAATAAATAAATTAAATCAATTAACCCCCCAAAATAAAAAAATTCCCTACCCTAATCTAAATTAAAAAAGTTAACAGCTCTATTACCTTACCTGCCCTTAAAAGGGCTTTTTGTGGGCCATGCCCCAAAGAAATCAGCTCTTTTGCCTGTAAAAAAAAACACAATACCACCCCCCAACATTACAACCCACCACCCACATACCCCTACTCTAACCCAAACCCCCCTTAAATAAACCTAACACTACCCCCCTGAAGATCTCCTTACCTTGAGTTCAATCGGATTGGCTGATCCAATCAGCCAATCAGATTGAGCTTGCATTCTATTGGCTGTAGGTTGCGGCGGTGTCCGGAGCGGCAGATTAGGGGTTAATAATAAAATGCAGGTGTCAGCGATAGCGGGGGCGGCATATTAGGGGTTAATAAGTGTAAGGTTAGGGGTTTTTAGGTGCAGACTTAGAAAGTGTTTCCCCATAGGAAACAATGGGGCTGCGTTAGGAGCTGAATGCTGCTTTTTTGCAGGTGTTAGGTTTTTTTTAAGCCCAAACTGCCCCATTGTTTTTCCAGCTAGCCGCTACCGTAAGAAACGCTGGTATTGAGAGTTGAAGTGGCGGTAAATATGCCTGTACGCTCCCTTTTTGGAGCCTAACGCAGCCCTTTAGAGAACTCTAAATACCAGCGTTGTTTAGAAGCAGCACTAGAAAAAAAAACACGCGTAGCTAACGCACCCCTTTGGCCGCAAAACTCTAAATCTAGGTGATTGGGACCCCTCTAATACATCTATGTGTAAAACTTTTTCCTAAGTGATAGTCTAATGCTCTTACTAATGTGAAGAGTTAAGACTGCTCATAGTTGGCCTATGCATAAATATACTGCTGACATATGGTCTCTGAAATATGAAGACTCCGTTTGGCAGAGTTATCTGAAATCTTTAGCATTATGCTCATTTTAAAACAGCTGTTGAATATATTATTTTCAATTCAATTTATTTTTGTGAACATTTTGTAAAAGGAAAGTTGTCATTTTCTACTTCATTAGCCAGAAAAAAAGCTTTCTGCTTCAGGCTGTTACAGTATCTGTTACCTACTTTATTAAACACTTGCATAACATTTATAATTTTGTCAAAGGATTGGGCATTTGAAGTGGATGGCTTAAAGAGACTCTTAACACTAAATACATTTCATGTACCCCCCTAATCATGGGTGCTGCCATTTTTAAACCTAGGTTACATTACAGGTATCTGAAGGAAAATTACTTCACATGTGCAAACACCTCAGCACCGGAATGCAGTGAAACATAGATGTCTATTTAAGATACTGTTAGGAGGGAAGCATGTCTGCCCACCATTTGATAAATGGGGCCCAGTTGGGGTTACCACCCGTATGACTGGGGCAGCCCCAGAATCTGGAGGTATGTCCATGTCCTGGAATATCCTGGACTTTGGGTATATTCTTAGTAATCCTGTATAACTTCTGGGAGTACAAACAAGGAGGTTTCACAAAGCAATACAATACTAAAACATAAGTGTTCTGGCTTCTAATTCCTTAAAAATGCTTCAAGTGTATACTATTGTGCCATTTGTGGGTCTATATTTTGCCTTAAATGGACAGTCTACAATATAATTTTTATTGTTTTAAAATATAGATAATCCCTTTATTACCCACTAGTCCTAAAGCCCTTGTACACGGGCCATTTTTTGCAGTACTGCGGTTCCACCCCTTGCTCTCTCTCTATACCCCCTCTTTTTTGCTCTCTCCCCCATCTCTTTTGCACTCTCTCTTTCTCCCCCTCTCTTCTGCTCTCTCTCTCCCCAATCTCTCTATTTTGCTCTTTCTCTCCTTCCTTTCTTTTGCTCTCTCCCCCTCTCTTTTTCTGTCTCCCTCTCTTTTGCTCTCTCTATCCCCCCTCTTTTGCTCTCTCTATCCCCCCTCTATTGCTCTCCCTCTCTTTCACCCCTCTCTTTTGCTCTCTCTCTCTCCCCTTTCTTTTGCTCTATTTCCCCCTCTCTTTTGCTGTTTCTCTTCCCCTCTCTTTTGCTCTCTCTCCCCCTTTCTTTTGCTTTCTCTCTCCCCCTCTCTTATGTTCTCTCTCTCTCCACATCTCTTTTGCCCTCTCTCTACCCACTCTTTTGCTCTCTCTCTCTCCCCCCTCTCTTTCCCTCCTCTCGTTTGCGCTCTCTCTCCCCTCTCTTTTGCGCTCCCCCCTATCTTTTGCTCTCTCTCTTTCCCCCTCCCTTTTGCTCTCTCTCCCCTTGCTTTTGCTCTCTCTATCCCCCCTCTTTTGCTCTCCCTCTCTCTCACCCCTCTCTTTTGCTATCTCTCTCCCCTTTCTTTTGCTCTCTTTCCCCCTCTCTTTTGCTCTCTACCCCTTTCTTATGCTCTCTTTCTCCACCTCTCTTTTGCTCTCTCTCCCCTCTCTTTTGCTCTCTCTCACCCCTCTCTTGCTCTCTCTCTCCCCTCTCTTTCTCCCCTCTCTTTACCCCCTCTTTTTTGCACGCTCTCTCTCTCTACCCTCTTTTGTGCTCTCCCTTCTCTCTTTTGCTCTCTCTCCCCCCTTTTCCCCCTCTCTTTTGCTGTCTCTCCCTATCTTTTGCTCTCTCTATCTCTCCTTTATTTTGCTCTCTCTCTCCCCTTTCTCCCCTTCTCTTTTACCCCCTCTTATGCTCTCCCTCTCTCTCACCCCTCTCTTTTGCTATCTCTCTCCCCTTTCTTTTGCTCTCTTTCCCCCTCTCTTTTGCTCTCTCTACCCCCTTTCTTATGCTCTCTTTCTCCTCCTCTCTTTTGCTCTCTCTCTCCCCCCTCTCTTTTGCTCTCTCTCCCCTCTCTCCCCTCTCTTTTGCTCTCTCTCCCCCTCTCTTGCTCTCTCTCTCTCCCCCTCTCTTTCTCCCCTCTCTTTACCCTCTCTTTTTTGCACGCTCTCTCTATCTTCTTTTGTGATCTCCCCTCTCTCTTTTGCTCTCTCTCCCCCCTTTTCCCCCTCTCTTTTGCTTTCTCTCCCTATCTTTTGCTCTCTCTATCTCTCCTTTCTTTTGCTCTCTCTCTCCCCTTTCTCCCCTTCTCTTTTTCCCCTTCTCTTTTGTGCTCTCTCCCTCCCTTCTTTTGCGCTCTCCCCCCTCTCTTTTGCTCTCTCTCCCTCTCTTTTGCTCACTCTATCTCTCCTCTTTTGCTCTCTCTATCTCCCCTCTCTTTTGCTCGCTCTCTCTCCCCTCTCTTTTGCTCGCTCTCCCCTCTCTTTTGTTCTCTCTCTCCCCCTCTCTTTTGCTCTCTCTCTTCCCCTCTCTTTTGTGCTCTCCCCCTCTCTTTTACACTCTCCCCCCTCTCTTTTGCTCTCTCCCCCTCTTTTGCTCTCTCTCCCCCTCTATTTTGCTGTCTCTCTCCCTCTCTTTTGCTCTCTCTCTATCCCTCCTCTTTTGATCTCTCTCTTCCCCCTCTTTTGCTCTCTCCCCCGCTCTTTTGCTCTCTTCCCACCTCTTTTGCTCTCGCCGTACTCTCTTTTGCTGTCTCTCTCCCTCTCTTTTGCGCTCTCTATCCCCCCTCTTTTGCTCTTTCTATCCCCCTCTTTTGATCTCTCTCTCCCCCTCTCTTTTGCTCTCTCTCTCCCCCTCTCTTTTGCTCTCTCTATCCCCCTCTTTGGCTCTCTCTCTCCCCTTTCTTTTGCTCTCTCCCCCCCCCCTCTCTTTTGCTGTCTCTCTCCCCTCTCTTTTACTCTTTCTCTCCCCCTCTCTTTTGCTCTCTCTCTCTCTCTCCCCCTCTCTTTTGCTCTCTCTCTCCCCCTCTCTTTTGCTCTCTCTCTCTCCCTCTCTTTTGCTCTTTCTCTCTCCCTCTCTTTTGCTATCTCTCCCCCTCTCTTTTGCTCTCTCTCTCTCCCCCTCTCTTTTGCTCTCTCCCCTCTCTTTTGCTCTCTCTCTCCCCCTTTCTTCCCCCTCTCTTTTGAACTGTCTCTTTCTCCCCTCTCTTTTGTTCTCTCTCTCTCCCCCCTCTCTTTTATGCTCTCTCTCTCTCCCCTCTTTTGCGATCTCCCCCCTCTTTTTTGCGCTCTCTCCCCTCTCTTTTGCTCTCTCTCTCCCCTTTCTCCCCCCTCTCTTTTGCTGTCTCTCTCCCTCTCTTTTGCTCTCTCTATCTCCCCTCTTGTGCTCTCTCTCTCTCTTACTCCCCTTTATTTTGCTTTCTCACCCTCTCTTTTGCTCTCTCTATCCCCCCTCTTTTGCTCTCTCTCTCTATCCCCCCTCTTTTGCTCTCTCTCTATCCCCCCTCTTTTGCTCTCTCTCTATCCCCCCTCTTTTGAGCTCTCTCATGTCCGCAGTCCGCATGGCCCCGCCTGCGTCACGCCCGGCCCCATCCGTGTCACATCCGGCCCTGCTCAGCTACGCCTGTGTCCCGCCTCCATCACACCTTGTCGGCCCCAGATGCCAGGTTGGTCTGTTAAAGGCCAAGTGTGTTTGTCCTCGCGCAGTCTCTACTGCACATGACAGCTTTGGACAAACACACTTGGCCTTTTATATTATAGGATTCCCCAATTTTGCATAACCAACACAATTATAATAATATACTTTTTACCTCTGTGATTACCTTGTATCTAAGCATCTTCTGACAGCCCCCTGATCACATGACTGTGACTATTGACTTGCAATTAGTATTGTGTTGTGCTAAATCTTAAATAACTTCTTGAGCGTGAACACATTGTTATCTATATGGCCCATATGAACTAGCAGTCTCATGTTGTGAAAAGCAAATACAAAAGCATGTGATAAGAGGCTGTCTGTAGTGGCTTAGAAACATGCAGAAATTTAGAGGTTTAAAAGTTATAAAATATATTAATCTAACAATGTTGTTTGTGCAAAGCTGAGGAATGGGTAGTAAAGGCATTATCTATCTTTTTAAACAATAACAAGTTTAGTGTAGACTGTACCTTTAACACGGAGAAGGATTCAGGTGCCATGTGGGGCAATTACATGTGACCACCAACCAATCCCGTAACCTGATTCTCAAAGGTAGAAACTGACTCCACTCGCGGTTAAAAAACACTTTTTCGTCTGTTATGGCATATATCAGCACAGAGAGAAACAACCTACTAAGCGCTCTTGCAATTGGAGAACTGTACAGCTGTGCAGAGATTTGACAGTCAAGGATTTCACTGTAAGGTACTTATAGTACTTACTTATCCAGCGCATGTTTCTTATATATTACTAACAATTTGATCTCAGATGTAATAAGGGAGATGTCCCTTGACATTGTACAGAGATTACAAACAATATTTTTTTTTAAAAGGGTTTTTAATGGGACATGAAACCCACAATGTTTCTTCCATGATTCAGATAGAGAATATGATTTTAAACAACTTTCCAATTTACTTCTATTATTTAATTTGCTTCCTTCTCTGTTATCCTTTCCTGAAAGTTTTATCTAGGCAAGCTCCGGAGCAGAAGAGAACCTAGGTTCTAGCTGTTGATTGGTGGCTGCAAATATATATATCGATTGTGATTGGCTCACCCATGTGTTTATTTAGAAACCATTAGTGCATTGCTGCTCCTTCAACAAATGATACCACGAGAATTAAACATATTAGATAATAGAAGTAAATTAGAAAGTTGTTTAAAATTGTATTCTCTATCTGAACCATGAAAGAAATTTTTTGGGTTTTATGTCCCTTTAATATTTTTATTTTTATAAATAAGACATTTTGAACTCTTGACATTTTATTCCATTCAAACTTTTTATTCTCAATTAGTTTTTATATATATCTATATAGGTTAATACAAAAATTTTATATTCTATGTGTGATAATACAACTTGGTGTAAAAGTGCCTATTAGTGATTAACAGAGAACCTTTGCTGTCTTGCTCCAGCTCATTTTGTTTCTGTTTTTTTTTTAATGTTGTGAAACATTATACAGAAGGAGTAGATTTACAGTTTAATCGCATTAGACTACCAAACTTTTGTATATCCAACTCCCTTAGAAAAGCACATCTTTACTTGCTATCAAGGGTCATTTCCTCAATTAATAAGACTGCAATAAAAGGTAAAGAGTCCCACTAATAATGCACTAACTGTAACAAGTTGCTTCATTCTGTGCCAGTGTTGAGCCTACATTAATACAAAGGGATGAGCTAGCACTGAGCAACTGCATCCTTTATTGGAGATAAAACTGACAGCACATGGTGCTAACTATTCATTGGTTTAATGTTTTATAGCTGGCCGATCTTTTCTCTCTGATTAGCGGTGTATTGAAAAAGGCGTGTCGTTGTGAGTTTGTCTCAGGTTGCTATTTGTGAGCATTTTTTGGACCGGAGACCAAACGGGTGAGATAGTAATTATGTGTGTCATTGGTATTATGTGATTTATAATGTCAATTTTTTAATTAAGAGAAAGCGGATTTGAACGTAGCCGTTGTTTGCCTATATTTGTGTATTTATTGCAATATTGGATATAATGATTATTGAAGCAGAATTTTTTTTCGTTAGTCCAATAAAAGGCATCACTATTTACTATAATAACTTATGTAGGTATATAAATTAATTTATATATGGTACATTTACTTATTATTAATATTCCTAACTCAAACTTTTGCATGGGGTCTGTGGTTTATATTACTGATGTTGGGTTGCTTCCTAATCAGAATAAAGGTGTTGGTCACTACAGTGTTCATCAATACATAATTTCTGTGTATGTGTATATGAATGAATGTTTTATTTGTGTAACAGTCACATGAGGCCACACCCACACAGAGGCCACACCCACATCATGTCCATGTGCCACATGCCACAAGCCACACCCATTCAAAAAGTGTCCAGGAAATGTCTGGGCAAAAGGTGGCAAGCCTAGGCCCAGTATCTGTATTTAACTTCTAAACAGCAATACTATTTAATAACAGTCTCTCCAGTTCTTGTGTTGTGCTACCCTATAAAATCTTTTACTAATAATCAACCACTTACTAATTAGTTCAAAGGACAAATTACTATAATGTATATTAAGGAGAAATTAAAAAGGTGCTTTATTCAGCCCTCATTAATTTTTCAGAAAAAAGCACTGTTTATTTTTTAAATATCATCTTTAAGAGAATTATGTCCCTTTAATGGACTTTATAGAAAAAAAAATGTTGAAGAGACTTAAAGGTACATAATTATTTAATAATAAAATGACATAATGGCCATTAGTTCATATTAGTAATGCAACCTATAGTAGCTACTATGGAAGCAACAAAACACTATTCAAGTTAATTATAATTATGTTTGCAAAGACACTTCCTTGAAAAGTTATATATTTTTCAATAACTTTTCTTGCATGCATGACCATACAGTATGCTTGTACTTGCTTACAGTATAGATAGTTCTATGGACTCTTAAGAATAAATCGCTCATGCACTTATGTGCCCATTTAAAAATCCTTTAAGGATAACAAAAAGTTGTAAAAATGCTACTATAAAAAATATATAATTCGAAATGTTAAATACAAACCTGAAGATTAAATTTACTTTTACTGTAAAATGAAGTTTCTTTCTTATTAAAAATATATCATTTTAAATCAGAATTGACGTCACAAATTCCAGTCCAGAAAATAGTTGTGTCTAGACCATTCTATACTGAGCATTCATTGTGCAAGAAATTAGCATATTCATTTATTCAGTGTGCACTCCCCATTGTATGCTTATTGCAAATTATGTCAAACGCATGTGCATTAAAACGGAATTTTCTTAAATATTTAGGCCATACATGTTACAATTGCGCAGGACCCTTGAGCTGGGGACGTTGTCAGTCAGTTGTACAAATTGTGCATGCACGGGTAATCTGTAGTCCAGAGCGCATGAATTAGTCATGTTTACTACCCAGAACTGTGGACATAGAGAGAACTCAGGTTGGCCACCATGATTGGTTAATCGAAATCTTCCCATTTTTTATTTATTTATAAAATATTTTACCAGGAAGGATACATTGAGATTTCTCTCGTTTTTAAGTATGTCCTGGGTCCACAAAACATTGTATTGATACAATAGGGTACAATAAAATACAAAAACAATATTAATACATAACATATGCAAACTTTAACATAGAACAGGTAGGAAATATATAATCGACCATGACAGGTGCATTCTGTTTTGAGATATGCAGAGAGGGATCCCTTAAAGGATTGTAGGCTTGGGGAAGGTTTTAAAGTGTGCGGGAGGTCGTTCCATAATTGTGGTGCTCTGTAGGAAAAGGAGGATCGAGCTGCTTTCTTTTTGTATTGAGGCAAATTAAATAATGTGCTGGTACTGGATTGGAGATTATGGGAGGTGGGAACAGCCAGGGAGAGCATTCTTCTCAGGTAGGGTGGGAGCTTCCCAGAAAAGCTCTTAAACACAAGGCTGGAAAGATGGAGGGTGCACCTGGATTCCAGCATCAGCCAGTTTAGTTCTTTTAGCATGTCACAATGGTGGGTCCTGTAGTTACATTGTAGCACAAAGCGGCAGAACGAGTTATATAACGTATTTAGTTTATTAAGGTGAGTTTGCGGTGCAGGTGCATATACTACATCTCCATAATCCATGATTGGCATCAGCATTTGCTGTACAATCTTTTCCTTTACTGTAGGGCTGAGGCAGGATTTGTTACTGTACAGGGCACCTAGTTTTGGATAGAGTTTATATGCAAGTTATTCTATATGGAGGCCAAAAGATACATTGGGGTCTAACAACATACCCAAGTATTTGAAAGAGTGGACTGCGGTCAGTGTGCCATTTGATTTTGTTTTAATGCGTAGATGGGACTTTTGTAGTTTGTGTAATTTAGGTACTATTCCAAAGATCATTGTGACAGTTTTGTCAGTGTTTAGGAAGAGTTTGTTTTTTGAGATCCACTTTTCTACCTCTGTGAATTGGTCTTGGAGCACTGCCTCAAGCTGCGGCAGATCGGATTTGTTTGCATAGATTACCGTGTCGTCTGCGTACATGTCTACAGTTGAGGATTTGCAGACATTTGACAAATCATTTATAAATAATGTGAATAGTAGGGGGCCGAGAATGGAACCTTGGGGAACATCACACATGAATGGGAGAGGGAGTCGCTTCAAAAATGGAGACATACTGTGATTGATCCGATACATATGATCGAAAGCAGCTTAGCGGATGATCACCAATACCTGAGTTTTTTAGTTTGAGCAGTAGTATGTCGTGGTCTACTGTGTCAAAGGCCTTTGCAAAATCAAGAAAAATAGCTCCAGTTAGGTCTCCTTGTTCCATGCCAGTTTGGATGTCGTTGCAAACTTTTAGGAGGGCAGTTGTAGTGAAGTGATTCGGGTGAAAACCCGATTGAACAGGGGTCATATAGCTAGATTGTTGGTAATACTCACATAGTTGCGTATGGACGCATTTTTCTAAGATTTTTGACAATACTGGGAGCAATGATATTTGGCGATAGTTAGTAACCATGGTTAACTCACCACTTTTATGGATAGGCACTACTTTTGCAGTCTTCCAAAGTTTGGGTATGTATCCAGACACCAATGATTCGTTAATTAGGGTTGTGACAGGTTTAGCAATTGCCGGCGCACTGAGCTTCAACAGCATTGCTGGGATTTGATCAGGTCCAGACTGGTTTTTCATTTTTAGATTATTAAGGTGTTTCTTAACAACATTCATGGGTACAGGTCTAAAATTAAACTTTTCTATATTGGGTCTTTGTAGATTTAGTGGGGCCTGATCCACATTTGTAGTTTCAGGATGCGTGTCATTTATTAGTTTTATAGTAAAGATTGCGGGGAAACAAGTAAAAAATGAAAACACAAGGTATATCAGCAGTTTTTCAAGTGATATTATGCTATACAATAAACTAATATAAATATTTGACTGTTATATCCCTTTCATGTGTTTTAAATTATTTTATGGGCTGAAGTTTTTCTGTCCATGTTAAATGTTGTTTTTAGTTTATATAGTATATACTGGAGGAAGTTATAATATAACCCTTGATATAATGGAAACTGACAAACTTATCCAAAAGATCTCTATTTTTATTAATGCTAAGTAAACCATTTTCTGAAATTACCATCTGTAACATTTGTTCTTACCTTGGTGGTAATCAAAGGGTCTGAAGTGGTCCAAACACAGATTAAATGCTCATTAAACGGACATTAAACATGAAATTAATTTATTAATCATAGTATTGAGATTTTTCACTTTCTCCATTTAGTCATGAGTGCTGCTATGTTGAAATCTACCTTTTACTGCATTCCAGTTCTAAAGTATTTGCACAACTGAATAAACTCTCCTTTAGACCTGGAGTGTAACCTAGGTTTCAAAATGACAGCACCCATAATTAGAAGGTGATGCATGACATGTATCTAGTGTTTAATGTCCCTTTAAATACTAAATTGCTATTGCTTTGTCTTGATAGATTTTAAACCAAAATGGTACATATTGTTTTGATACAATTAAAAATAAATGTTGATGACAGGTCAGAACTTGGAGGACCATCATATCTACCCATATTGCCTTCTGAAGTATAAGCTTAAAGGGATATGTTAATAGAGCAGTCTGGCAAACCTTAAATTTAATGACAAGCAAATTAGGGGAACTGCGATGGGGCAACATGTGCCCCAACCTATCCTTGTCTCTACCTGGGAGCTTGGGAACTACAAACAGTATGTGAGCAATTAGGTTACAATACTGGCAGGTTTGTGCAAATTTGGCTAAGATATGTGGATGATATGCTGTTGTTGTGGAAAGGATCAGTTGATCTGCTCATGGAATTTGTTTAGAAACTTAGCCACAACAACAGTAACATCCTATTAACTAGCCAATTCAATGTCCATGAAATTTCCTTCCTAGATATCAACATTAGGAAAGAGGGTGTCTGTTCTATTCCTTCAGCCAGTTTTGCTGTCGTGCAGACCGAGGCACTATGGCAGTTGACGGGGATTTGGAAACGCTCTATTGTTTCCCACTTATGTGAGTGATGGTGGGCTTGGGACTTCTGTAGAGCTTTGAAAAGTGCGGATGCTTTTCCCAGCTTGTCCCAGGACTTACAAGGCAGCATACATATGGCATGTGCAGGCACAGTCACTTTACTGATATGCTGCATCACTTCCAAATGTGCCTCTAAGCATCCCATGAACAGCACAATACACGCTCCTCCCTGCACACCCTACAACATGTGTAACTCAAAAGTGTCCAGGAAAACGTGGCAGAGGTGGCAACTCTATTCACAACTAGTGTACTTTTGTTATCAAAACTTGTATTATTTTACACTATGCTAATTTATCACCTTTGCTGAGGTCACTTAGGGACAGATATGTATCAGGGTTAGGATTGTGAAATCTTATAATTTTCAGGGGTAAATTATAAGAAAAGAGGAAAAACTAATAAGGTATTTTTAAAAGTTTTCTTTTTTTTACTAAGTATAGATAAACAAATTACATTCTCAAGGTGTTTCACTTGCCTTTATTTGATTCTAAGAATAGCCTAATACCTACCCTTAACTACAAATTCAATAAGGAACTCAAGCACTTTTCATCCAAAATATATATATTTTTCGTAATTACATCAATCTTATTCCCTAAAAGCATGTTCTTAATGAAAATTACATGGTGTTGTGATCCGAGCACTTAACCAGAATAGCAAAAGTAATACATTTATCTTTCAATAATGGAAAAAAAGAATGTGTTTGAAAATGAAAACATTGACAGTACAGAAGGCCGACTCTAGAATTTACACAGAGCTATAAGTTAAGTCCTTGTCGCTAACGCTAGTTATAAACTCATTTAAATCAATATAACCTACATCATTTATTAGATTGTGTTCAGCAATTGTTTTTTTAAATACCAGATCTTTGCTGCACTAACAACACAGCATTAGAGGGCATTAAAGGGACATTAGAACCTAAAATGTTTTTTGTTTTTTTTTTGGTATTCAGGCTGAGCATATATTTTAAAACAAACTAACTTTTCTTCTATTTTGAAATTGGTATCTTTCTCATGAAATTCTTTGTTGAAGAAAATTCCTAGGTAGGTAGCATACACTGCTAAAATCTAGTGCTCTAGAAAATATATAACATTGTTAAAAGTATTCTTGTAAAAGTGCTACCATATACTCCTCCAGACACATTTATGCCATGAGCTGAACTACCTGATTTTCAACAAAGGATACCAAAAGAACAATGTAAATGTGATAACAATGAATTTGATTTTTTTAATTGTATGTTTTATATAAATCATGCAAGAAAAGAAACAATGTTTTATGTCTCTTTATACACCTTTTACGTTTGTGTAGAAGTTGTGCATTGTTCCAAATCTCTAACCTAGTGCTGTAAAGTGCATTCACTGGCTATTTGATTTTGTAACATTAGTGGTTAGGTGTCCTAGGAAGTGTGGGACACAGAACATTTTTTAAATAAAAGAAAGAGGTGTTTAACCCCTTCAGTATTGGAAAAAACTTGCCAACAATGGGCGCGATCCGATATATGGCGCAGGTTTCGGCGCAAGCGTGGGAACCTGCGCCACCCATAATTTCACCTCGCACATCGGGGTATTACATATACCCTGCCGGCAGTTCCTAAAGTGCCGTAAGTCTGATAAACTAGCGATGTTCAGAAATGAGCGTAACTACAAATTTCTGGAGTCACTAGTGACTTACGGCACTTTAGAAACTGCCGGCGCCTAAGAAAAGTAAACGAAATATTACATTTCCCGTAAAAGTCTAACCTGCCTCCCAAAAATAAGCCCGACACGTAAAATCCCTATATCCACAATCTTCCCTCTCACTACTAATAATAAATATATTAACCCCTAGACAGACAACCCCCCACAACGCAATAAGCCTAATTATTAACCCCTAAACCGCCATAGCCCACACCGCAAGTAATAACTAAATTATTAACCCCCTAAACCACCATAGCCCACACCACAATAAACCTATTCTAGTATTAACCCCTAAACCGCCATAGCCCACATAGCCTATTAAATCTATTAACCCCTAATCTGCCGCCGCCAACGTCGCCGCCACTATAATAAAGTTATTAACCCCTAAACCTAAGTATAACCCTAACACCCCCTAACTTAATTATTATTTAAATAAATCTAAATAATATTACTACACCCTGTTCCAAATTATTATGCCAATTATATCTTTCTCATTTACCTAAATAATTGATGTAAACAACAGTCAGCATAATTCTTATGTTATCAACTATTAAGACTACTATTCAAATGTTATTGAACAAACCTCCTAATGATAACAGTATTTTTTTTTTTTCAAAATAAAAACTTACAATGCACTGTTCCAAATTATTAGGCACTGTAAGTTTCAAAACACTTTATAGGTTGTAAATAACTGAAAATTGTTGTTGTGTTTGCAGCATATTTACTGAAATCAAAAGCTATTTCAATCAAACTTTGAACAACATTTTAACTTTTTAAACATTTTAACAGGTCACGTTACATTTTAACATAGGACCCCTTATTTGATAGCAGCTTCACAAGTCTTGCATCCATTGAACTTGTGAGTTTTTGGACAGTTTCTGCTTGAATTTGTTTGCAAGATGTCAGAATAGCCTCCCAGAGCTGCTGTTTGGATGTAAACTGCCCCCCACCCTCATAGATCTTTTGCTTGAGGATGCTCCAAAGGTTCTCAATAGGATTGAGGTCAGGGGAGGATGGAGGCCACACCATGACTTTCTCTCCTTTTATCCCCATAGCAGCCATTGATGCAGAGGTATTCTTTGCAGCATGAGAAGGTGCATTGTCATGCATGAAGATGATTTTATTACGGGAAGCATAGTTCTTCCTTCTGTACCAGGGAAGGAAGTGGTCAGTCAGGAACTGCACATACTTTGCAGAGGTCATATTTATACCTTTGGAGACCCTAAAGGGGCTGACCAGCTCTCTTCCCATGATCCCGGCCCAAAACATGACTCCACCACTGCCTTGCTGACGTCGCAGCCTTGTTGGAACAGGGTGGCCGTCCACCAACCATCCACTACTCCATCAATCTGGACCATCCAGGGTTGCATGGCACTCATCAGTGAACAGGACTGTTTGAAAATTAGACTTCATGTATTTTTCTGCCCAATGCAGCCGTTTCTGCTTGTGAACATTGGTTAGTGGTGGCCGAATGGAAGGTTTATGCACAGTTGCAAGACTCTGGAGGACTCTACACCTTGATGTCCGTGGGACTCCAGAGGCACCAGCAGCTTCAAATATCTGTTTGCTGCTATGTAATGGTATTTTAGCAGCTGCTCTCTTGATCCGATGCATGGATCTGGCAGAAATCTTCCTCAATGTGCCTTTATCTGCACAAACCCGTCTGTGTTCTGAATCAGCCACAAATCTCTTAATAGTGGGATGATCACGCTTAAGTTTTCGTAAAATATCTAATGTTTTCATACCTCGTCCAAGGCATTGAACTATTTCACTCTTTTAGGCAGCAGAGAGATCCTTTCCCCCCCTCATATTGCTTGAAAATGGTGCTCTGCTTAATAAAGTGTAACACCCTCCTTTAGTAGTTTTTCCTTTAATTGGGCTCACCTGGCAATCTAATTATCACAGGTGTCCAAGATTGTTTTCAGTGATCAAAAGAGTCTTGAGACACAATGCCATCCATGAGTTAAACTGAAAAAAAAAATATTTAATATTTGTGACACTGAAATAGAATTTGCATAATAATCTGGAACAGGGTGTATTATTAACTAAAGTATTCCTATTTAAAACTAAATACTTACCTATAAAATAAACCCTAAGATAGCTACAATAATAATAATTACATTGTAGCTATTTTAGGATTTATTTTTATTTTACAGGCAACTTTGTATTTATTTTAACTAGGTACAATAGCTATTAAATAGTTAATAACTATTTAATAGCTACCTAGTTAAAATGATTACAAATTTACCTGTAAAATAAAACCTAACCAAGTTACAATTACAGATAACACTACACTATCATTAAATTAATTAAATAAATTAACTACAATTACCTAAAATTAAATACAATTAAATAAAATAAACTATAGTACAAAAACAAACACTAAATTACAGAAAATAAAAAAAATTACAAGAAGTTTAAACTAATTACACCTAATCTAAGCCCCCTAATAAAATAAAAAAGCCCCCCAAAATAATAAAATGCCCTACCCTATACTAAATTACAAATAGCCCTTAAAATGGGCTTTTTGCAGGGCATTGCCCCAAAGTAATCAGCTCTTTTACCTGTAAAAAAGAAATACAACCCCCCCAACATTAAAAAAACCCACCACCCACAACCAAACCTTACTCTAAAACCCATCCAATCCCCCCTTAAAAAAAACTAACACTACCCCATTGAAGATCACCCAGCCGGGCAGAAGTCTTCATCTGATCCGGCACAAGTGGTCCTCCAGCCGGGCAGAAGCCTTCATCCGATCCGGGCAGAAGAGGTCCTCCATCCGGGCAGAAGGCTTCATCCAAGCGGCATCTTCTATCTTCTTCCATCCGACGAGGAGCAGCACCATCTTGAAGACATCCGACGTGGAGCATCCTTCCTGGCCGACGGACTAATTATGAATGAAGGTTCCTTTAAATGACGTCATCCAAGATGGCATCCCTTGAATTCCGATTGGCTGATAGGATTCTATCAGCCAATTGGAATTAAGGTAGGAAAAATCCTATTGGCTGATGCAATAAGCCAATTGGATTGACCTAGCATTCTATTAGCTGTTCCAATCAGCCAATAGAATGCAAGCTCAATCCTATTGGCTGATTGGATCAGCCAATCGGATTGAACTTCAATCCGATTGGCTGATTGCATCAGCCAATAGGATTTTTCCTACCTTAATTTCGATTGGCTGATAGAATCCTATCAGCCAATTGGAATTCAAGGGACGCCATCTTGGATGACGTCATTTAAAGGAACCTTCATTCGTCGTTAGTCTGTCAGCCAGGAAGGATGCTCCGCGTCGGATGTCTTCAAGATAGACCCACTCCGGATGGAAGAAGATAGAAGATGCCGCTTGGATGAAGACTTCTGCACGGATGGAGGACCTCTTCCGCCCGGAACGGATGAAGACTTCTGCCCTGCTGGGTGAATACGGCTCAAGGTAGGGTGATCTTCAATGGGGTAGTGTTAGGTTTTTTTAAGGGGGGATTGGGTGGGTTTTAGAGTAAAGTTGGGTATGGGTGGTAGGTTTTAATGTTGGGGGGGTTGTATTTCTTTTTACAGGTAAAAGAGCTGATTACTTTGGGGCAATGCCCTGCAAAAAGCCCTTTTAAGGGCTATTTGTAATTTAGTATAGGGTAGGGAATTTTATTATTTTGGGGAGCTTTTTTATTTTATTAGGGGGTTTAGATTAGGTGTAATTAGTTTAAACTTCTTGTAATTTTTTTATTTTCTGTAATTTAGTGTTTGTTTGTTTTTGTACTATAGTTTATTTTATTTAATTGTATTTAATTTTAGCTAATTGTAGTTAATTAATTTAATTAATTTAATGATAGTGTAGTGTTAGGTGTAATTGTAACTTAGGTTAGGTTTTATTTTACAGGTAAATTTGTAATTATTTTAACTAGGAGCTATTAAATAGTTATTAAGTATTTAATAGCTATTGTACCTAGTTCAAATAAATACAAAGTTGCCTGTAAAATAAAAATAAATCCTAAAATAGCTACAATGTAATTATTAATTACTAGTTCAAATAAATACAAAGTTGCCTGTAAAATAAAAATAAATCCTAAAATAGCTACAATGTAATTATTAATTATATTGTAGTTATCTTAGGGTTTATTTTATAGGTAAGTATTTAGTTTTAAATAGGAATAATTTATTTAATAATAGTAATATTATTTAGATTTATTTAAATAATATTTAAGTTAGGGGGGTGTTAGGGTTAGGGTTAGACTTAGGTTTAGGGGTTAATACTAGAATAGGTTAATTGCGGTGTGGGCTATGGCGGTTTAGGGGTTAATACAGTTTATTAGTTATTGCGGTGGGGGATTGTGGTTGACAGGTAGATAGACATTGCACATGCGTTAGGTGCTAGTTTATTTTTGCAGGCATTTTATGGAGTTACGGAGCGCAAGGCCTGCTACGGCTGCATTTTATGGCGAGGTGAAAATGGAGTAAGATTTCTCCATTTTCACCACGTAAGGCCTTGCGCTGGATATTGGATACCGATTTACGACGCGGTCCCATGTTAGCCTATGGGAGTAAAAATTGCGAGCGACGGGTGAAATATACGGACGTAACTTGTATGCTGCGCCGTATATGTAATACCAAAATCGCGCAAAATCTGGCATCGTCGGCTTTTGCGGGCGACGCTTTATATGTGATCGAGGCCCAGATTGGAGAATTTTTAGCATTTTTGCTATCACTCCATTTAAAAAGAAATAGAGCTGTTGTTTTTTTTAATTTTATTTAAATATCAAAACTATGTATTTTTTTTAAGTAGACAACCCAAGGTATTGATCTAGGCCCATTATGGTATACTTCATGCCACCATTTCGCCGCCCTATTAAAATATATAGAAAATATCATTAATTTCAGTGAAAAATCCGAAGTTTGTGAAAAAGTTTTTTTCATACCGCTTGAACAATAATGACACAAACGGATGTAAAGCTTCTCTGGCTGTCTGCCAGTACCCAGTTTATAAGTATTTTTTAAAACTGATTTATTATTTTTTATGTAGTGTAGTGGTCCCCCCATCTCCCCACAATCATTATGTAGGGTGGCCCCATTCCACCCTTTTTCTGTAGTGTAGTGTCCCATTCCTCCCTCTCCCTTAAACATTTTTTCTGCAGTGTAGGGTCCCTCCCACTCCCTTTCCACTCCAACGCTGGGCAGCCTACCCGCCTTCCCTCCCACACCTCCCGTTGGAAGCAATGGAGATTATTACAGACAGTGACACAAACTGTGTCACTGTCTGTAATGATTTGGCAATCTGCCTTCATATGGTAACGTAGCACTGAACAGCAAATCTTGGGCTTCCAGTATTATGAACGTATATCTACATTATGCAGCATTCTGTGTTATGTACCGCATGACGTAGATCTACGTCCATTTGGCCCAATGGTGTTAATGTCCTTCTAACTCATATTTTAAAGATTACACAAGGTTTATGCAATCTGTTACCTACTTTGCACTGGTAAATCTAGCAGCAGAACAGATGAAGACAAAGGGCTCAATTTATCAAGCTGCATATACAGCTTTGGAGCGCCTTCGATGCAGGCTCGACTCAGAAACGATCCTTGTCCATCCGGCAGTTGTTAAACAGTGTGCACTGGGTATACATTCATACAAAAGCCACTTTGTTGTTTTTTTTTAAAAAAGTAGTTCATTTTATTTTTAGTGTATACATTGTCCTTCAAGCACTATTAAAATACAATCAAAATTGTATTCTTTCACAATTGATTGAACAATTTGTGTAAACCCACCTAAGGGGTTAAACACACACTTCAAATAGGTCCTGCTTATCATGAGCAGAACACAGCTAATGATTGGCAGCTATGTACATATGCCACCCCTGTTTGGCTAAGTGTTTAGCTCCAGACCAGTAATGCAATGCTGACTTTAACTTTTTAACCCTTTGAATGGGGTAAAACATTTAAATATGTTCAAGCAATAATACAATGATAAATGACTGTAACATATTAGAGCTATTTGCTATTGTCCCTCTATATCACTTTAACTGTACAGTTAAACAGTAACATGTGAAGGAGTGCAGCACACTAAGAAATTGCAATAATCATTTTCAGTTACTGACATTTAACCCCATATTAACAAAGCACATGGCAATCTGAGCTATTCACTTTCAAATTGATAAAGTTTAAGCTATTATCACGAGGGTTTAACTCAAGGATCAGTCAATGCTAAGGGAAATGTTGCTGTATTACAAGCAATTAAGAGATGATTTTGGTCAAGAGAGCTGTTAAATGCATTGTAAAATTGTTTTAGGGCCTCATTAAGTGGTAGACATGTAAAGGCTTACAGAGGAGCCAGTTCTATTATAATGAAAGAGGAGCAAATGCGACTAAGACTTTCAATATTTCTTTTGTCTCTAATGGAAAATGAAATTAAAACATATTAAAAGTGAAATTGAAAGTATTACTAACTTTCTTTAATACAATTAACTGATATAAGTGCCAACATAATGCATAAAACCTTAAATCAACAAACGTGAAACAATTACACCACTTTCTACACAAGCCTAGTGTGAACGGCAAAATATGCAGACTTCAAAGCAATCTGTACAATAGCAATTACATATGTTATTGTTAAACCTCAAGATAAATCACACAAATGTTATATATATAAATATATATATATATATAGTTATTTTATATATATATATATATATATATATATATATATATGCACACCTGCTTATAACATTTAATAAAACAAAATATATAGAGAGAGCATGTTACAGGGACATGAAACCCACATTTTTCTTTCATTTTTCAGATCATATAATTCTAAATATACTTCCATTGTACTTCTATTATACAATTTGCTTCATTCTCTTAGTGTCCTTTGTTGAAAATTACACCTAGGTACTGTAGGCTCTGGAACAGCAATACCCTAACGGGAGTTAGTTACTGATTGGTGGCTGCACACATATGACTCTTGTTATTGGCTAACCCTATATGCTTAGCTAGATCCCATTAGTGCATTGTTGCTGCTTCAACAAAGAATTTCAAGAGAAATAAGACAATCTGATAATAGAATTCAAATGGAAAGTGTTTGAAATAGTATGCTCTCCCAGAATCATGAAAGAAACATTTGGGGTTTCACGTCTCTTTAATTAGCTAAAGGTTGCATCAATTATATAGCGTAATTCAATAACTAAAGCAGATATGACTGATTTTTAATGATCATTCATTTCCAATTAACCTTTCACACAATTAAACCACTTTAAACTAGACATTTATTTCTACATTTATTCTTTATTATCTACATTGACCTAAACCCTAAAAAACACTGACCATCTCGGTATAATACTGGTTGGATGGCAAACCTAGGAATGGATTAAACATTGAAAGATCGGTTTTCATGGAATATAGGAATCAGGAGGACCATCTAGCCTGACCAGCTGTCTATAGGGTTAAAGGGACAGAGAAGCCAAACTTTAAGTTGTATAATTTAAACAGAGAATACAATGTAAAAAAAATATTTTTACTTCTGTTATAAAAGACGTGTGCTCCTGATTCTACCTCAGTATTCTCTCATGGAAAGTGGCCAAGTTTCAACCAAGGATATCAGGAGAAAGATGTACATTTTGTACATTGGATTTTTTTTTTAAGTTTATAATTCTATGATTTGTATGGCTCATGAATGGTTAATTCTAATTTTAAAGGTCCCTTTAATTAATCATCAGGATAGCTATGGTCCAACCATCTTTTCCATTAACAAGTGCTTCAGGACATTCTTAAATCCCTTAATATACTAAAAGGTTTCAATAGTATCGCCTCTTTCTTCTCTCCTCCAAGAAATACGTAATAAAGAGGTGTAACAATTGCTGTTTACTTTTCATGCGCATGTTGCCTGCTGAGCATACCCATGTAGGTTGTGTGAACTCACATCTAACTTGCGCATACTCTATATCCCAAGTTCCAGTAGGCGGGTAGGCGCATCATGTGCGTCACCACCAGAAAGGAATAAGAGTCTCAGATGCTTGTGCACACTGCTTACCGGATTATCCTTGGAGATCTGCACATCAGAGTTGTTACAAATCCTGATAATTTTTCATTTACAAAATTCAAGCATATTACTAAAATGCTTCTAAGTGAATTTAAAATGAAAGTCCTGGTCTCGTTAAGCTTATTAAAGCTTTCCTTGTTAGTTGTATATCCTTCTGGAGATATACTTTACATATAAATACACTTAGAGCTGTTCAGATGTGAGCTTATAAAATGGTACACAGACTAAAAAAAATCAATCCTACAAAAGAAAGATTGCTAAAATGATACATACGTGCATAACACAACAGAGCCACGCTGCTTAATACTTACTTTTTGTAACAACACCCTCCAGACGAATAATATTTGGATGATCAAACTGTCCCATGATACTTGCTTCTCTCAAAAAATCTCTCCGTTGTCTGTCCATATAACCGCCTTTTAAAGTTTTAATGGCAACTGGGATTTCTTTCTTTGTAGGAGTCTTCAATCTTCCACTGCAAACTTCTCCAAATTCCCCTACAAGACAACTTGGTTTTAATACAGAGATTTGTCAAAAAGCGCAGGCTTTTCATTTTTGATTTCTTACTTTCCACCTAAGGGCATTTTACATTTGGATTTTTATAGACCTTATATTTCTTAAAATATTTTCATGTTCTCTATCTTTTTTTTACACTGTGCAATCATCAAACAATTTATATTCTCATTGCTTATGTTTTCACCCCTTTAAATGTTTGTATAGATAGACAGACAGACAATAGATAGACAGATAGACTTGATAGATAGATAGACAGACAGACTTAGATAGATAGATGATAGATAGACAGATATAGATAGATATATTATAGATATATGATAAATTGATACATAGACAGACAGACTTATAGATAGATAGATAGATAGATAGATAGATAGCTTATTGCTAGATAGACAGACTTAGATGGATAGATGATAGATAGAGACTAGATAGATTATAGATTGATGTTTAATTGATAGATAGATAGATAGATAGATAGATAGATAGATAGATAGACAGACAGACTTATAGACAGATTATATGATTGATAGACAGACAGACTTAGATAGATAGATAGATAGATAGATAGATAGATAGATAGATAGATGATAGATAGACAGATATAGGAAGATAGATTATAGATAAATTGATAGATAGATAGACAGATAGATAGATAGACAGACAGACAGACAGACTTATAGATAGATAGATGATTGATAGACAGACAGACATACAGACTTAGATAGATAGATGATAGATAGATAGACTTAGATAGATAGATAGATAGATAGATATATTATAGATAAATGATAAATAGATAGATAGATAGACTTAGATAGATAGATAGATTATAGACAGGTAACAGATATATATATATAGATAGACAGACAGCCTTATAACTAGATAGATAGATAGATACATAGACAGACATACAGACTTAGATAGATAGATATATAGATAGACAGACAGACAGACAGACAGACAGACAGACAGACAGATAGATAGATAGATAGATAGATAGATAGATAGATAGATAGATGATAGAAAGACATACAGACAGACTTGATAGATAGATAGATAGATAGATAGATAGATAGATAGATAGGTGATAGATAGATAGATAGATAGATAGATAGATAGATAGATAGATAGATAGATACACAGGAAGACAGCTTGGTATTGTAATATGCCTTTTTTTTATTGGCTTAGTATTGTATAAAAGAAAAAAAATAACTTTTTAGAGATGTTTCTTTTCCTCAGGTCTAAATAAATGGATGGATTGTTACTTTAAAGACCGGAGGGAAAACAAACAATGGTAAAAAAGATTTGGAGGTTATAACAAAAGAAAATAAAGGGAGATGGGGCCCTAAACAAGTAATAAAGGAAGGAAGGAAAGTATAAGACAGATAATAATATACAAAGAAGAATAAACAAGAATAAAATAAAGACATATATTAACACATCCGGATACCCAGAAACAAAACAAATTGGCCTATAGGTATTAAACATACAAGAACACACTAGTGAGATTTTTTTTATTTCTTTATCTACAATTAAAATGAAATTGACAATAAACTAGCTCTAGAAAACTCAGATACTCTGCTTATAAAGATATTAAAGGGATATGAAATTTAGCTACCAATCAGCAAGTGCTACCCATGATTCCGAACCAAAAATAGGCCGGCTAGTTAAAGTGTAAATAGTCTGGTTAAGATTAATTTGACTGGGAAACCAGATTAGCCAATAGGGTAATAGCAGTGGGGAAATTCACAGTTAAGGTTAACACTTCTGTTTAGGGATTGAATCCACCCCTAGGGGTAACTGCTGCGGGGGTGACATGGTTAGGGTTAAGTGCAATTGATGGATCAGCACAGATTGGTTAACTTCATTTACAGTTGGTGCAATCAGGGTTAAAAATAATGAATATACAGGGTTACTGATGGTTAGAAGCAAAATGTAGCAGAGGTTTAATTCATCACAGATGATAATTTTTTATGCTCTGCATTGAGTTTTGTGTACCTAAATGTCATATGGTAGCTAAAATAATATGTACAACTAATTTAAGGTAGTGTACCAAACAAATGACCTCCCCATAACATTGACATCTAAAATATACAGTCACATCATGCTTTACATGATACATATTAAAAAAATCCCACTCAAAATAGGAAAATGCATTTTTTTAAAAATTGCTTTCGACATAAAATGTATATCATTGGCACATTGTCCCCAAATAGGGTGTTTTTCTGACATAAATAAGCTGTCTTAGGGTTTTCCAATGTATTGGATCAGATTTGACTTTGAAAACGCAATGAAAAAACTAATTTAATAGACTCAGCAAGGGAACACTAATTAATTGGAATAGACTTCAGTATTAGTTCATATAAGACACATTTTTGTTGCCAAATACATTCATTTTTTTTTTTTACTGGAATATAGAGAGGAAAATAGATAATGCTGTTATGTGTTGGGTCATTTTAAGATTGTATTTTTGCTTCCATATAAATATTTATTTAACCCCTGTATAGAGGTTAAACACATAGCTAAATTTAAAAGGACACATTTAAGTCAAAATAAACCTTTATAATTCAGAAAGAGCATGCAGTTTAAAGACACTTTCCAATTTAGTTCCATTATCAAATTTTGCAAATTTTGTGTGGGACAAGATCTTACTGAGCATGTGCACAAGCTAACATGGTATACATACACTAGTTTGTGATTGGCTGATGTCTGTCACATGATACAGGGGCCAAAAAATTAGAGAAAAAATAAATTTGTCAGAAAAATATCTACTGCTTATTTGAAATTCAGAGTAGGTGTTAAATTGTTGTATTTTTATCATGCACGTGTTAATTATGCAATTCTACTGCATTGAGTGGCCCTTTAACTCTAGAGCAGCAGTCCACTGCTAGCTGAAAATACAGTATCTGGTGAGCTAATGACAAAGATACATATTTGTATTCACCATTCCCCAGCTAGATCCCACTAGTGCATTGCTGCTCCTGAGCTAGGTATGCTTTTCAATTAAGGATAACAAGTGAACAATGTGAATTTAAAAAAAGAAGCTAATTGAAAAGTCTTGTTAAATGATGTGCTCTATCTGAAACATGAACGTTTCATTTTGAGATTCATGTCCTTGTATATTCTTTTTCATTATAGTTAGAGGACCACTCAATGCAGTAGAGTTACATAATTAAAGTGATGGTAAATTCTGGGTATTGTAGATAAACTATTATAATTCTTTATTAAAAAAAATATATAACTTTCATTCATCGTTTTTAAAATATTGATATTTAACCCTTTCACTACCGGGGCTTCTAGACAAAAACTTGCCCAAAATACCAGAGCATTTTTAGCATTTTTCCTATCACTCTATTTAAACAGAAATAGAGCCTTTTTCTTTACCTATCAAATCTATAAATATATTTTAAGTAGACAACTCAATGTATTGATCTAGGCCCATTTTAGTATATTTCATGCCACCATTTCACCGCCAAATTCCATCAAACTTTGGGTTTCTCACAGATATTATGTACATACTGCTTGTGCAAACATGGCACAAATGTTCAGAAATAGCAGACAGCAGATTTTGCCATTGCTTTTTGGTAATTAGGAGGCGGCTAATTGCAGCTGTGCACAACACTTCAATTATTCCTGGCAGTGAAGGGGTTAATTAGGTAGCTTAAAATGTTAATGTTAGCTTTAGTGTAGAGTTTAGCCTCCTACCTGACACTCCCCACCCCCTGATTCCTACCTGATCCCTTCCAAACAGCTGTTTTCCCTTCCCCACCCCACACTGGTCACCCCCATCTTAAGTACTGGCAGATAGTCTGCCAATAATAAAAAAAAGTTTTTTTTTTTTTTTTTTATTTTTTTTTTTTCTGCAGTGTTGGATTGCCCTAACTCTCAAACCTCCCTAATCCCCCCTAAAAAAATCTAAAACTCCCCTGCCGTAACTATTGGCACCATCTTAGGTACTGGCAGCTATTTACTTTTTAAATTTATTATTAATTTTATTTTACTTTTTACGTAGCGTAGGGTCCCCCCCTACCTCCCCCCCACCCACAATCTTTATTTTAGGGCCCCCTCAACCCCTTTTCCGTAGTGTAGCATAGAGTCCCTCCCACTTCCTCCCAATATCTCCCACCTCCCCTGCTGTAACGATCAGGCATCTGCCCTCATATGAAAGCGGAGCATCTGGCATCTGCCCTGCATATGGAGCTCCGGCTCCATATGCAGGAAATGCCTGAAGCTTCAGGAGCTCCAGATCTCGCCGGTAACTTAACAGCCGAGATTGCTGGAGCATCCTGAAGTGACAACGTATATATACGTGGTGCGGTACGATAGCCAAAATACAGCACAACATTTATATACGTCGTTTTGGGTGAAGGGGTTAAACAAAGTTATTACCTTTATAAAGAAAATATCAAAGCGTCATATAATTAACCTGTTTTTTTGTTTAACTTCCTGATCATGTTTTATTGCTATCCAATTGAAAATTTGGCAGTTAGGCGGCCGTGACTCTATGTCTCCCGCCCACTCAATCAACAGCGTGTGCACAATTTTATTTTCTTACATTTTGAAAAGGATTGTGACGTTTCAATTGATTTCTCGCATGCGCAAATTGAATCTGCTGGGAGCGAGACGAGAGTTGTTACGTAGGGAGTGGGTGGGACTGCTCTCTACTATAATGAGACATTGAAGCAGGAAGTCAGAGATGGGAGGAGCAAGGAATGGTACAATGAAATATTTAAAACATTGCAATTTATTTTGGATATTAATATTAAAACATTAATAAGCTAGCGACTAAGTTAAAAAACGGACAGGTTGCCTAGAAAGTGAAAGTAAAGTGCTGAACTTTAGCGTCACTTTAAGTACATAATAAAAAGACAATACAATAACACTTACTCTGAATTTCAAATAAGCAGTATATTTTTTTCTGAAAAATTTATTTTTTCTCCCATTTCCAGCCCCCTGTATCATGTGACAGGCATGAGCCAATCCCAGACTGGTTTATGTATACCCTGTGAGCTTGTGCACATGCTCCGTAGGATCTGTGCAAAATTATTTAATGAAGGAAATTGGAAAGTGTCTTAAAACTGCATGCTCTATCGGGGCAGAGCCTGACCATGCAGGAACATGGATGCGTAGATCGCTAGCTCTGATTCAACATCTCTTCATCACATCACTTAAAAATATGCTAAAATAGTTATATAGCCAGAATAACCTCTCCTAACGCTTTAAGAACTGACTGGGTCTTCAGACGCATCAGCTAACAACTCACAGAAAGACCGTAATTACAAAGTGCGACACAACTAATGTCTGCATAGACACAAATGAAGCAGGAATGCTCATACCACCCTTCTTCAAACCGCATCTGCTATGCATAAGCAATCCTCCTGAAAACGTAGAACAACTCAACAGATTTGGTGCAAACGCACATGTATTTATAGCTATTGAGTTCCAACAGCATTTTGGACTATGCAACACCAAGGTCTCATCCACTGCCTAGGTCACATGGAGACCTGCAAGAAAGCGTAACTACTATCTGGAAATCGCATATATAGGAGAAATAACACAAAAGGGGTATACATAAATGCATTATAGAAGAAAATAAATATAACTTATAGACACTCTTCAGTCAAGCATATTTCGCTGCGACCAGAATTGAATATAGTAAAAGAAAATATATTCAACACCCCTCTGATATAAATGCGATTTTAGATCATATAGGGTGAGAGGAAGATAATTTTATTTCTCATAATCTCCACAATCCTAGTAATACAACATTTGATAGAGGAACAAACCTTTGGATCTGAAAATTAACATTGAAGAGAAAAACCTACTAACAAATACGCAACTGATAAAGAGAGGCATATAAATCTCTACAAAATGGCATCTAAAAGACTCACTAAAGGGGACAAAAACAACAAAACTCTAACCTAAACAGGCACCTTAAACACCTTCTTCTCTACACAAGAATAAGTGGAAAAAGAGATAAGGAAATCATCACTAACGAAATCTGACTTGACATTAGAACCGCAACAGACAAATCAACCTACAATGCTCACACAAGAACAATTATCACAAATGCATGAGAATATCCAAACTTTATCATCAAAGTCAGACATAGCTGACTTAAAATCCTTAATAAAAACAGAGCTTACAATAATCTGAAGGGATATTAATGACCTAGGCTCCAGACTAGAAGACCTAGAAGAGAGCCAAGACACTTTAACTACAATGGTAACCTCAGCTGAAAGCTGTTTAGGCCAACATGTGGCCTTGTTACAATCTTTACAGGATAAAGTGGAGGACCTCGAGAATCGAAGAATTTGAGGTATATCGGAAGAAATAGAACCAGCCAATATACTTACATACATCATAGACCTGTTTAATACCATAACAAAAACTACCCAAATTTCAGAGCTCTCTATAGAAAGAGCTCTTAGAGCCTTGCGACCCAAACCTCAAGCAAATGCTCCACTGAGAGATGTCATAGTAAAGCTTCTTCACTATAGAGACAGGGAACTTATATGGACATCAGCTAGAACATCACAAATAATTAAATACCAAGAACAAGAACTCCAGATATACCAAGACCTCTGTCCAGTAACAATAGAGAAAAGAAAAGCCACAAGATTCCTCACTGCAGTACTACAAGACAATAAAATCAGATACAGATGGGGATTCCCCTTCAGTGTCATAATAACACACTTAGGAAAACAATATGTATACAGAGAACCCTCGGACTTGGCCTTGATTTCAAGGAATTTAAACATCAACATTCCACCACCACAACCAACACAAAGACACAGCCACCTAAAGAACAACATGCACAATGGTGTACAGTGCACCAAAAGAAAGAACAGAACTCAACCAAAGATAAAATCCAACCAATACCCTGAAGAAGATCGAATACAACCCATACACCACTAACTAAAACACCAGATAAGTATATACAAAATGGATTTGTCTAAGTTTCCAAGGACATGCTCAGATACAAAGCAAAAGAGTGTTCTACTATAAAGACTAATTAGTTACACCATATTCCAACTAATGACACTCCTCATAGGAAAATTAATATAAGTTGATGTAAAATGAGACGTTTACTTGTTAGGATCAAGATGTAAATTCCAATGATGCATAGAATAGGATAAGATTATATAGCATATTTGAGGATAAATTCTTCTTTGTGTCCCCTATGAGACCTAGTCACAAGTCGTAGATATTAGAATATAATAATCTATACATGACTCATAAAAACCAAAAGTATACTAGAAGAGGTTATATTATTATATTATGTTATGTTACAAGGTTAAGCTAACGTTCTTAATTTACTTTTTTTTTCTTTCTATTAAGTGATGAAGAGAGATATTTCTATCCCCCAAAATGCAACTATGCAGCAGCGGGACCCCAATCACGCTTGCGTACTGGCATTTGTTAATTAGTTATATATTGTATTATTGTTATTGTTATGTTACATTAATCATTATCATAATTGAAAGCTGGAATGTCTCAAACAATTTACTCTTTACAAGACATACAAGTTCATCAATCATCAATCCCAGGAACTCGGTATAATGACATTACATACACTTAAACATCTAATGCATATTATTACAATTAATTCCAAAGGGCTAAACTCCCCCAAAAAATGAAATATGGCCTTATCTGATTTTAAATGTTTAGAGGAGATATTGTTCTCCTACAAGAGACCCATTTTTTAAAAGGGTAAGAACCTAAAACCTTTCACTATAAATGTGGTACTTGTTATTAGGCCTCAAATCCAAAAAAGAAAATACAAGGAGTGGGAGTCCTTATAAAAGCCGGTATACCCTTCCAAGAAATCCAAGTCATTAGAGGACTAAAGCTGACATTCTAGTTATCAGTTTAAGATACACTATTGATTATTAACTGAACAGGTTACATGGTTAAATGTATTTGCGACAAGCAAGCACATTGTATCTATATTTATAAAATACAGCTTTTTAGAAATCACGTTGAAAACTAATTAAGCACACGGCTACGAACAATAAAGAAGACTGTATTGTATTAAGGATAGCAATCCATTAGTCATTTGTGACTAAGTCAATTTGTATAATAAATAATTTTATTCTCCCAGTAATGGTTCAATCATAACAACATATGAGGAATTAATGCTTTTGATATAAAGTGATTTGTTACACTAAATAAAGAGGATATTTTTTGCATGCTCAAAAGATTATCTGTACAACTGATGGTATATCAGGCTTATATAAGCCAACACTTACGACAACATCACTGTACTTGATATAAATTGAGTAGAATGCAGTTACTCTAATTGACCAACATATTTATCAAGGAGAACACAACAGTCACATTTACAGTGTATAGTAACACGAGTCCAAAGTTAGCAATCATACACGAATGGGAATACATAGTTGTTTGTATCTCCTACCTCCATTTAGAAATTAACTTATACAATCAATAAGATGGAATAAGCTAACCATAGGCCAGCTGACAATTTCTAGTTTTGTCAATATTAATTGACTTACTGTTTACTCTTGATTGAGCTTTAAGTAAATAATCAGATATTTTAAGCACGATATTGGTCACTAGGATTACAGAATCCAAACAATCCCTAGTAGGAGATCTAATAATTATCTGTCATAATCAATTTACTTTGTCTGATCATTGACACACAAACTATACCAATTAACTACTAGTTGCCTAGGGTTTTTAAAGGGACAGTCAACCATAGAATTGTTATTGTTTTAAAAGATAGATAATCCCTTTATTACTCATTCCCCAGTTTTGCATAACCAACACAGTTATATTAATGTACTTTTTACCTTTGTGATTACCTTGTATCTAGGAACCTTCTTCCAGCCCCCTGATCACATGACTGTGACTGTTTATTATCTATTGTCTTAAATTTAGCATTGTATTGTGCTAGATCTTAAATAACTTTCTGTGCCTGAACACAGTGTTATCTATTTGGCCCACGTGTACTTTCTGTCTCTTTGTGTTAAAAAGAGATTTAATAAGCCTGTGATAAGAGGCAGCCCTCAAAGGCTTAGAAATTAGCATATGAGCCTACCTATGTTTAGTTTAAACTAAGAATACCAAGAGAAAAAAGCAAATTTGATGATAAAAGTAAATTGGAAAGTCAATTAAAATTAAAAGTCCTATCTGAATAATGAAAGTTTAATTTTTACTTGACTGTCCCTTTAAGTGTGCCCAATTTTTAATCTTTACTATTAAAGTTTAATTTTTAATGTGTCAATTCTTTCACACACACATGTCACGCCATACTAACCTATTCTCTATATGAGGAGATGAGTGCTATTTGTATGTACCCTTTTTTCACAACCTCTCGGTTGTATAGTTTGTATTAGAGATAAAGACGCCAGCTATATAATGGTCACAGGCTTATTGTATGGAGGACCTGTAACAATAATATCTTTATATGCCCCACCTGTAAAATAACACCTATGTCTTAAAAAAATAAACAACATGATATTTGAATCCTCAAAAGATAAACTACTAATGGGAGGAGATTTGAATATCGCACTACAACCAGAACCAGACTGCTCCTCTACACACTCTTCCCAACCTAAATCAACAATACAAAAAACAAACTCCCTGCTAAAACAAATTACAGGGAAAGAAATATGGAGAACTCTACACCCAAAAACAAAAAATTACACGTTCTATTCCAACCCCCATAAGATATACACACACATCGACTATATTTTTATAGATGTTACAGGGCTAGTTATGTTTTGATCGGCAAAGATTAATACAGTGACGTTGACTGATCATAACACAGTGAATAGCGCGTTCCAATGGCCGACCAAAACCATCAGAGATTTCATTTGGAAACTAGAAGACCATATGCTACACGACTTAGAAATCAAACTTAAACTAACATAACGCATCACTGAATACTTCGAATTAAACACTGAATCTCACACATCTCCCCAGATTAATTGGGAAGCAAACAAAACTGTTATAAGGGGGGAACTGATTACCCAGAAAGCTCAGTTAGCTAAAATAAGAAGAGAACAAAACATTGACATTAATTAAGTTCATTGAACAACTAGAGACTCAACATAAACTAAATCTTACAGATTTACATAATGTAGAGATCTTGACCACTAAAAGGCAAGAACTAGCTAGTATATTAAACAAAGAGAATAATAGGAAATATATGCGTTTGAAACAACATACATATGAAACACATAATAAACCAGGAAGACCACTAGCCAGACTCATTAAAAAAAGTCAAAAGCTACTTACATTTTGCATGTTAAAAATAAACAGGGGAAATCCCAACACACATCACATATAATAGCTTCTATTCAGAGAATACTTTCATGATTTATATAACCTAACATCACATACCTCACATAAGTACTCCAACCCACAACATTGCTCAGGTAGTATAGACTTCTTTCTTTCACAACTCAATCTACCCAAAATTACAAAAGAACAAATAGAAACCGGGGAAATCCTGTGGACCTGATGGATTTAGCTATTCTTATTACACTAAGTTCAAAGACCTTTTGCTCCATTATTTGCTATTGTACTTTACCGATTGATAAAACACACCCTTTTTCCAAATCAGCATTGGAGGCACATATTATAATGATACAAAAGTCAGTTGATTTCAATATCCACAGACACGGAAAAGGCCTTTGACCGTGTCGACTGGGACTTTCTCAGACAAACATTACACCACATGGGGTTGGGAGATATAACAATTAACCGTATCGTTGCACTATATGCACAACCAAGTGCAAGAATCTCACTTAATGGCATTTTTTAAAAACCCTTTAAAATAACGAATGGCACCAGACAGGGTTGCCCTCTACCCCCTTTATTATTTGCATGCGTAATAGAGACCCTAGCAAGGAAGATCCGACATAACATAAACATAGCAGGGCACAAAATAAAAGTTCACATGTATACCATCTCCTTATACGCCAATGACGTTCTATTTACAATCACAAACCCCGAACAATCTATCCCTGCTCTACTCAACAAATTCCAAATCTTTCAAGAACATGCCAATTTTCTAATAAACTTATCCAAATCTGAAATACTAAATATAACGCTTGATATAGAAACGGCTGAAAAAGTTAAAAAAAATAACTCCCTTTAAATGGTGCTCCCCATCCCTTAAATACCTGGGAATTAACCTTACTCCAAATTTGAACACTATATTTAAAAATAACTATATACCATTGAAGGAAAAAATAATAAATGACCTCTCTAGATGGAGAAATAAAAAAATATCATGGCTAGAGCGAATCAACTTAATAAAAATGAATTTATTCCCCGAATCCTATACCTTTTACAAACCCTTCCAATCCCTCTTCCCAAAACTTATGTTACTTTCCTACAAAAGGCCTTTACTGATTTTACATGGAACAGGAAACATCCTAGAATAAACAAATCTATAATGATGATACACAAAACTCAAGGAGGACTAGGAATGCCCAACTTACAAGCTTACCGAATGGCTATATTCCTACAAAGGATTTTAGACTTATACACACAACCACCCCATAAAAGATGGGTACATATTCAATAAGAATGTATCCCTACTTTACGCATTAACAAACTATGTTGGTCATTTAGCAATAAAAAACATGTCATAAAATCTACCAATCCAATGATACTAGAAACCATTGACATCTGGGAAACTACTCCCAAATCCAACCAGGACACGTATATCGTTACATGGAAAGTTGGGAAAGAGACTTAGGGGATCTAATACTACCACAAACGTGCTCACATATCTTTCAGTATACACTGAAAACATCAATATCCTCTAGCATTATCAAACTTAATATTAAAATACAACATAGGTTGTAATACAAGGAAATAGATGTTGGCCATGTGGACACGTGGGAAGTGACATGGCCCATATATGGTGGTAGTGCTCATCCATTCAGATTTTTTGGAGACAGATTAACACAGAAATAGAACAAATAATGGAAACACTGTTTCCTTTAGACCCTTTAATTTGGCTCCTTGAAACACACACCAAAATTTAAACCCTTTCTGATTATGACAAACAGCATCAAATTCCTAATAGCAAAAATATGGAAGAGCAGGGGGGGGCGGAGCTAGCCACGCTACAGGATGGTCGCACTTTAACAGAGCTCTGTGGACCAAGCTTATATAACTATTTATATCATCTTTATTTTTCTATCCTGAGCCTTTTATTTTATTATCCCTGACTCTGGTAATGTACCGGGACTTTCAAGAACATTAGTTCCCGGAGCTGTGGGGACTAATTGCAAGAAATTAACACTGGTGGCAGGAACCTACTTCTAGAGGCTTGCTGAATCATGAATGGCGCCAAGTGAACCTCTTCCTATATCGCCGGACCTCACTACTTAGCTGCACTCTACTGGTATCACCTACTTGCCTGCTCTGCCTCACACCGGACCGGAGATTCAGCACAACTAAGTACAACGGAGCCGGAGGCTGAATATCACCACAACGGAGAGCGCACGCTGACAACGCAGCGTTACTCTGACAGCACTCCAATAGCGGTCTGACACGGACACCACTCTGCACCGCTCCCTTGACAGGAGACATCCCACTGTAAACCGGGCTCTCACTTTGGATCAACGGAGACGGCACTACCTTTGAGGTGAGCGGCTAACTTTTTAACCACCCGCGCTTTCACTCGCCCAGGACCCACTAAACCCCACTCTACACTTTATATTATAAGCTCCTAATTACGGAGCAGAGGCTTTATCTTTGTACTCATCAGGGGGCAGAGCTGGGTATCTGAGGACATTGGGAACCTGCTGAAAATAAAGATACGCAGTTTGGTGGGCCCAAATTTCTCTATCACTGACCGGACTGCCTTAAATTCCAATACAATTGGGCCTACTGCAGCTCTCAGCCTACGTGCAGACCATCTAACCTAACCCAGTACATGTGGGAAGCACACGGATCATTAACAAATAACAACTCTCAGGATATACAGTGGGGGATGCTTTAGAAATTCCAATAATATTCACAGACTGTTGCAAACAAAGATCTGTCGTCAGCTGGCCTTAACACTTTAGCCAAGAAGCCACAGGCCCACGTCATTCATCCTGATCCCCTATATAGGAGTAAGCTCATTAGTAGGAGGTGGGTGGCTTTGTATGGAGTAGCTGAATTGATGTAACATACTGAACTTTGTGAAAACATTAGTGAGACCACCAGAGCGCATATAGGCCTGCCCACCTTGCACAGCCGGCGGAGCATTGGGAAAGGAGTTCTTTAGGCACAGTAGACGCCACACAGGCAGCTAAAAAGCCCCACTACCTTGGGTGATTGCCTTTTACTTTCTCTCCCCCTCCTTTCCCGTCGGCCCCAATTCCTTTTTCCCAAGCCGCTCTGAAGTGAGCAATTTCCCTGGGGAGAGATTGACTATTAAACACTCATGTAAGTGCTCAGTGACAACAAAGAACCTCCATTAAATTCAGTAACACTCCTGTTGTAGCTGTCCTTACATTTTCCTTGATGGCGGAGTAGAACAACACCATTTGAGGGAGTGCCGGACTTCTTGTCTCCACCTATCCTATACTATAGGGCTACTACAACTCTGCTACACTCGAATCACTGGTAGTATCTATATTTCAGGGCCTCATCATCACAATGTCTAACGCCCAAAGAAAGAAGCAAAAGCAATCTGATGTCCCAAAAAGGACCCTCTCAGATCATTTTTCTAGTAAAGCTCATTACGAGAAGGAATTTTCAGATGAAGACTCTAGGGAATCATTGACATCTAACAAAGGCACTCACAGAGCCATCCCCCTTCCCAGCGAGAGGTCGGCTACCACATACGCCTCTATCCTTGACTCCATAAAGGAGTTATCTGAAAAAATGGACTCCCATCATGCTTCTATTAAACATGACCTGAAAATGTCAGTCTCGGAGCTGAAACGTGATATCTCATCCCTAGGGGATAGAACAGAAACTTTAGAGAAAAAGCAAGAAGATCTACATCTAGATCATTCTAATCTATTAGCCTATATCCAAACATTGGCAGAAACTGTCTCGGATCTAGAATCGAAAATGGCGGACATGGAGGATAGATCACGTCGCAATAACCTGAGGATTCGCGGTGTACCAGAAGATGTGGACACTGTGGCCCTCCCTAAATACCTCATGGATCTGTTCTCTGAACTTCTGGGACCTGTGCAAACTCAAGAAGCCAT
This sequence comes from Bombina bombina, assembly GCF_027579735.1. Classification (NCBI taxonomy): domain Eukaryota; kingdom Metazoa; phylum Chordata; class Amphibia; order Anura; family Bombinatoridae; genus Bombina; species Bombina bombina. Next base: position 184,930,905 of record NC_069501.1, on the reverse strand, counting down.
CATGGATAGGGCACATCGAGCACTACGCCCGAGAAACTCACCCCCAGGTACTTCTAGAGACGTGATAGTAAGATTACATTACTTTACCTTCAAGGAAAAGATCCTCAGAGCCTATTTTCAAAATAAAACTTTGAAAGACCCTTTTCACACAATCCAGATCTTCCCAGATCTTTCAACATATACCCTATTCAAGAGACGCACCTTTCAACAGGTCACCCAATGTCTACGGCAGAATGACATCAAATATCGTTGGGGGTTTCCTGTAAAGTTATACTTCCAAGTGGAGGACCGCTCATACTCCATTTCCTCCCTAGAACAAGGAGTAAAGCTTCTACAGACCCTACAATTGCTTCATGTCCCAGGCCAACCGAAAGAAATACAGAACGCCCTGCTAGACTGAATATCTCTGCTCCAAGCTGGAAGCCTTTACCGCAAACCTTCAGTTACCAAACCAAGAGGAAGGATATCCCTCAACAAACAGAGGACACTTGATCTTGAACTTGTAGGAGTACAGGGACATACAATATTTTCAGTACTATCCTTTAGTGCATTCCATCCTCTCACTTATGGACAGTTGTTCTTGAACCTCTAGTTTAAAAGGGACACCTTAATTTCTGGACTGACCCCATTCTCGGTGAAGGGACTTTATACTGTTGGTAATGTATTGACCCATTTATGTTATATATGTTTGCTTCATGTTGTAATTATCTATTACATGTTTTCAATGTTTAGGTTCTTTTCCACTATACCTAGCACAGTCCTACACCTTCTAGATTAGGGACTTATTTTGTTTCGGTCATTGTGCAGCTGGTAATATACTGATCTAAATTTCTATGTACTAGAGGCTCACACTTATATCCCACACCAGTTATTTCCATTAATCACATTGACAAACTCTTCATCCACACCCGCGCTTCACGCAGTCATTTAGTTGGAGACCTTACAATTTGCACATCCTTTGTACTACTGTACATTCTACATTTAATCCTCTCACCAGAGTGGGATATTTCGAAAAAGACTGCTATACACAGACACTCCACACTTAGAAAGACAGCCTCGAATACGATATGTGCAATAACAATATAAGTGTTGGTACCAGCTCCCTCAACCTCCTTATAAAAGTACATATTATATTGCATCTTCACCTCACAACTGTAGGGGTTCATGTATAGGTATACCCTTTTGAACTTTTTGTTTTGTCGAGGGTTGGCTATCTAGCTCTAATGTGTTAATTGATGTTCGTACATAATTGTCACACATCACAGTTCTTGCAAAGGTCTCCCAATGCATATTAAGTCTGATAGTAGTACTGTGATTTACTCTACAGGGTACAGCCTTGACCTTTTAGTTTCCAGACACAGTACATAACACATAGATTTAGAAGTCCTTAATTATTCCCCTTAAATATTCAGGTGAGACTTATGTTCCTACATATACTCTAAATCATATCTCAGTTAGAGGCAGTACTATATCACTCTGCTGCTCCTCTCGCACCACTCGCTCCCTGCTCGCTTACTCTGCTAGAGTGTAGTACAGTTACAATTGAGTTAATTGATGTAAGGGGCCTACATATAGACACATAGCCTTTTTGATACCAATTTTTAACTATATTTCATTTAAATATACTCTCCGGTTTAGACCCTTTTAATTGAGGCAAGATGTGTAGAGTACCTATGGGTGGATTACATGGACCAACATATGGACACTAGGTCACACCCCACCAGTCACTGCTCTGGTTGTTTATGTCTGAAGTGGGACTTCTAGGGACAAATATCCCATACTTAGAGAGGTAATCACTAATAGAGCCTTTACAATATTCTTATTCTTGTTAATCTTGTTTTTGAGCCTTGTTTTTTAGCTATATATATTGCAATATAAACTCAGACTTTTCTATAAATGTATGGGTTCACATATATTGCACTGCAAATATTAGTAATGTATTCCTTAATGTATTTGTATATGTTTTATTTTCCAATGGTTATTACTTGTATTTTTGACTGTAGTGGGACACAGACAGTTATGCTGTACCCTCCTAAGTTACCGCTGAACACGCCCACACCCATTTCTTTTCTTTTTTTTATTTCTTTTTTTTATTTGCTTACTCTTCTTAGGTGGAGACCCCCCCCCCCCCAACCCTTTGACCTACTCCCCTATCTCTCTCATGCATAGCAACTCTTACCCTTTTTTTTTTTTTTTTTTTTTTTCCCTCTCTCGTTCACACATACCCACTACTATTCTCCCTTTCTTAAAGACACTGATATTTCCCATATTACCTTTGTATGTTTTGACCATTTATAAAGCTTGGTTCACCATTGGCGCATAGTTACTAGTGCACCTCCAGGAGCACTAATATTCACATACTAACTGCTACTCCCTCCCCCCCCCTTCCAGCCTCGAACCCCCCACCACTTTCGAGCGGCTTTTGCCCGCTGAATCCCTCTCCCCTTATTTCATCAGCATACATCCTACGTGACATAAAACGTAAAATGAGAACTGTTATACCTCTTTCACCAACTTTGGGATCCCGATCATCTACTTGTTAGCTATGGTTACCTTGATACATATTACGAATTTTGCATAATGATGGTTGACCCTTGTAACCCTATGGTCACGTTGATAATAGATGATCCCTGCGTGGATACATTTGATGACTGTATGCTATGTATCTGATAGTTATCATTGTTCTCACAATAAAAAGAGTTAAAGCAAAAAAAAATATGGAAGAGCAGAGAGATCCCAGATTTACTAATGTGGAAGAAAAAAGTTTCGGAGATTTTGGAGATGGAAGAGTACCACTATGTAAAATACGATCAAATGGACATATATGCTGAAATAACAGCATTGTGGGAACAATACATTAACATACTGAATAAGACATAAATATAATGCCTTTGGAAACTAGAATAGGATGATAGATATAATTCTTCACGCGGACAAAAGACCCTGAGACCATAGTAAACAGACAAAACTTGTAGACAAATCCGATTTATTAATGCGTTCCAGCACAAAATATCACTATTTACTGTTTTTTTTTTGTTTGTTTTTTCTCTTTTGTTATTATAGTTTAATATAATAACAATCATAAAATCTTCAATCAACGGACCACGTAGTTCAAAAACAAATTCATAGTCAATGTAATGATTATAAATGTGGTAATAATCAGTTGTTATATATTTGAAAAATTATCCAGCCCTTGTATGTAAAGATTATAGCTGCACCTCCAGTTTTGTACCATGGTGAACTTTTTTTTTTCTTTGACAAATAAAGCTGGTTTAAAAACAAAACAAAAAACCCACAAAAAACTGCATGCTCTATCAGAATCAAAAAACTTTATTTTGACTTGAGTGTCCTTTTAAGGATAGACTTTTCAGAGAGGGAAAGAAATTAGATTTTTCTTAAGTTGGGTACAAGTTGGGAAGAAAATTATCTTGTGAAAGTGCAAAGGCAAAACATTAAGAGCTAGATTACAAGTAGAGCGCTAATTTATTGTGCGCCCGCAAATGGGCAAACTAGCTTGTCTGCATGCACACAATAAATAACTAGCCATTACAAGTGACTGGTTATTGCTATTGTAAACCTAATTTGCATATATTACCCAGAATCCTTAGCTGCATTGGAAACAATGTATTCCAGAGGTTTTCTGTGGGAAAACAAGCCTTCTGGCCTATCTAGATTTGTTGAAAGAAATGTGTGGGCCTAGGGCTAGTAATTACACCTGCAGCTCTCTTCAATAGGTTTCCTAGTAAACCTAAGGTAGGTCAGTAATGTACGTGAGTGAAGCGAGCGCCAATAAGGCAGAGGTGAATGTATATAATGTTACAGTTTTATTGTACACAATGACATATATCATAAACGAAATTTAAAACAAAATTTAAAATCATGGATCCATGAATACAAATATCAAGTACAAATATCAAGTGCAAATACACAGAAATCAAATGTTCACAACATTTTTTTTTTATAAATATGTTTTTAACATAAAATGTAATATAAAAACCATAGCATTCTGGAAAGAAGAGTTGCTTTTGAGGTTAGTATCCCAAATGTAGGTGTTTATGGTGAAATCCGAAAAAGAGTCCAATTAAAAAATTCCAATGAATTAGAATAATCCCAATGATTTATGTATAATCTAAGTGTCCAAAACAGTGATTTTGTTGAAGTGTCCAATATATGTTCAATGAAATAATCCTTAGTGAAAAAATACTCCTTGATTGCTTTGTGTTGAAAAAATCATAAAAATCATAAAAATATAAAAATGTGATAAAAGACAAAAATCAAATGTGTAAAAAATACAAAAATTACAAAAATACAGAAATGCAAAAACACTGAAGAATAAAAATAAAAAAGAGGGGGGCGGAGCCAACTGCAGAAGCAGCTAGACATAACCTGATAGAGCTCCGGATTCTAAATCTCACTAACTGAAGCTATTCGTTTAAATTTTGATATGAGACTGCTACCCTTACGTTCCTAAACTGTTTCTGAGGACTCTGACTGAAAAAGAAAACTTTCTTTAACCATTTAGTGCTACGTGAGGGACAGATTGAAAGATAAATCCCTATACGCACGTTATATTTCGGCTCAAGATGGCGGCAGAAATTATGGATGCACTTTGGGCGCTAGAGCGAGTTATGGACTATCATCATGCAGACCTGCTGCAGAATATCCACCTCCTATGTTCTGATATGCCAAACATACCGAGTGATGTGGTCTGTCGACTCACCTCTCCCCCTGAGCTAGAAGAGACTGGATGTGTCCGGATGCTTTCAGATCCAGTGGAATTGCTGGATGTACGCCCGTCTGCTTGGGCAAATGTTTCATGTCTGCAGGGTGAGGAAAAATGCCTACAGGCGTCACGGTGTGCCGGTCTGGCTGAGAAGGTGGACGGGCTCCCTGTAGATGCTACAACTTTGATGGTCCATGCGAGGAGACGGTTGGTCGTGGCTAAGTCAGTGACCAGAACTCTCACACATGACTGTAAGCCACTTTACTTTGGGCACGCTGCTTATTGTGCTCCAGCTAGACGCACTCACCTGAATTTGAAGTGCCTTAATACCGCACCCGCTCTGGCCCCGGCAGGACAGGAGATTGAGCCAGGGGGCATATTTCTACTAGACCGGGCAGATACGGCTGGCCGCCCGAGTTGTGAGAGGTATCAACGCTCCAGTGCGGTTCTGCCTGGAAGGCTGGATCGTTCTCTTGTGCACTCAGAGGTTTTGCTGGGAGTATTTTCGAGGTCTCACGTCCACTATTGTCCTCAAGCTCTAACAAGCTCGCTGGGATTAAAACTTTCTCTCCTCCATAATCCTATTAGCATGCACACCATGAGAATGGGAGTGGGATGACTCAGATTAGACTTTAGATTGGTGCTGGGCTATCTGTTAGTGGGGTGCCCTACGAAGCCTGAATATTAAATATTTTATGCATCTCAGATTTTGAACTCTGATTGCCTTGGACTTATACCTATGCCATGTTTGGGGATTATTTGTATCCTGAATGACGGCTAGCAGCCTGAAGAACTGGGACATAATAATTTTTTCTATAATCTGGTGCTATCTAGTGTTAGGTTTGTTTCGCATGTTAAAAGTATTTTAGGTAACCACGCTACACCTACACTGCCTAGCTACATAGTTTGCTCTGTTTAGTTTGTGTCTTATATATATCTACACAATTTGGAAATAGACTGAAACATTCCTGCTATAGTCCAGCTTTATTTTTTGCACTAGTTAGATAGTACTGTAGCCAATTGCTGAATTTTGCTATAGGGTAAGAGTCAACTCCCCAGTGATAAAAATGCTTGAGTTCTCACGGGTAGGTTTCTTATCTGTAGGTAACACTTGTACTATTAGAGAGGTCAATAGGTATCTCATATTAGTTCTGAGGTCTGTTGATAGTCAGGTAAACTGTTTTCCTTATAGATCTATGTAAGTAGCAATATTTTTAAGCATATCACATTTGTTTGATGGCTATATAACTCTGTATCTTACTGAATTTCCTGACACTCTTACATTTTAACAGCTGCATATGTCTCTGTACACCTCTGTTGATAACCTACTGCAAATGTTTTATTTTTCATCTTGTCCATTCAGTTTTTCATATACAGCATTCTGAATTAAGTTTGAACATGCCCTGCAATATACATGCATATACTACTGTATTGTTCTGTTTGATAGCTTGACTAGAGAATTATTGGCAGTGCTCTCATTTGTCATACTGTATGTTGTTTGCCTCAAGTAGAGTCTATACTGGTTCTATGTTGCTCACACCCTCTATATTTACATTTGTTTTATCTATGTATTTGTGTAAACATTGCTAGTAACTGAACTGATATGTCTGGGCTGACCCTATGTGAATATGTTCTGTGGTTTGGGCGGTGTGGATAACATTTCTAAGCTCATAACACAACAAAAATGGACGACATTTTCCGTGCACAGTCATATATATATATTAACTTCAGGTGTTCTTAAATGCCTAAACCCCTAGCAGAGAACTAAAATGTTATCTGTATTGTTCCTACATTGTTTGTGTTTTATTAGCATGTACATATTTATATACGTGTACAGAGGGAGTACTACCATATCCTACTTAAAAGGCCCTTACAGCCTCCACCCTGTGTAAATCTCGCTAAAAGTATGATATTCTATTATGTTGGTGTAGGATGGAAGGCTTGTACCTGAACGTTTAACCCCCACGACTCATGTTGAGCTTGTGAGAGTTCAAACTTCTATTCCTGTATAGAAGCTACAATCCTAGTCTGCAAACTATATTTTAGGGCTTTTTACATTAACATAGAATGCAGTGTTATAGACTTGCCCCTTATGTTGAGAAAGACTTTACAGTTCTATGAGGCTTTTCTATGCAGATTCCTACAGGGTCTATCTAAATTTGCTTTAGCACACCAATAATATATAGTTCTGCTGTCTGTACCCCCATATCATATCCACAGCTTACCGCTTTGAAGTGAATAACTCTACTATAGACTGCACATACAAGCATAAATTTGGGGCCTGCACTTATATGTTTCCTCTGAGTGACAGGTGTTGATGTTACGCCAGTTTATTTTGTCTTATCTTAGGGGTTTAAAGTTATGTTTATTGCCATTACATGTTTTTTTTTTGTGTAATTGAAATCCCTCAACCACGCATCTTGCGCGTCTACTGTATGTTAGAGCACTATTTTCCACCCCTCTGCTGAGCATACTCCTAATGTATTCCAAGTTTACTAACTTGATGTTTGGGGTTAATTGCTTTTCTATTTTATATATTTTTTTCCAAATGAGTTAGATGTTCTATTTATACAAAGTTTGCATATCCTCTTTCATGTTCATATGTGTGTCAAGCTGTCAAATACCATACGACTAGCAGTGTCATTTTATCCCACAGTTAATTAACTTTAGAGGTTCCGCCATGTTTCTTAAATTACCTATATATATATGGCTCCGCCCTCCACCCTTTCCCTTGTATGTATAGCGGTGCTCACCCGCTGAATTTCCTCTCCCCTTACTAGGCCCATAAGTGGCCATGCAAAAAAAAAACAATTTCCCTTGCCGCTTCTTATTAGATTTTTCAAGTCCAAAAGTGACCACTAGAACAAAACAGGGAATCATTTCTATTATATACAAGAAAAAAGAGGTTTCATTTTCAGTCATTTGCATTATATAACTGTCTGCCACTTCTTATATATATACACAAAGTAGTTCTAACTCCTTATGTTAAGTATGCATACCGGTGTGATGATAATTGCTTTCCTATGTGGTAATCATTTACGCCTAACTGGTCTGTATTATCTATATCTGTGGTAGTGCTGTTCTCTTTGTTTGACTCGTAAGCACAATTATGTATTTGTACATTGATGCATGTTAAGTTACTATTGTCACTGTTTCCAAAAACCTCAATAAAAAAATTATGTTAAAAAAAAATAAATAAAAAAAAATAAAAAAGAAATAGAATACTCCCAAAAAAGGGGGTCTGATTGTAATCTTGTAGTGCTAGGTGATAAATAATAATGGTAAAATAAGTATTGTTAAAATAAGTATTGTTTTTTCCTTTTTTTCAACAGGATTTTTTAAGAAATATCACAACAACTAATGGGATTTTACTAATATAAGATATTACAAGTTCACTACCTCCATTTTTATTTATCACCTAGCACTACAAGATTACAATCAGACCCCCTTTATTGGGAGCATTCTATTTCTTTTTTATTTTTATTCTTTAGTGTATTTGCATTTCTGTATTTTTGTAATTTTTGTATTGTTTACACATTTGATTTTTGTCTTTTATCAAATTTTTATGATTTATATGATTTATATGATTTTTATGATTTTTTCAACACGAAGCAATCAAGGAGTATTTTTTCACTAAGGATTATTTCATTGAACATATATTGGACACTTCAACGAAATCACTGTTTTGGACACTTACATTATACATAAATCATTGGGATTATTCAAATTCATTGGGATTTTTTAATTAAACTCTTTTTGGATTTTACCATAAACACCTAAATTTGGGATACTAACCTCAAAAGCACTATTTATAAGCAACTCTTCTTTCCAGAATGCCATGTTTTTATTATTACATTTTATGTTAAAAACTTATTTATAACAAAATTTGTGAACATTTGATTTTTGTGTATTTGCACTTGATATTTGTACTTGATATTTGAATTCATGGATCCATGATTTTAAATTTTGTTTATGATATATGTCATTGTGTACAATAAAACTGTAACATTATATACACCCACCTCTGCCTTATTGGCGCTCCCTTCACTCACCTACATTACTTTCTAGATTTGTTAATGAACTACAAAATCACTTATTTTCTCTATATTTTGTGCGTAGTGGAGGATTTTAAACTCACCTTTTACCTCCCCCTAATTTTAAATGTTGTTGTATTTTGCCCGAAATCAACTTCACCCAGCAGTGATTCAAACCTTCTCCCAGCTGATGAGTAGCAATAACTACAAAACAGTCTGTCCTGGGATGGTTATGAATCACTGCACTAACCCTAGCTAAGTTTATAAGTTTATAAGCTGTGTGAACAGCGATGCTTTGGCATTAAGGGAATCTGCTGAAAAGCAGACTCGAAGTAAAAAGGTGTGTCATTGTGTACCTAATTTGCATATCTTACCCAGAATCCTTTGCTGCATTGGAAACAATGTATTCCAGAGGTTTTCTTCTGGGAAAAACAAGCCTTCTGGCCTGTCTAGCTATGTTAATGAATTACACAATGTTATTTTCTCTCTCTCTCTCTCTCTCTCTCTCTCTCTCTCTCTCTCTCTCTATATATATATATATATATATATATATATATATATATATATATATTTATGTATTTATGTGGCCGGAAGTGGACCAGAGCACCCTAGGAGCCTTCCCCGGTCACCCAGCTCAGTGGACGGGTCCTCTTGGGGCTGAGGAGGGGGCGGCAAAGTAGCGCCCCCTAGTGGCTGTGCCCCTATTGAACCTCCCAATCCTGTGCGAAGGCAAATAAAGTTCATATTCTTATTGTTTTCTGTATTTTTTACCTATAATATTAAAAACAAATTCAGTGTATGTGAATCAATGTTGTAGTTAAAGGTACATAAACTCATTGCAAATATCAGGAATTAAGCACTGCAATTTGTTTTTACATTTTAAAATGTTTTGTAAATCAAGACAAGTCTAGAGATAGACCTCTTGAAAAGCTTAGTTGAATCCATGTAGCTGCTGGGGGCAGTCATTGAGCAATGTAAATAAGATTGTTTACTGACCTAACTAATCACTGTACTGTACAGAGCGTTGAAGGTTCAGGTAATTTTCTCAATAATTAAAGAAACATATAAGTACATTTGAAACTTTAATGGTTCAGATAGTGCATGCAATTGCAAGAGATTTTTCATGTACCTTTATTATCAAATTTACTTTGTTCTATACAAAAAGTATACCTAGGTAGGCTCATCAACAACAATGCACTACAGGAAGCTAGTTGGTGATTGGTGGCTGTACACATATGCCTCATGCAATTGGTGTACCAGATGTGTTCTGCTATGTTCCGGCAGTGCTATGCCGGCTCCTAAGCTGAATTGAACTATGTGCTTAACCTTTCTTGCAGACAGTAAACACATATCTATATGCAATTAATGCTGCAATAATAAAATGCTCCAAACACACTTGCTGACGCTAATTTTCTTTTTACACTTTTATATACCTTTAAGTATAAATAATTGGTGTATTTTCTTTATTTAGGTATTTTCCAGGGAACATCAAATTATTACAAACAAAATTCCAAATTTAAAATGTTATATTACAAATAAATTTCAGGCGTGTTACAGCTTCATCTGCAAATATTTTAAGGTAGATATTGACAAACATAACTTTCCTTTATACAAACACTGCATTCAATAAACTATTAGGAAAATGAGATTGATAGGGCCTATGCACCATGAATCCATTAGAACTCCATATGATATATATAATACTTCACTTCTTCAATTTCATTATAGTTTATTTTGTTGTTTAATTATGCTGAAAAATACAACCTTGCAAAGTATATTTCTGACGTTGTCAGTAAAACCTGCTAATGATCGCCTAATGAAGTTGGCATGTGGACTTGAGCAACAATTATTTTGATAGAATGGTGACAGATGAAGGTGGTTATTCTACTGAAATCTCTAAAGCTGTCAACAGGGATTTTCAAGTTGAAATCTCCAAGCTTATGACCTTGCAGCATATGTCTTCACAGTTATTCAATACAATACAGCTGAATTTTGAGAACCAATTAACTTTAGATTAAAGTATTTTTTAAATTACTATAAATATATATCCGATACATATACAGACATACCTCATTTTATTGCGCTTAGCTTTATTGAACTTCACAGATTTTGCTCTTTTAACAAATAGAAGGTTTTGTGGCAACCCTTTGTCAAGCATGTCTATCAGAGCCATTTGTCCAACATATATACACATAAACACATAAATACACATGAATACACATATAAACACATATAAACACACAAATACACATGGACACACATATATACACATGTAAACACATACATACACATGAATACACATATATACACACCTATATATACACACAACCAGCAAAAATATTATGGACCGATTTTACAATCAAAGAAAGCAGGCACGGATCCCAAATATAAATGCAAATTAATTTAATGAAGTCAGAAGACATCCATAGAAATAAAATAGAGTGGAGGAACTGGGTCTTACGCGTTTCGGCTAAGCCTTACTCATAGACCCTAGCAGACATGATACGCTGTAGTGTATCATGTCCACCAGACATCTCTGACAGCATACACTGTCGGCATTTAACATTGCACAAGCAGTTCTGGTGAACTGTTTGTGCAATGCCGCCCCCTGCAGATTCGCGGACAATTGACCGCTAGCAGGGGGTGTCAATCAACCAGATTGTATGCGATCGGGCGTTTTGATTTCCTCAGCCTCAGAGGCGGTGGACAAGTTAAGGAGCAGCGGTCGTAAGACTGCTGCTTCTTAACTCCTGTTTCTGGGGTATTTAGCCCCATTCAGGCCATGATGGGGCCTGAAGGCTTGCGTGGAAACAGGGGACTTTGGCCCCATTCCGGCCATGATAAAAGGCCCCTATGACTCATTGAAGGCTCAGATGATGGTTAGCATTTTTTAATTAAGCTTTAAGCACATTGGGTTTTTTTAGACATAATGCTGCTGCACACTTAATAGTATGGTGTAAATATAACTTTTATATGCACTGGGAAAAAAAATAGTGTGGTCTGGAACTAAATCCGCAATATCTGAGGTATGCCTGTATTTAAAAACAAAAAAACTGGGCACTTATTCTTCTTTATTCACTTTATTTCGGTGGTCTGGAACCGAACTTGCAATATCTCTGAGGCATAACCAGACTGGGAATAAAAAGCAGCCCTGGAAAAATATGAAGACCAGCCCTATTTTCTGTTAAGTCAGTAGAATGCACATGCCCCATTTTTCTATAAGGGGCTTACTGGGATACTCCTTACCCAATGTTTTTTTTTCCAGAATTAAATTATATTAATTTGCATTAAATACACATACCAGATTGATGTGATATACTAACCCTTCAACCCAATTGCATATATTAATCATCCCTTTAAATTGTAGCTTTCCAGCCCCAGCGGCTGCAGCCCACCGGGATATCTCCTGGTATCCTGGTAGGACAATCCGGCCCTGCCCCGAGGTACGGCTGTATTGTTTACCACCTTATTTTTTGCTCAAGTGCCAAAGTTGTAACATAGCTTGATGGTACAAAATGTTGCACTTATTATGATTTTATGTGTTGTCAAAATATATTACAAGTCTTCAAAGGACATTAAGCACTTCTTGATTTTATGAAAAAGTATGCTTGTCCCACACTTACTTAGAGAGGGCAAAAAGAAAATAATCCCTTTATTACTCTTTCCCCAGTTTTTTTTACCATCAACACGGTTATATTAATATACTCTTTATCTCTTTGATTACCTTGTATCTAAGCCTCTGCAGACTGCCCACTTATTTCAGTTCTTTTTTCATTTAAGCCAATCAGTGTCCTCTCATAAGTAACTCCACGGGTGTGAGCACAATGTTATCTATCACACATGAACTAACACCCTCTAGATGTGAAAAACCTCAAGGCTAAGAAATTAGCATATGAGCCTACCTATGTTTAGCTTTCAACTAAGAATACCAAGAGTACAATAAAATTTGATGATAAAAGTAAATTGGAAAGCTGTTTAAAATTATATGCCCTATCTGAATCATGAAAGTTTCATTTTGACTACACTGTCCCTTGAATAGCGCTTTTCAGAAACACTGTAAAAGTGCTGTCCATCAGCACCATGTATGTTTCTCCCTGGACCATGCATAATTTAAAGCTGTCCAAGAAAATATGGCTATTGGAGAAAGCACAATTTTTACACAATAAATATTTATTTTACACATAAATAAAGTTGTACTGGTTTGCAATGACTATCATTTAGTGCCAGATTACGAGTGTAGCATGTAGCACAAAATATCGCTTTTGTGAGTGAGATATTTGTGCTCCATTTAGTAATACCAGTGCATGCTCCAATGGGAGCAAATTTAAATATATATGTATATGCATTTATACATAAATATATATTTATGTTTTTATATGTGTATATACACATATTAACACATAAATATATATGTACATAAGCAAAGCAAATACCTATATATTTACTGTGAACACACAGTCCCCATAGACCGCAATGTAAAGGCACTTTTCAGTGCTTTTTTTTTTTTTTTCAAACACCGCACACCAGCTAACATTGAGCCATAAAAACTGCTTTTTGCAGTTATTTTAAAAAACAAACAAAATGCTAAATTTTTTATTTATTTAAAACAAACCTCACGCTTTATTTTGGGGGCAATTGGGGCACATTTAGAAATTCAACCAGAGATCTTATAATGGCTGCTTATTTATTGCACTCCTGTAAATGGGCAAATTCTCCCATTTATGGGCACACAATAAATTAGCGCTCCACTTGTAATCTAGCCCTTAGTTGTGCATTGTCTATGGCTGCATTCATGCTACAATGACATAACTGAATAATTGTGACAGAGACCATATGTGGCACTGCTGCTCGTCAAACTACAATATATGTCAACACAATATTATCAACTCAAAAAAAAATTAGAAGATTTAAAATGGAAACTCAGTACAGCAGAGTTGATTCCTTAAAAAAAGAAAATGCGGCTGCACAAGGTAAGTTCCCAGGGGCTCCTTTGGCTGTCATATATTTTGAAATTTGTCAATAAAATGTGTATTTTGCCTCTTGTGCTGCAAAGCCTAAAATTTTTAATATCTGGCCCTTTATAGCAAAGTTTGCTGACCCCTGGCATAAACAAACAAAAACAGAAACAAAATGAATCTTATTTGCCGGAAACTACCTAGAACTTTGACTTGCAAACACACTAACGCTGCCTGTGTCTGTCTGCATGATCTCCGTTCCCCTGTTTCTTCCCGTAACAAGAAAGCAAAATGAAACCTGCATATCTATAAGCAAACTTACCCACAAACTTCTTTGTTCTAATATTCTGTTCAGTTTTTACTAAAAACCCTAATCTGGAACATTCATTTTTAGCAAATGTACACAAATCTACATAAACAGAACTAGATTTAATAATAAACTGCCCTTAGGAGCCCACACGCTGCTATGCTGCAATAGACAGAACTGCTATTGATGTAAATGTGATATGTCTTGTGTTTTCATTCCTGACAGGTTTTGTATCACCATATGTCTCTGTCTGCTGTATCCTTCCTCATGTCCTCTATTTTATCATACCACCTCCATATGTCTCCCCATATTTCCTACTGCTTCGCTTGTTTAACCATTTGGCTAACGGAGTTTGGGAACTCATTGCTTTAGTGAAAGCATTTTAGGATGGTTAGTAAAATAATAAGTGATTCTTATGTAAATGTATAATCCACAGTGTGTGTGTGGATATGGCAACTTATGTAAATGAAAGTTTGTTATTGTTTGTGTTTAATTTCTTCCATATGTAAATAAGGCGCATTATAAACTGTGGGTGAGATTAGGAGTAGAGCAGTATTTATCCTTCCCGGACCAACTCCGCTAGAAGTAAGCTTTTTGCCCCCATTGGGTAGCGGGCATATAACAAGTTGAAAGTAAAAGGTTTTTGCTTGTGCGCTAACCTGATGTGCGCAAAAAGCTGAAGTTAGAATATTACAACTACATTAACGTTTTCCCCCATAGAAGTCAATAGAACAAGAAAAGTGTGAAAAAAATCTAACACTCTATTCGTGTGCTAACCCGATTGCATATTCTCAAATGCGCTAACCCGAGATAAAAATATTATTATTTCATATTCTAATGTAATCACATAGCAGAATATGTTTCTATTTCTTCATAAATACATATTTCTACATATATATGATTCTATTTTGGTACAATATATATCTATACATATATATATATATATATTTTTATATATATATATATATATATATATATATATATATATATACATACATACACATGATAATATATAGGAATAATCTATTTATAAATACTCAGAACATATTTTGCTAGGTGCAGAACAGTGGAATGTAAAATATTTACAGTAAATACACAGAATAACACTTTATAAAAAAATTATATTGCATAAAATCTCTACTTGCATAAATTCATCTACTTGACTGCAAAGGGCTCCAATGCATATACATATGTATTTATAGGTTTATATGTGTATATACGTCTGTAAATATATATATAAATATATACAGTATATATAATCCCATCAAAAAAGGCACTCACTGGTCTTCGTAAAAAGTAACTTTTACTTAAGGTCATCAGTAAAACGACATAACGTTTCGGTGTAGTCCAACACCTTTGTCAAATGTCATGCAAAAAACAAGCCTCCAAGAACCGGAGCCCCAAACAAACACTTATACCCCACCATATCATTACCTGTCTTATATACACACACAATAAGAGCCGTTAACACCACCATGCTGTAACATCATGACATCATCACGCTGCGTGTCAGCGTGATGCTTCATTACCAATCACCTGGCCCCTTGTAACTATGGTAACATATACAAAGAAGTGTGTCACCATGTTTGCATCATACTGTGAGATGTAGTGCTGCATATTTCATAGCATTGAAATGCTTCATAATTGACTATTATACAATCGCAGCGAGGGAGCATAAAACATCAACAGACATCACTCACTTATTAAGCCACTATATAAACCTGTCGCTGTCATACCATATAATGCGCTAGCCATAGTCAACTAACAGAATGATGCCAATTAACATGTATTCCATATATATTTTATTTTAAAAAATCTGTATCACTCTAAAAACAATCCCAAATATCTATACAACACAACTATTTGTATCTATACAGAACAACCACAACAAAACGAAAAAGAAAAAAAGAAAAGAAGCAAATAATAACCTAGGTAGATGCATCATAAGTTACCATTCCCTTCATGCCTCTTGGAGTATAGGTATAAACCCGTGGGTACCCACTAGAATGAACATCCATGTGGATCCACTCTGGGTAATATCCTTCAGAAATATGGTGCATCAGTCCAGGTCTCTGTCATTTAGTATAAAATGGTCCGAAGTCAAGGAGAGTGTTCAGTCCTCTCGGTATCAGGGTATCCAATGTATGGATCCATTTTGTTTCCATTTGTAACAACTTCTTGGCTCTATTGCCACCCCTTGCTAAAGGAGGTACATGGTCAATCAGCATTGATCTTAGACTTGATATGCCATGATTGCATTTGGCGAATTGGCGTGCCACTGGCTGCTCTGAGTCTCCTTTGTTAAGGGCTTCCCAAATTGCACAACGGTGGTTAGCCATCCTGTCCCTGAAGCGCATCACCATCTTGCCAATGTAAACCAAGGAGCATGGACAGATTAACATATATATAAGATGTGTGCGTGTGCATGTTAACCTGTGTCGGATAGTATACCATCTGTTGGTATGGGGGTGCTGGAACGTCTGGCCTCTCATCATGCTATTGCATGTGATGCAGCTTCCACATTCAGTTGGATCAGTTTTTACCAATATGTCCCTCAAGTTCTCTGCCCTACGGTAGACCATCCGAAGTGGCTTCATCCTATGAAAGGGAAGTGATGGATCTGTTTCTAAAATTGACCAATGCTGCTGTACAGACCTCCTCAGCACATCACATGTAGGGGTATATGTGGACCCAAAAGAACCAGATGGACGCATATTAGGCTAGGGGGATACAAGCTGCAAAAGGCAACAGATAAAGAAATGAGTATTGTATTTAATCTAAGAAGTAGATCTCTTAGTGACATTGAAGTTTCAGTTTTAAATCGTGGGTTGTCATTTGTACCTACCCCTAGATATGATACGTTTGATTCCATTGTTCATATTCACAAGCTAGAAAGGCAGCATAAATTGAAGGAACACTTTAGGGATAGTACATTGGCAACCCCAGCAGTATTTAAAAAACCATCAGCTTTTGAGCCTGTGAATACACATCTATCAATTAAGAATTTCACTAGAATGCTATGTCATGATATACAAGACACACATTGGCTATTAAAGATTTGAGCAATGATAACAGTATAATCATCCGCCCGGCAGATAAAGGGGGGTCCATAGTCATACAGGACTATGTGGATAATAGAACTGAGGCCCTAAGGCAACTGTCTGATTGCAATGTGTATATGAAATTAAAGGGCAATCCCACTATGACCTTTACGAGAAATATAGATGAATATCTGAATAGAAGATATGAATCGGGGCAGTTATCTGAACAGGAGGTTGACTTTTTAACTATTGACCTTCAGAAAACCCCCATATTATACCTTTTACCAAAGGTGCATAAGACTCTAAAGGATCCCCCTGGCAGACCTATTGTGTCTGCCAGGGATTCCTTACTGTCTAGTCTAGCTATCTATATAGATTTTCATCTCCAGCAGTAGTTAAGGGTACCCCGGCATATTTACAGGACCCCCCAAGTCTGATTAACACTCTAAGGGAATATGAGGGACTACAAACCAGCGCCATTCTCGTCAAAATGGACGTGGACAGCCTGTACACCTCCATTCCCCATGGGGGGGGGCGGGGGTGTTGCGGCTGTCAGGTCCATGGTGGCTGAGAATCCTCTATATGAGGGACCACCCATTGTGTTTCTGCGTGAATTGTTAACATTATGTCTAGAAAATAATTTTTTTAGATTTGAGAAACATTATTATTAACAGATCTCAGGGACAGCCATGGGTTCAAACATGGCACCCACATATGCCAATCTATATATGGCATGGTACGAACAAACGGCCATGAAACCATTCACTCACTCCCACATCAGATACTATGTACGGTACATTGATGATGTGTTTCCCAGGCAAGAATTACATCCACCAGCTACAACTTATCATGACTGTTCTGGGTACACCTTCCACCCAGGTAATCAGAGCGATTGGGGCAGAGAGAGTGTGAGCGTACATCCAGAGTCTTCCCTCATGCCAATCTGTGCCCTGGACCAGCTTGTACCAACAGGCTGACCGAAAAGCCCTGGACCTGTTGTCCAAAATGTTGAGATTTGACTCACGGGAACGGATTTCGGTGCGAGAGACTCTTTTTCATCCTTTCCTGTCCAAGTATCATAATCCCGATGATGAACCAGAGTGTATCCCAGACTTTTATTTTGATAAGAAAATTTTGACAAAAGAGCAGATTAATTTTTTTTATCAAGTCCTCCTCTGAACTTCGACTGCAAGCTTGCACAAGAGTTTCAAAAGGTTAAATGTGTGCAATACCGATAGCACACCTGATAACATGCTAGATTGGTCCAAACTGCTACTAATGATCACCAAATGTTGCATCAGAACACTAAGCATTGGTGCTAGTATTGATACTAAATCTTATAAATTAAAAAAGTTTTAGGATAAAGGAATAATAAAGTCAAAATGTAACTTTCATGATTCAGATAGAACATGTCATTTTAATCAACTGTCCAATCTAATTTTATTATCACTGTCATTTTATCCTATGTTTATAAGCATACCTAGGTAGGCTCAGGAGCTGCAATGTGCCACTTGGAGCTAGCTGGTAATTGGTGGCTGCACACGTATGTCTCTTGTCATAGGATTACCTGATGTGTGTGTGATCAGCTAGCTCCCAGTAGTGCATAACAAAGAATACCAAGAGAATAAAGCAACTTTGATAATTGAAGTTGGAAATATGTTTAAAATAGCATGCTCTATTTGAATTCTAAATTTGACTTTACTGTCCCTTTAATACAAACCTTTGCTGTGCTATCTTTTTCTCTAGCATTTAGATATGAAACAAACAACCATACTTATACATATTTGAAAAGGAATAAACATTGATACACGTTTATACAGTCAGGCTTTGGTCAATGAAGCATGTATCAGTATTTGTCAAACTCGGCTAACTTAATATTAAAAATACCAATGCTTTACTGGCATATTTTTTCAAATAAATATATGTGATTATTGCTAATTTAGCTAGAGACTTAATAGATTTTGGATATAACATAATCAAATACTATCAAGCCGAGAGATTGACAGAACTAATTTCAATACTGTTACCTTATTTCAGGGCCCATTGCTCATATAGGAAAAACTAATTATAATAAGCTGTATAAATTATTGAACATTAACCTGTATACTGTATATGGAAAAGAAAAGTGAATAGATTTATAGCCTTATGGATTTCCAGACATTGGGTTTAACTAGCCTGCAGTCTGATTAATTATCTAATGAACACAGACCCTAAGGCTATAGTGCTATATTAGTACAAATGTGAAAAGGATTTTGACAAATAATAAATCAAGTTCTTAATACTTAAGTAACCATTATATTACAAGTTGTTTAAAAGGGACAGTAAACTTTTTTTTTTTTAATAATTGTGCAGTTTGGAATTGTACAGGATAATATCAGGCTTACCTTTTAAAAAAAAGATTTTAACATACATTTAGACAGCCAAAAGTCATATTTTGGGGGAAATTTATCAAGCCATCAACTGCAAATACGCTGAAATTTCGCAGCGTAATTGTAGCGAGCTGGATCCGACCTAGTTATCAAAGCCTACAGACCGGCAAAATTCGAAATCTGTGACGTAAAATCCAACACAGATCGATGCTTACGTCATTAGAGATGTTCCGAATACACATTCGGCACTATTTGACACTTTTTAAAAGTTATCAAATAGTTAACAGGTAAGCTCGCGGCTATTCCAGCCAAGCGTACCTGGTTTTCAATCCGCCCCCTGGAGGCCGCGGATGCTATAGGAATCAATGGGAGTCTGAAAGCAGCAAAAGCTTATGTTCGATGCTGCCAGATATCACATTGATTTCTATGGTAGAAAACAAGTAACGTTTATACCTAACACCCTTACATAAGTCCCAAGTCTAAACACCCCTAATCTGCCGCCCTGACATCGCCGCAACCTAAATAAAAGTTATTAACCCCTATTCTGCTGCTCCCCGACACCGCCACAACTAAATAAAGTTATTAACACCTATCCTGCCACCACTAAATAAACATATTAACCACTAAACCTCTGACCTCCCACATCACTGCCATTAACTAAACCTATTAACCCATAAACCGCCAGCCCCCACATCGCCATAAACTAAATTAAGCTATTAACCCCTAAACCTAACAACTCGCTAATTTTACATTAAAATTGCAACATCCCTATCTTAAAATAAATTTAAATTTACCTGTAGAATTAAAAGAAACTAATTGTAAACTATTAATTAACCTACCTTAACTATTATACTACAATTACATTAAACTACCAATTAAATAAGCTATATTACATATTAAAAAAAACTAAGCCTACTCAAATTATTTAAATCTTCTATTAAAAATTACTAAATTACAAAAAATAAAAAAACACTCAATTACGAAAAAAAAAACACAGTATCAAAAATAAAAACGAATTACACCTAATCTAATAGCCCCCCCCCCCAAAATAAAAAAAACCCTAGCCTACAATAAATTACCAATGGCCCTTAAAAGGGCCTTTTGCGGGGCATAACCTCAAAGAAATCAGCTCTTTCACCTGTAAAAAAAAAAAATACAAACACCCCCCAACAATAAAACCCACCACCCAACTAACCCCCCCAAAATAAAAAGCCTATATAAAATAACCTAAGCTCCCCATTGCCCTAAAAATGGCATTTGTATGGGCATTGTCCTTAGAAGGGCATTTAGCTCTTTTACTTGCCCAGACCCTACTCTAAAAATAAAACCCACCCAAAAAACCCTTAAATAAACCTAACACTAACCCCCGACAATACACTTACAATTTTTGAAGTTCCGCTTGAAGGATCCATCCAGCCGGCAAGAAGTCTTCATCCGGGTGGCAAGAAGTCTTTATCCGGGCGGCCTCTTCCATCTTCATCTGGCAAAGTCTTCATCCATGCGGCCTCTTCTATCTTCATCCATGCGGAGCGGGTCCATCCTGAAAACATCTGGCGTGGAGCTCCTCTTCAATACGGTCGCCACCGTAAACTGGAACTTGAATGCAAGTGACATCAACCAAGATGGCGTCCCTTGCATTCCTATTGGCTGAAAGGTTCTAATCAGTCAATAGGATGAGAGCTCAATCCTATTTGCTGACCGGAACAGCCAATAGGATGAGAGCTCAATCCTATTGGCTGTTCCAATCAGCTAATAAGATTGAGCTCTCATCCTATTGGCTGATTGGAACAGCCAATAGGATTTTAGCAGCTCTAATCCTATTGGCTGATTGGAACCTTTCAGCCAATAGGAATGCAAGGGACGCCATCTTGGATGACGTCACTTGCATTCAAATTCCAGTTTACGGCAGCGATTGTATTGAAGAGGAGCTCTGCGCCAAATGTCTTCAGGATGGACCTGCTATGCGCCGGATGGATGAAGATAGAAGGGGCCGCATGGATGAAGACTTCGCCGGTTGGATAAAGATGGAAGAGGCCGCCCAGATGAAGACTTCTTGTCGGCTGGATGTATCCTTCAAGCTGAACTTCAAAAACTGTAAGTGGATCGTCGGGGGTTAGTGTTAGGTTTATTTAAGGGTTTTTTGGGTGGGTTTTATTTTTAGAGTAGGGTCTGGGCAGGTAAAATAGATAAATGCCCTTTTAAAGGCAATGCCCATATAAATGCCCTTTCCCTTTTCAGGGCAATGGGGAGCTTAGGTTATTTTAGATAGGCTTTTTATTTGGGGGGGGGGGGGGTTGGTTGGTTGGGTGGTGGGTTTTATTGTTAAGGGGTGTTTGTATTTTTTTTTTACAGGTGAAAGCGCTGATTTCTTTGGGGCAATGCCCCGCAAAAGGCACTTTTAAGGGCCATTGGTAGTTTATTGTAGGCTAGGGTTTTATTTATTGGGGGGGGGGGGGCTTTTTTATTTGATAGGGCTATTAGATTAGGTGCAATTTGTTTTTATTTTTTATATTGTGTTTTTTCTCTCCGTAATTTAGTGTTTTTAATTTTTTGTAACTTAGCGTTTATTTTTTTTTGTAATTTAGTAATTTTTAATAGTAGATTTAAATAATTTGAGTAGGGCTAGGTTTTTTTAATATGTAATATAGTTCATTTAATTGGTAGTTTAATGTAATTGTAGTATAATAGAGTAGGTTAATTAATAGTTTAGAATGGTAAAACACGTGTTTCTTTATTTTTCAAGGAGAATTTAAATAACAGTTTTCACGTCTGTAACATCTTTGGTGTTTGAGATATAGGTATCCTCATAAATTGCCCCACTTTTGACCCCCCGTAAGTGGATTTTTGGGAAATAGTAAAACACATGTTTCTTTATTTTTCAAGGAGAATCTAAATACCGATATTCACGTCTGTAACATCTTTAGTTTCTGAGATATAGGTAACCTCATAAATAAGCCCCCCTTTTGACCCCCCCCTTAAGTGGATTTTTAGAAAATGGTAAAACACGTGTTTCTTTATTTTTCAAGGAGAAACTAAATACCAATTTTCAGGTCTGTAACATCTTCAGTTTTTCAGATATAGGTATCCTCATAAATAAGGCCCCCCTTTTGACCCCCCTTAAGGGGACTTTTGGGAAATGGTGAAACACATGTTAATTTATTTTTAAAGGAGAAGCTAAATGCCAATTTTCACGTCTGTAACATCTTCGGTTTTTGAGATATAGGTATCCTCATAAATAAGGCCCCCCTTTTGATCCCCCCTTAAGTGGACTTTTGGAAAATGGTAAAACAAGTGTTAATTTATTTTTAAAGCAGAATCTATATACTGATTCTCACATCTGTAACAGCTTCAGTTTTTGAGATATAGGTATCCTCCTAAATAAGCCCCCCCCTTTTGACCCCCCTTAAATAAATGGATTTTTGTGAAATCGTAAAACACGAGTTTCTTTATTTTTAAAGGAGAATAGAAATACCAATCTTCACCTCTGCATCCCCCCCTTTTCACCCCCTTAGGGACGTAATTTCCAAAAATCCTTCCTTATTGGGTGCCTAGGTAATTAAAACAACGTATCTTCAAACTTTCAGGTTCCTAGGTTAAAGGCTTTAAGCTGGGCATTGATGAGTCAGTCATTCAGTCAGTCAGTCAGGACTTCTTCTTTTATATATATAGATAAAAGAAGAATTCCTGACTGACTGGTAAAACGCGTCAGGGGGTTAGGAGCTAATGGGAGCTCCTTTTTTTTAATTTAAATTCTTTTACATTTGAGCTGATATTATCTGGTGTGGCATATATATATATATATATATATATATATATATATATATATATATATATATATATATATATATACACACATAGTAGCCAATCTAACGAGCGCTGCCATTTTCATACTATTACCAGTGTTATTTACTAGCAGTGACTTAAACTTTATTACACATACTTACTACCTAGTCCTTGGACATTTGTAAATAAGGGACAATTTATTATTAAGAATTCTGGTACCAATTTACTATAGCTAATAGTGTCGTGGCTGTGAAAGATGTTCCAGTAATGCCAAACACTAGGCAGACTGTGATCACAACAGTGATGCATATTCAGCCGGCTCGATCTAAACACAAACCAAAAACTTATTTAAACTATACTGTATTATAACACATAGGTGGTTATTATATTGGCAAGTTTTCCAAATACTAACACAAGTAGTATCTTGGGGTGCTATTGTAATCCATAATCTATACTTGTGTCCAATTTAACCACAAACTTAATCCTTTTACAATCTACATAATATAACTAACAGGATTGGCACAGAAAAATTAGATGGTTATATTAATAAACCAAGAGGACCCTGATTTATTTTACAGCCAACCATAATCAAATATACACACGCTGTTACCGAGTCCTTCAATATTATTATAACATAAGAACTCTGGTCAGCCTAAATCTACAATAGCTATCAGTAGGGTTACTGTGATATGGGTACCAGTAACGCCTACATCTAGTAAACTGTTAACAGCCAACAGGAGGACTACTGTGAAATATGTAACAGTAACACGTAAATTAAGTATCCTGAGACCTGAATTTTGATACAAATTAAAAAATTGCCTTCACTAACAGCACAACCTATAACGTGTATTACACGAATGAAGGTGATCAATTTTGGTGAGGATTCCTAATTACATTCTCAAATACTACTTTTGGCTGTCTTATTACACTGAGGGGTCAATTTACTATTGTGCGGACGGACATGATACGATGTAGCGTATCATGTCCGCAAACCATCGATAAATGCCGACAGCATACTGTACTGCATAATCTTGTTCTATTTGATAATTTATTTGTGACTAGTAAGTATATTTAAGCTCACCAGGTCTAATTTTTTCCTGGCTTTTGCACTAGATTTACTTCAGCTCTTTTGTTGTTTTTATTAGTGTCTCACACTGGGTCACTTTTTTTAATCTTTTTATTAAAAGTTATGTTTTATCCATTCTATGATCTCTCTCAAATATAGTCTTGGCTGATAGTGCTATTAGTGCAGTCTTTGTAGTGGGTTTCTTTTTGCCCACAATTTGTATTCTTTAATGTACCACTGCCCAGCACCACTCCTCATGAATTATTATATATTAGAGGCTAAACATATTTAGTACCTCAAGAAATATTTAAATTAGGGGAGATTGCTGCTGTGGTGCCATTGTATATTTGTGTACATAAATTACCTTATTGGCTGTTGACAATTAAGGACAGATATAGTAGAGTTCCTACCTACTCCCCGGGTTTTTAAACCTGTCCTCAGGCCTCCCAAACAGGACAGGTTTTCAAGATTACCATGGATGAGAGCAGTTAAAATATCCATGTTTACTAATGAGCTGATTATTTCCCCTATGCTCCAGTTCAGATATCCTTAAAATGTGGCCTGTTAGAGAGGTCTGAGGACAGGTTTGAAAACCAGTGTCCTACACTGATCAAGAAAGTGTCAGGGTTTTTTCCCTGTTGTGTTTGCCATGTGCTGCTGGCAGCCATTTTACTCACCTCTCTTCCTGACTATGGTGCATTGTGGGGGATGCTGCTCATTTCCTGCACTTTCTTTTATGGCCAGACTGGGGTGCATAATCCATGTGAGACAGGATGCAGTCTCAGAATTGTAATGTCATCACTTATTATTTAAAGGCCCTCTGTTCAGTATGCTTTGCCTTTGCGTTGTCTCAGACCTGTTTGTGAGAGTTCCTGTGTATTACCTGGCTGCCTGACGTCCTTCCTGGTTCCTGATCCCTGGCTTGTTCCTGACTCTGCTGTTTTCATTGTTCCTGATCCCGGCTCGTCTGACTATCCGCTTTGGCTCCTGACTCGGCTCGTCTGACTACCAGCTCTGGTTTTGACTCCTGCCTTGTTATTTGACTTGTGGACTTTTTATTATTTTTTGCTATTAATAAAGGTGTGATTTTTTTTGCACTTCTCGTCTCAGTCTGATTCCTGGCACCCTGACAGAAAGTAATGCATAAAATGTTACTGGATTAGGGTTTTCAATCCCCGAGAATGCATTCCAGCCTCCCAGAGGCAATGGAAAGCCCACAATTTTAAAGTTAAATTACTGAAAAAGAGCAGTGCTTAGTGCAATAGAGCAACAATGAAATGCTCTAACACATTAGAACGTGTCACTTTAATGATTGTTTAGTTAATTGATCTTGTTAGGGTTGAAGGTAGGGATGGGCAAATGTGCTGAAAGTGTTATTCGTTTAGTAGAACGAACAGTCCTGTGGACAGAATAATGAAAATCCATTAAAATTCGGTAATCAAATGTTACTTTTGTTTTCGAATGTTCATAATGAAATCTAAAATCCGCATTCGATATTTTGAATGTAACATTTGATTTAATAAATACTATTCAGAAGTTAAATAGTTCACGTGGTAGGGAATTTAGTAAATTGATAAATAATAGATACAAATATATCAATTTGAATATTTCGATTTCGAATATTGCATAATTCAAATATTACATTTAAAGAGAGCATTAGAAATACTATTACAAATATATAGATCCAAATATTTAAATTTTAATATTGCATAATTCAAATCAAATTATTAGAAAAAAATAGAATTGAATATTACATTTAAACAAATCATTAGAAATACTATTACATACAATTAATGTTAGAATGTTGTCCACACATTTAAAATTCGAAATGAACGAATGTGTTAAAATTCGTTAAAATGTTTCAAATGTTGCAAAACATTCGCCCATCCCTAGTTGAGGGGCATATTGGTGCTGCCAAGATTCAGACATAGGGGTAGATTTGCTGCTTTCTACGGCCAAAGTTTCCAGCTCGCCGGAAACTTAAGTTAAGAAGCAGCAGTTGTAAGATTGCTGCTCCTTAACTTGTCCACCACCTCCTGATCCAATACAATTGGGATGATTGACACCCCCTGCTAACAACCGATTGGCACCGAATGAACAGGGGGCGGCATTGCACAAGGATTTCACAAGAAATGCTTGTGCAATGTTAGTACAGTTTTTCTAAACATTTTAATCATAAATTTATTTTAATGTACGCAACTGATTCTCTTCTATGTTCAACTGGATTTATTAAAAGAGTATTAAAAAAAAACAATTTTCATCCAATAAAGTTTATACACATACAGAATGAACGCATGCTGTTTTGTTTATTTAGGGAATTGTTATTTATTATCTGTGCAATAATAAAAGATGGTAGGTTCAGCAGTTCAAGCAAGCAATACAATTATCACTAAGATCAAGTAATAAAAGATGTATTCTGCTCAATGTACAAGAAAAGTCATGAAAAGTCGAGGGCATTTGTAGACTATAAACCCCCCAAAGGTGTGTTTATAGATGCTTAATGGAGCAGGATAATAGATAATCAAGATGCATAAACAACTACACAATTTTTATAGTTATTTATTTTTGTTTTTTTAATTAAAATATACCAATCAAAAGGTAATTTAAGCTAAACATCTCCCTAGTGAAGCACATTAGTAAATATGCATATTTCATTGATGAAAAAGCAACTTGTGTCAGAGAAAATACTGTTGTTAAAGAGATCTTCAACATTTCTGATTTTTTTAACATATTAAAAAGTTGTTTAGTGTTCTGTTTTCAGGTGTGCTCAAATATATTGTTTAATAGAGAATACGAAATAGACATCAAGTTATCTTACTCTTGAAATAATGTACAGCTCTTTCTGCTGTTAGTAAATGGCAATAGGGTAATGTCCAATCATATTCAATCTTTGGGAATAAACATGATTTATGGTAAGGTTTAAGAGCATGTGTTCTACGAGCAATATTCTCACTCAATAGATTATTAATAAGGTAGCTTCACTGGTTCCAGACAGAACAATGTACTTCAAAGCATTTCATTTCATGTTGTTAAAGGAACCCACTACAAACAAGGATATTTACCACAGGCATTACAATGATTTAGTATATTGAACTATTAAGATGCTTTATAGATTATGAAGGAAGGTGGAAATATCTGTCAAGGGATCGTATAAAGCATATCATTCCACGTACTACATTTTCCATGGAAACATGAGAGAAGCATTAATAAATTATATGGAACAGAAGTTTTAATTAAAACAGTAGAAACATAGAGGCATGTTTCATATAAAGTATAATCATAAAGGTAAAGTAAATACCATATAACTATTAGACATTTCTGTTGTGTTGCTATAGACCGGGTTCAAGTCCAGGGGGAATGCATGGTAACAGAGTTCCTGCACTATTTTTGCAGGAGGAACAAAGTTCCTCCTGGGCAGAGAACAGACAAACTTCAGTAAACATTGCTGCTGCTAGTAGGAGGAGCTGTAGCACAGTCTGATTAGAGGGATAGTGAGATCCTTTAGTAAGGGGCAGTAACACTTCCTACAATACACTAAATGCAAGCCTGTCAGAGGTCCAGCTGTGTGATCACCCCGCACTGTGTGGAACACATGGTGCTTACATTTCTGTGTGGCTTGCTCTGGGGTTATTTAGTGCCCCGGCCCTCAGCAGAAATAGAACTATTACACCTTAAGTGGGTGAGACTCTGTGACAGAGGAAGAGTTTCAGGCCCAAAGGCAACCATTAAACCCTTCATTGGTTTTAATTTGCTTTCATTAATCAAAGTGTATAGATTATCTATACTATAATCACGTTTGTAACGCGTCCAACACTGCAAAATAATAAAGTAATAAACCCCTAATATGCAAAAATTATAATTAAAATATTAACTCCTAAACTGCCAAACCCCCACATTGCAATAAACCTAATTAACCTATTAACCCCTAAACTGCCAAACCCCCACATCGCAAAAAACCTAATTAACCTATTACCTTCTAAACCGCCAACCCCCCACAAAGCAAATAGCTACTTTATTTACTAAGCCCCCTAACCTAACACCCCCTAAATAAACCCCAATACTAAGCAACATTTAAATAAAACTTAACCTAAACTTACAAAAAAATAAACAAAATTATCAAAAATAAAATAAATATATAAACCTAATCCCTATCAAAATAAAAAAGCCCCCCCAAAATAAAAACACCCCCTAATCTAAACTAAACTACTAATAGTCCTTAAAAGGGCCTTTTGTAGGGCATTGCCCTAAGTTGAACAGCTCTTTTAGGGAAGGCGGCGTAGAGCGGTGGTCTTCCCCAATGCGCGAATCTGGAGAGGCGGTCCTCAGCGGCAGTTCTCAGCGGCGGTCCTCAACGACATTCTTCAGCGACGGCGATCCTCAGCTGTGTGGAGGCTCCTTTTCATCTGATCTCCGACGTACACTGAAAATTGAATGCAAGATACCACATTCAATTTGGGGTAACTTGCATTCCTATTGGATGAAATTTTGAAATCAGTCAATAGGATTAGAGCTACTGAACTCCTATTGGCTGTTCAAATAAGTTAAATTAAAAAAAAGTTACTTTTAAACCTAACACCCTAACATAAACTCCACATCTAAACACCTCTAATCTACTGCCCCCGATATCAGCAACACCTACATAATGTTATTAACCCCTAATCTGCCGCTCCTGATATCGCCGCCACCTAAATAAATCTATTAACCCCTAATATGCAGCTCCTGATATCACCGCCACTATACTAAAGATATTAACCCCTATTCCCACGCACCTCAACATTGCCCACACTATAATAAATCTATTGACCCCTATTCTGCCACTCCCCGACATCGCCGCCACTAAATAAAGCTATTAACCGTTAAACCTCTGGCCTCCCACATCACTACCACTAAATAAACCTATTAACCTCTAAATCGCCAGCCCCCCACATCGCAAAAAACAAAATTAAACTATTAACCCCTAAACCTAACCGTAACCCTAATCCTAAACCTAACACCTCCTAACTTTAACATAATTAAAATAGAGCTAAATTAAAGTTACAATTAATAACTAAATAATACCTATTTAAAACTAAATACATACTTACCTGTAAAATAAAACCTAAGCTAGCTACAATATAACTAATAGTTATATTTTTATTTCACAAGGTAAGTTTGTATTTATTTTAACTAGGTAGACTAGTTAGTAAATAGTTATTAACTATTTACTAACTACTTATTTAAGATAAATACAAACTTACCTGTGAAATAAAACCTAAGCTGCCTTACACTAAAACCTAACATTAAAAAAAATAAAAAACCCTAAATTACAAAAAATAAAAAAACTACCATTACAAAAAATAACAAATGAAATTATCCAAAATATTAAAAATTATTCATATTCTAATACCCTTTAAAAAAAATAAAAACCCACCCCAAAATAAAAAACCCTAATCTATAATAAACTACCAAGGGCCCTTTGTAGGGCATTGCCCAAAAGATAATAGCTCTTTTCCTAGACAAGAAAAACAAACACTCCCTAACAGTATACAAACCCCCACCCCCAAAACACACAAAATAAAAATAAAGTAAAACATAATCTACCCAATGCCCTGAAAAGGGCATTTTTATGGGCATTGCCCTTAAAAGGGCATTCAGCTCTTTTTCCTGCCCTTAAAAGGGCATTCAGCTCTTTTATGAAATGCCCAACCCCTAATTTAAAAATAAAAACCCACCCTAAAAAAAAAAAAAACATTACACAAATAACAAACTAATTATCCAAAATAATAAAAATGATTCCTATTCTAATACCCATTTAAAAAAAAAACCTCCACAAGTAAAAGAAACCTAATCTAGAATAAACTACCAATAGCCCTTAAAAGAGCCTTTTGTAGGGCATTGCCCTAAAGATATCAGCTCTTTTTCTAAAAAAAAAACAAAGACCCACTTACATTATAAACCCCCATCCCCCACACCCACAAAATAAAAAATAAAAATATCTAAAAAAACCTAATCTACCCATTGCCCTGAAAAGGGCATTTGTATGGGCATTGCCCTGGAAAATGTATTCAGCCCTTTTTCTGCCTCTTTTAAGAGTGCCCATCCTAATCTAAAAGAAAAACACACCATCCGTTTCGGCGGAGCTACCCAGTCAGGGTAGCTGGTAATCCGTCACAGTGGTGACAGTGGTGGGATGCTTTCATCTACCTGGAACGTCAAAACCACCACCTGAAGACCTCTTTGGATGGAGCGGTACTCAGAGCTCCAAAGGGTCGAGCTGAAAGCCCTGTTGGAAGCATGAGAGGGAGTAGCAGGCAACAAGAACAAGGACGTGTTCACTTTCGAGATGATGGAGTTTGATCGGTCAGATGAGGCAGCTGGGTCAGCCCCTCACGACCCCGACAGTGACCGGTCTAGCACAGCAAGTATGGCCTCCACCCAAGGGACTACCACATCAGACATAAAGTGAGAAGTCGAATGGTGGTTGTCACTGTATACCACCTGACTGTTCGAAGAGGCCATCGCAAATAGAGTATCGAAAGTCACTCAGCTCAAACTAGCTGAGGTCCACAGAGCTGCAGGGGGCAGCCCAGCATCAACTTCCCAGCCGGTGATCCGTTCCCTAAAGTTGCCATATGAGGCATGTAGAGTCTTCAAGGAGGAGGAAGACGACATTGACTGCTACTTACAAGTTTTTGAGACCCAGTGTGCGCTTCAAGAAGTGGTCAGTGCTGACGGGGTCTCCATTCTGCTCGGCAAACTGTTTGGTCGAGTGCTGGATGCCCTCCACACCGTCCCTGCTGAGGACCAAAGAGACTACGACAAGGTCAAAGAGCGCATCCTGGCCCAGTATGGTCGCACTCCGGAGGCCCACCAAAAGCTGTTCAGAGAGCTCAAGCGAAAAGAGGGGCAGCCTTACACGGAGGGGACACATCGGTTAACCCGTGCCATGGACTCCTGGTTTGTGGGGTGCAAAGTGACCACCTTGGCTGAGGCTTTCCAGCTGATTCTGCTAGAACATTTCTACGATACTGTACCAGCAGAGTTGAGGGAATCTGTCCGAGATAGGCAACCTGAAACAGCGGATCAAGCCACTATTTTAGCGGACCAGTACACAGACGCCTGGCGTCAGATGGCCCCCTGAGCTCAGGACAACACCCCGTTCCACTCCAGCTGGCCCTCACTACCCGACTGCTCCCCGACAGCATCAGACCCGACAACCTTTGGCTCCGCCGGCCTGATCCAACACGCCCCACAAGTGCTTCATCTGCGGACAGGTCAGTCACATCCAGTACCATTGCCCAACCCAGTCCAGCCCCCCCCTCCGGGTTCCAAACCAGAAAGTCCCCACCCAGTGGGTAAAAGCCCCTGCGAGGATCTATCAATCCACTGCCCACTACGAGTACACAGAGGACCCTACCGGGTGGGCAGATGAGGAAGTTGGGGTGGTGCATGAAGTGTGTGTTGCCATGGTTGATAATTGCAGCCACCATCAACAGGATGTGTGGGTCGATGGGCAGGCAGCCAAAGGATTAAGGGACACTGGCGCCACAATCACCCTGATCCAATCCCACCTTGCTCCCCCCTCCGGCACAGCTGGGAGGACCTTCTCCATTCGAGTGGCCGGAGGAGCCACTTTCCAAGTCCCCACAGTCCTTGTACACCTGCACTGGGGTGCAGGATCCCAGGATGTAGAGGTGGGCGTTATGCCCAAGCTCCCAGCCGAGGTCTTGTTGGGAAAAAACCTCGGCCACCTGGTTTCTGCTTATGTGGGGGAACCCCCTGAAAGCCTTACCCTGTGATTACCTTCCAGCAGGCTCAATGGCCAGCCGCTACCCCTCCCCCCGGGACCCAGGTAAGACAATCCACCCCAACTTCTACCCACCCCAGACAGACTGTCCGGACCTCTACCATACCCCCACCTCCCGACCCAACTCCTATACTTCTCCCTGACCAACCTTCTTGGACATCTCCTTCTGACTTTGCCCAAGAGACCTTGAGTGACAAAACCCATATAGATCGCAAGTAGGTTCCTACCCCCAGGGCCCCCGACGAGGATCACTTCCAGTGGGTGGGGGGCTCCTATACCGGGTCTCCAAGGGGAAGAAGGGCCCGGTGCCTAAATGTCGGCTGGTTGTACCGGAGAAGTTCCGGTCCGACATGCTGAGGATAGGACATGACATACCCCTGGCTTGACATTTAGGAAATTGCAGGACCCTCCAACGTATAGCCCAGACATTCCTCTGGCCCGGATCAGGGATGATATTAGGGAGTACTGTAAAATGTGTGGGGTAAGCCAGAAAGTAGGGACCACTCTAAAGCCCCACTCCACCCTCTCCCCATCATTGACAAACCATTTAGTAGAGTAGCTGTAAATATAGTGGGTCCATTAGCCTGGCCCAGTCCCTCAGGGAAGAAATACATCCACACCGTAGTGGACTATGCCACTCGGTACCCGAAGGCAGTCCTGCTGGCTAATATCCGGGCCGAGACAGTGGCCGATGCCCTGCTCTGGATATTCACCAGGGTGGGCTTCCCACAGGAGATAATCTCTGATCAGGGAACACAATTCACTGCAGAGGTTACTAGACAACTATGGGAACTGTGCAGGATTAAGTCCCTGCACAGCGCCTGTTCCACCCCCACACCAATGGGTTATGCAAAAGGTTTAATGGGACCTTGAAAATGTTGCTGAGAATGTTCCCGGCCACGCACAAGGACTGGGAAAGATTCCTGCCACACCTCCTTTTTGCATATAGAGAGGTGCCCCACAAATCCACAGGATTTTCCCCCTTTGAACTGCTATATGTTAGAAAGATACAGGGCCCCATAGAACTTGTCAGGCAGCATTGGGAGGGGAACACCGGAGAAGAGGGTCCGTCCATTGTGGAGTACGTCCTCCGCCTCCGGGATAGGCTAAAGGAGCTCACCGACCAGGTATGGTACATCAGGAATGCTCGTACATGAACCTTGAGTGTAGGACAAAAGGTGCTTGCCCTGAGGCCTGTCAAAACAGATAAGTTACAGGCTTCCTGGCAGGGACCCTACCAGGTGGTGGAACAGATGAACAACACCACCTACCTGGTAGCCAAATTTTCAGATGTACGAGTCCAGAGGACCTTCCATGTGAACATGTTGAAAGCCTATTCGGAGTGGCCCCAGAACGTAGCCACTGTATGTGCCCTGGCTGTGGAGGACTCAGAGAGTCTCACCATGCTGGAACTTCCCTTCCCAGGTGAGGCTCCACAAGATATAGCTGATATAACCTTAGATGAAAGGTTAAGGGGAAAACAGAGAGAACAAGTGCGCCAGCTACTAGAGAAATGACAGGAGTTGTTCTCTAACCTCCCCGGGTACACCCCAGTAGCTGTTCACCGGGTAGAGACCCCAGGATAGGCCGCTTACAGAGTCCCAGAAGCAGTCTGAGACAATATGCATTGGGAGCTCTGGGGAATGTTGGACCTAGGTGTCATTGAACCATCCAACAGTCCCTGGGCCTCACCGGGTGTTTTGGTACCCAAGAAATATGAGAACACCCGGTTCTGCATTGACTACCGTAAGCTCAAAGACAGAATAACCCCCGATGCCTACCCCATGCCCCGAGTCGACGACCTGTTGGACCGAATCGCCCGGGGCAACTTCCTGACCACCTTCGACCTCTGTAAGGGGTATTGGCAGATCCCCTTAACCCCCGACTCTGTCCCCAAGTCCGCCTTCATCACCCCCTTAAGCCTATACCAGTTTAAGGTCATGCCGTTTGGGATGAAGAACGCCTCTTCAACGTTCCAAAGAATGGCCTCCAGGACTATGCTTGTGTGTACCTGGACAACATTGCCATCTATAGCAACACCTGGGACCATTTTGTCCACCTAGGCGTCATCCTAGATCGCCTCGGAGCAGCCGGACTAACCAAAAGCCCGATAAATGCACCATCGGATGCTCAGAGGTCCAGTATTTAGGCCACCGAGTAGGCTGTGGAAAGCAGCAACCGGAACCCATTAAAATCGAAGCTGTGGCTAACTGGCCCACACCTTAGACAATAACCCAAGTTTTTGCCTCTTTAGGAACCGCTGGATATTACCGGCGGTTTGTACCCAACTACAGTGCCCTGGCCAAACCCCTGACTGGCATGACCCTCAAGCACCTTTTCCGAAAGAACCTGTGAGGCGGCCTTTCAAAGCCTTAAAAAGGCCTTATTCTCTGCCCCAGTACTGGCTGCACCTAACCCGGCTCAACATTTTTCTGTCAATACAGATGCATCCAGGTTTGGGCTGGGAGCAGTGCTAAGCCAGATAAACCAAGAGGACAAGTCCACCCAGAGAAGTAGGCTACGTGGCAGTGGAAAAAGAATGCCTGGCCCTGGTATGGGCCCTCAAGAAACTACAGCCCTACCTCTACGGCAGGCCCTTCACCGTCCTCACCGATCACAACCCCCTGGTTTGGCTTAACCGAGTGTCAGGGGACAATGGACACTTGCTAAGGTGGAGTTTAGCCATGCAGCCCTTCAACTTCAACATTCAGTACAGGCCGGGAAAGAGCAATGGGAATGCTGATGGTCTTTCCCGGCAGACAGAACTAGAACACGCCTCGGACAGCCCCAAGTAGACCCGTGTGGATCTCGCCGGGTCTGCCGAACTGGATGGGGAGAGTTGTCACGGGGCTGCACTGACGGAGCTAAACCCCTAGCCCCTACTACCTCACCCCTGTTGTTTCTCAGCAGTTTTGGGTTCCACAGAGCCACCACGATCGCTGGAAGCTTTTGGTTGCTTGTTTTGTCACACTGAACTTGTCTTGGAAGAATGGGTCTCTGACCGTCACATACCCTCTTCTGCTGGCCGGGCTCCTGGAACTCCCAGTCGGCCACATCATGGCCAAACAACCACTAACTTTTACCCTGGTCGCTCCAGCTGCCCTTTGGCCCTTTGTTCCACCTAAATGCTAGTTGTCTAGTTATTTGGGTGGGGATTGCTAAAATCCCTTTATCTTCGCTACATAGCGGCTGGTTCGAGGTGTTGAGAGATTGTTTTGGCAGAGCTACCCAGCCGGGGTAGCCGGTAATCCGTCACACTCATATATATATATATATATATATATATATATATATATATATATATATATATATATATATATATATATAGTGTTACAAATTAGGAAAAGCACAACAACTACATTTATTGTATAAATGTTTTCGGGGTTGCCACCATCCTCAGATACAGTATAAATGAAACTTTCTACTCACCATCCTATATACCCTCTCACCCAGTGTACATATCTGCCAGAAATGCACGCAGAGCCGCATTGTACCTCACCAGTTACTGCGCATGCGTGATGAGCACTAGGGATGCCCGCACAGGCCAAATGCCAAAACTAAAATTAACAACATGAATAAAATAGCTCTTCCAATGTCACATTTTAAGAGGGTGGTGAGGAACAATATTAATAATGATATCAAGTTATCACAACTCCAGGACATATATTCCAAGTTTGCTGAAAGGGGTTACAAAGCGGCCCAACTGAATTCCTGACTGTATGTACGGAAATGGACCAGTCAGAGGCATTGGTCAAGAAAGCTGCTTG
Source organism: Bombina bombina (assembly GCF_027579735.1). NCBI lineage: Eukaryota > Metazoa > Chordata > Amphibia > Anura > Bombinatoridae > Bombina > Bombina bombina. The sequence continues at coordinate 184,895,074 of NC_069501.1, read as the reverse complement.
AAAGACTGATTTTTTCAACTGAATTCAACTTTGATGTATTGGGACTCCCTGGCATTATGCAAAAGAACTGGGACATACTCACAACTGACTAAAACATTGCCCTTTAGAGGCATGGAACCACCAATGATTGGCTACCGGAGAGGCCGATCGATTAAAGATCTATTGCTTCATGCCGACTTCAGACCCAGCTACATATCCAGGACTTGGCTAGGTATCTATAGAAATGGTTGCTACCACTGTAGCGGTTGTATCACCTGTAGTGGACTTAAACAATGTAAATTCTTCAACCATCCATGGAGAAATAAAAGATATGAAATCAGGCACAGAGTCACCTGCACCACTAAATATGTGGTATATATGCTCCACTATCCTTGTGGGTTATTTTACATTGGTAAAACACAGGACGATCTACGCACACGGATGGCCAACCATCGCTCTGGGGTAAGATCAGCTCTGGGTACTGGTATGTCAGACCAGCCTGTAGCGAGACATTTCCTTAAAATGCAACATACTGTGGTGGACCTCAGATATGTCATTATTGATCATGTCCCCCCTTTGACAAGAGGAGGAGATAAAGGAAGGATCCTGTTGCAGAGGGAAAGTAAATGGATACATACTCTGGACACCCTGGCCCTTAAGGGTCTCAATGACAAATTGGATCTACAGTGTTTCCTATGATTACACTGGGGTATATGAGTACATATATATGATCTATGCTCTGTTCTTTTGCTTGATGTCTCTTTCTGCATGCATAAAGGATATAGCACCTGTTAGTATGTAATATGTAGGTTCACACTGCCTGTTTTAGTTTAGACTATTCTACTGCGTTAGTCTTATTTGCTTATCTAGATCAATATGGTGCTGGACATATATTTGTCCAAATTATTGCTCAATCCCATCAGTATGGATTGCTCCATTTTTTGTATATATTTTTTGTATATATATATTTTGTTTCTTATTGTTTAACTTGTAGCAGGGTTAGCCTGCTCCATAGTGCATCTCTATCTCTTGGTTTGTATGATCTAGGCATGGTGGCTTAACCAATATATGCTATGAATTATGTATTATATGATGCCCTTGCATGCAACATCCCTCCTATTGGGCTTCACTAAGGAACTGTGCTCTAGTGAAATGCTTAGCGGTTTAGGCTGCTAATAATTTCTAGTAATTTTTGGTAATTTGTTGTGCCTTAATAATGTGAGGATGCTAGTTAATTTGATGCAATGTCAACCGCATGTGTTTATTTTGAATTGCCTGCAACTGTCACTAGTATTTCTCAATGCTGTGTATTTTGTTCATGTTTTTAATTTTAGTTTTGGTATTTGGCCTGTGCAGGCATCCGTAGTGCTCATCACGCATGCGCAGTAGCTGGTGAGGTACGCTGTAGATCTGCACGCATTTCTGGCAGATATGTCCACTGGGTGAGAGGGTATATAGGATGGTGAGTAGAAAGTTTCATTAATACTGTATCTGAGGACGTGGGCAACCCCGAAAACGTTTATACAATAAATGTAGTTGTATCAAATCCGGAGGAGTGCTTTTCCTAATTAATAATTTGTAACACTATTATCCTGTTTGAGGAGCACCACGGTGGTTGTGATTACTAAAGTGTGCTGGGCTCATCTGCTTTGGTATAAATATAAGATATTTATATATAAGAATATCTATTCAAATTCCCCTATTTGAAGAACATTGAATACATAGTTAAACACTTTATTAAATATGAATATTGCATAAATATGATTTTTCATGTTTTCGGATACATATGTAATTATGTGTTTATGTATATATATATATATATATATATATATATATATATATATATATATATATATATATATATATATATATATACAGTATATGTCTGTAAATACATATATACACATATAAATACATATGTACACACACACACACATATATATATATATATATATATATATATATATATACATACATACATACATACATACATACATGCATATACATATTTAAACATATATATATGTATGTATCTCTATGTTAAAGCCCTATGACTGCCTTTTTTCTAACATCTGACACCTCATATCTTTGAGCCCTTATAACTTTTTAATATTTTTTATTAGACAATGTTTTTATGAGTGTAACCGTACTTTTCACTGTATTTTTTATGTGTTTTGTGCAACTTTTTTTACTCGCGTAACAGTTAAAGGGCCATGATACCCAAATGATGAAACACTTGAAAGTACTCATGCACACTCATGTTATTTCCCTATTCATTTTAAGGAAGTTAACTATAAAATCTCATGAGAGTTAAGTGAAATCTCATGAGATCACAGTAAAAGAGTTCATGACCTCAGCACTGCTGATGCTGATTGGCTGCTGCTGAGTATAACTTTTTACACAGAACTTACTCTGCTGAGCTGAGGAAGTTGTGAGGTAAAATGTCTTCCTTTTTTACATAGAGATTCTCAGGTGATATTTTCCTGTCAGCTTTTTACAGATATACTGCATCAGTTTCAAGTGATTTAGCATATGAGTATTATGTCCCTTTAACCAAAGCTCTGAAGTCACGCTAACCCATGCAGATTAAATTCAATTGCACTCAAGTGAACGCTTTTACTTTCAACTTGTAATTTTTTGACACGTGCAAAGACCTGCAATAAACCCCTTATCGCTAGTGCACAACAGTTAGCATGCCCCTAGTAATCTAGCCCTATGTCAATTTAGTTTTTTTCTATTTGTCACTGTCTATGTGTGTCTATCTCTTTCCCCCTCAGTGTTTTGTTGGACTTTGTGTCTAAGCATAATGCTTCCAAGAGCTAGCTCTTAAAGATGGGATAGTGGGATTATTATTTTTAAAAAGCAGTACATGTTTAACATGCCCACACTTGCTGTGAGAACTTAAAGGGCCATAATACCCAAATGTTGAAGCACTTCAAAGTGATGCAACATAGCTGTAAAAAGCTGACTAGAAAATATCACCTGAACATCTTTATGTAAAAAAGAAAGATATTTTACCTCAAAGTTTCTCAGTAGCCACATCCCATTGTAAAGGACTTCTAAGCAACAAATCAGTATGTCTGTCCCGGGACAGCGGAAGGAGCGAGCTTACGTGCACACTCATCTTATTTCCCTATTCAGTGTAAGGAAGTTTGCAATGAAATATCATGAGAGTTAAGTAAAATCTCATGAGATCACAGTAAAAGAGTTAATGACCTCAGTACTGTTGATGCTGATTGGCTGCTGTTCATTTCTTCATTTTTTTTTATTTACCTGCAGCTGGGCAACAGCTGAATTATAACTTTTTACACAGAACTTACTCTGCTGAGCTGAGGAAATTGTGAGGTAAAATATCTTCTTTCTTTACATAGAGATGCTCAAATGATATTTTGCTGTCAGCTTTTTATAGTTATACTGCATCAGTTTCAAGTGAATTAGCATATGAGCATTATGTCCCTTTAAGTGACTTTGGAGATTCTTTTGATCTATATATATATATATATATATATATATATATATATATATATATACACACACACTCACAGACACAGTTACATACATACACTATATACATACACACGAACAGATGCACACATACACTATGCACACACACACACACACGCACGCGCACACATGCACAAACGCACATATTCTAGTTATCATATTTTAAAGAGACATACCAAGGACATTAAACATTTTTTTTAATGTGTAAACATATAAAGTAAACCCTCCTATATTAAAGCAATAGCATGCACTGCAGTTTCATTTCAGAAATAATATATATTTTAACTCTTTTACCTGCTCCAATTACTCTTTCAATGCGGATCCTGGAGGGATCTATCTCTTTTGCAAACTCATGGACAGCTAAAGAGGGATCTTCATATGTGTCTGGGTCAATGTAGGTTTTTACTCCTGGAAACCTTACTAAACAGAAAAAAGTCAAATATGTGAAAGTAGGTTTGTTTATAACATGGTAACATGGCAAAGAAAATGAAATGAATCCATCAAATTCAATTCAATAAGTAATAGATAGCTAAACAATATATGCAAGAAACAGAGGCAAGCTTGTGTACCTTATCAGGCCTATAAAGGACATACAACTAATGTTGTTCCATCATGTATGAGTAACCATTTAACATGTTCAAAAAAACTTTATTTGGTTGTGGTGTTTAATAAAATGTTATTAAAAGGATATTAAACAGTATGAGATTGTAATACAGTATAAATGTGTTTATTGTGTGTAGTTAAAACACTTTGCAATATACTTTCATTATTTATTTTGTCCCCTTTTCCTGTAAGTTTAAGAAATATGAAACTCAAAACTTTTATTTCATGATTCAGACAGAGCATAAGATTTTAAACAACTTTCTAATTTACTACTATTATCAAATTTTCTTTGTTCTGTTTTTATCTTTTGTTGAAAAGTATGGATGTATGTTTAGGAGCAGGCCCATTTCTGGAGCACTATATGGCAGCAGGTGCAATAATGCTATTTGTAAGAGCACTAGATGGCAGCACTGTTTTCTGCCATAAAGTGCTCCAGATGCCTACCTAGGTATCTCTTCAACAAAGAATATCATGGGAATGAAGCACATTTGATAATAAAAGTAAAATGGAAGCTTTTTTTTTTTTAAATGTTATGCTCTGACTGAATCACAAAAGAATATTTTGGGATTTCATATCACTTTAACTTGGAAAATTGTTGATTTTTCTAAATTCCACTAAGTTTCTATAAAGTAATGGGTATTACCATGTTTCTACTTAAGTTGCCCCTTATCTTTTGCCCCTGCTGCAGACAATAAGAGACAGATATAAATTAGGTATTACAAGAGACAGTTCAAGCAAGGCTGTGTGAAACATAGGATAGTATAAAATGGATTCCACACAGCTTTGTTTGCACAGAGATAAATAGAAAACTAGTTTAAACATGGCGGCCCCCATTATTTTATAGAAACTAAAGTACTTCATAGAAAATAAACCTTTCAATATTTAAACAAGTAATCTAATTGTAAAAATACATTTACATATTATTCTAAGGCTCGTGTTTGTTTTGAATGCATCATTATGTCAAGAATGTATGTACTGTTTAAAATCTGTTTAAAGTACATATTTAAAGGGACAGTCTACACCAGAATTTTTATTGTTAACCCCTTTATAACCCATTCCCCAGTTTTGCATAACCAAAATACTTATAATAATATATGTTTTACCTCTGTGATTACCTTGTATCTAAGCCTCTGCAGACTGCCCCCTTATCTCAGTGCTTTTGACAGACATGTAGTTTAGTTAATCAGTGACGACTCCTAAATAACTCCACGTAAGTGAGCACAATGTTATCTAATATGACAAACATGAACTAGTACTGTCTAACTGTGGAAAACTTTCAAAATGCTCTGAGCTAAGAGGCGGTTTTTCAATGGTTTAGAAATCAGTTTGATGCTACCTAGGTTTAGCTTTTCAAAAATACCACCAAGGAAACAAAGCAAATTTAATGATAAAAGTCAATTGGAAAGTTGTTTAAAATTGCATGCCCTATCTGAATCATTAAAGTTTAATTTTGACTAGACTGTCCCTTTAAACCCAAAGAAGTGGGAGTGCTCTCTGCTTAGAGCCTATGGGACAGGTGGTAAGGCATCTCATTGGCTGAACTGCCTGTATTGTCAGACATGGACTGCAATTCTTTAAATGCTTTGCAAAAATGTTAAGTCTTTAATAATTGTTTCAAATGAGAAGTCATCAAATTGAAAATGATATGTAGCACAATACTGTTGTGGTTCATGCACTTTCAAAAGGCGATAACCACATGTCTTAAATCCCTTACACAAACATACATTTGCAAAATTACAATGCAGGGACAATTCAATACAATATTACCATAGAAGAAAAGAACATCACTTAGATAATGGTATAGCAAAGGGATACTCTGCCCCAACCAGCTTACACCATGGTGATATAATGGAATATTAAAGAAAGGATAAGATTAGAAGTGCATTTATCAAAAAGTGCAAGTCAGAGGTCAACCACCTCTTAAGTCTGCAATGTAGGCATGAATAATTTATAGAGATCTTTTTTTGAAAAGGTGACTTTTCAGAATGTCTAGAAACCAGAGCTGTGTGTTATCTTTGTTTTTATTTTTTACCATATTCTTGAACTTTGAATATTAGTAAAATCTGTTATAGTGCTCTACATAGCTTCCACAATTCAGCTATACAAATGTAATGTTGTAAATGCCCTAATAACAAGGTTTGTTGCGCATAAAGTACAGTAACAGTAAACAATTATATTGGTGTTATCTATTAATTTAGGATAACTGAAGTCATTAAAAATGTTAACATTGATTTAAATGGGAGTTTAAAAAACAATAGACGCAACCCAACAGTATTCTGATCCATCGGGAAATAACATAATTTATGTAAGAACTTACCTGATAAAATCATTTCTTTCATATTGACAAGAGTCCATGAACTAGTGACGTATGGGATATACAATCCTAACAGGAGGGGCAAAGTTTCCCAAACCTCAAAATGCCTATAAATACACCCCTCACTACACCCACAATTCAGTTTAATGAATAGCCAAGTAGTGGGGTGATAAAAAAGGAGTAAAAATCATCAACAAAGGAATTTGGAAATAATTGTGCTTTATACAAAAAAAATCATAACCACCATAAAAATGGTGGGCCTCATGGACGCTTGCCAATATGAAATAAATGAATTTATCAGGTAAGTTCTTACATAAATTATGTTTTCTTCCATGTAATTGGCAAGAGTCCATGAGATAGTGACATATGGGATAGCAATACCCAAGATGTGGAACTCCACGCAAGAGTCACTAGAGAAGGAGGGATAAAATAAACACAGCCATTTTTCGCTGAAGAAAATTAATCCACAACCCAAATATAAGTTTATTCTCATAAATGAAAGGAAAAAAATTAAAACATAAGAAAAAGAATCAAACTAAAACAGCTGCCTGAAGAACTTTTCTACCAAAAACTGCTTCCAAAGAAGCAAATACATAAAAACGGTAGCATTGAGTAAATGTATGCAAAGAAGACCAAGTTGCTGCTTTGCAAATCTGATCAACTGAAGCTTCATTCCTAAAAGCCCATGAAGTGGAGACTGATCTAGTAGAATGGGCTGTAATTCTCTGAGGCGGGGCTTGACCCGACTCCAAATAAGTTTGATGAATCAAAAGCTTTAACCACGATGCAAAGGAAATGGCAGAAGCCTTATGACCTTTCCTAGGACCAGAAAAGATAACAAATAGACTAGAAGTCTTCCTGAAATCTTTAGTAGCTTCAACATAATATTTCAGAGCTCTCACCACATCCAAAGAATGTAAAGACCTCTCCAAAGAATTCTTAGGATTAGGACATAAGGAAGGGACAACAATTGCTCTATTAATGTTGTTAGAATTCACAACCTTAGGTAAGAATTTAAATAAAGTCCGCAAAACTGCCTTATCCTTATGAAAAATCAGAAAAGGAGATTCACAAGAGAGAGCAGATAATTCAGAAACTCTTCTAGCAGAAGAGATGGCAAAAAGAAACAACACTTTCCAAGAAAGTAGTTTAATGTCAAAAGAATGCATAGGCTCAAATGGAGGAGCCTGTAAAGCTTTGTGCTGTCAACAGCTCCCCAACCTGAAAGACTTGCATCTGTTGTGATCACAGTCCAGGTTGGATGAACAAAAGAGGCCCCTAGAATTATACTATGGTGATCTAACCACCAAGTCAGAGATAGTCGAACATTGGGATTTAAGGATATTAATTGTGATATCCTTTTATAATCCCTGCACCATTGGTTCAGCAAACAAAGCTGGAGAGGTCTCATATGAAAATGAGCAAAGGGGATTGCGTCCGATGCTGCAGTCATGAGACCTAAAATTTCCATGCACATAGCTACTGAAGGGAATGACTGAGACTGAAGGTTCTGACAGGCTGCAACCAATTTTAAACATCTCTTGTCTGTTAGAGGCAGAGTCATGGACACTGAATCTATCTGGAAACCTAAAAAGGTGACCCTTGTCTGAGGAATCAAATAACTTTTTGGTAAATTGATCCTCCAACCATGTTTTCAAAGAAACAACACAAGTTGATTCATGTGAGATTCTGCAGAACGTAAAGACTGAGCTAGTACCAAGATATCATCCAAATACCGCAACACCCCGCTCTCTGATTACAGAGAGTAGGGCACCGAGAACCTTTGAAAAGATTCTTGGAGCTGTCGCTAGGCCAAAAGGAAGAGCGACAAATTGGTAATGCTTGTCTAGGAAGGAGAATATCAGAAACTGATAATGATCTGGATGAATCGGAATATGAAGATATGCATCCTGTAAGTCTATTGTGGACATATAATGCCCTTGCTGAACAAAAGGCAGAATAGTCCTTATAGTCAAAATTAAAACCAAATTAAGACTCCAAGGAGGAGAGATTGATTTAATGACAGACTTGATATGAACCAAAGCCTGAACAAAACAGTGAATATCAGGAAGCTTAGCAATCTTTCTGTGAAATAAAACAGAAAGAGCAGAGATTTGTCCCTTCAAGGAACTTGCAGACAAACCCTTATCCAAACCATCCTGACCAAACTGTAAAATTCTAGGAATTCTAAAAGAATGCCAAGAGAATTTATGAGAGGAACACCATGAAATGTAAGTCTTCCAAACTCGATAATAAATCTTTTTAGAAACAGATTTACGAGCCTGCAACATAGTATTAATCACAGAATCAGAGAAACCTCTATGACTAAGCACTAAGCGTTCAATTTCCATACCTTCAAATTTAATGATTTGAGATCCTGAAGGGAAAACGGACCTTGAGACAGAAGGTCCAGCCTTAATGGAAGTGGCCAAGGTTGGCAACTGGACATCCGAACAAGATCCGCATACCAAAACGTGTGAGGCCATGCTGGAGCCACCAGCAGCACAAACGATTGCTCCATGATGATTTTGGAGATCACTCTTGGAAGAAGAACTAAAGGCGGGAAAATATAAGCAGGTTGATAACACCAAGGAAGTGTCAACGCATCCACTGCTTCCGCTTGAGGATCCCTGGACCTGGACAGGTACCTGGGAAGTTTCTTGGGTAGATGAGAAGCCATCAGATATATTTCTAGAAGACCCCACATCTGAACAACCTAAGAAAACACATCTGGATGGAGGGACCACTCCACCCGGATGTAAAGTCTGATGGCTTAGATAATCCGCTTCCTAATTGTCTATACCTGGGATATGAACCGCAGAAATTAGACAGGAGCTGGATTCCGCCCAAGCAAGTATCCGGGATACTTCTTTCATAGCTTGGGGACTGTGAGTCCCACCCTGATGATTGACATATGCCACAGTTGTGATATTGTCTGTCTGAAAACAAATAAACGGTTTTCTCTTCAACAGAGGCCAAATCTGAAGAGCCCTGAAAATCGCATGGAGTTCTAAAATATTGATTGGTAATCTCGCCTCTTGAGTTTTCCAAACTCCTTGTGCTGTCAACAGCTCCCCAACCTGAAAGACTTGCATCTGTTGTTATCACAGTCCAGGTTGGATGAACAAAAGAGGCCCCTAGAATTATACGATGGTGATCTAACCACCAAGTCAGAGATAGTCGAACATTGGGATTTAAGGATATTAATTGTGATATCCTTTTATAATCCCTGCACCATTGGTTCAGCATACAAAGCTGGAGAGGTCTCATATGAAAATGAGCAAAGGGGATCGCATCCGATGCTGCAGTCATGAGACCTAAAACTTCCATGCACATAGCTACTGAAGGGAATGACTGAGACTGAAGGTTCTGAAAGGCTGCAACCAATTTTAAACATCTCTTGTCTGTTAGAGACAGAGTCATGGACACTGAATCTATCTGGAAACCTAAAAAGGTGACCCTTGTCTGAGGAATCAAAGAACTTTTTGGTAAATTGATCCTCCAACCATGTTTTCGAAGAAACAACACAAGTTGATTCATGTGAGATTCTGCAGAACGTAAAGACTGAGCTAGTACCAAGATATCATCCAAATAAGGAAACACCGCAATACCCAGCTCTCTGATTACAGAGAGTAGGGCACCGAGAACCTTTGAAAAGATTCCTGGAGCTGTTGCTAGGCCAAAAGAAAGAGCGACAAATTGGTAATGCTTGTCAAGGAAAGAGAATCTCAGAAACTGATAATGATCTGGATGAATCGGAATATGAAGATATGCATCCTGTAAGTTTATTGTGGACATATAATGCCCTTGCTGAACAAAAGGCAGAATAGTCCTTGTAGTCAACATTTTGAAAGTTGGTACTCTTACATAATGATTCCAAATTTTCAGATCCAGAACTGGTCTGAATGAATTTTCTTTCTTGGGGACAATGAATAGATTTGAATAAAGCCCCAGACCCTGTTCCTGAAATGGAACTGGCATGATAACCCCTGAAAACTCCAGGTCTGAAACACACTTCAGGAAAGCCTGAGCCTTTACTGGATTTGCTGGGATGCGTGAGAGAAAATATCTTCTCACAGGAGGTCTTACTCTGAATCCTATTTGGTACCCCTGAGAGACAATACTCAGAATCCATTGATTTTGGACAGAATTTGTCCAAACATCCTTGAAAAATCTTAATCTGGCTTGGATTTATCCCAATTTGAAGAAGGTTTCCAATTAGAAACAGATTCCTTGTGGGAAGGATTAGGTTTCTGTTCCTTATTTTGTCGAAAGGAACGAAAACGGTTAGAAGCTTTAGATTTACCCTTAGGTCTTTTATCCTGAGACAAAAAAACTCCCTTCCCCCCAGTGACAGTTGAAATAATTGAATCCAACTGAGAACCAAATAACTTATTACCTTGGAAAGAAAGAGATAGCAATCTGGACTTAGAAGTCATATCAGCATTCCAAGATTTAAGCCACAAAGCTCTTCTAGCTAATATAGCTAAAGACATAGATTTAACATCAATTTTGATGATATCAAAAATGGCATCACAAATAAAATGATTAGCATGTTGAAGCAAGTGAACAATGCTAGAAAATCAGAATCCAATTCTTGTTGCGCTAAATTTTGCAACCAAAAAGTTGATGCAGCTGCAACATCACCAGCCAAAGAAATTGCAGGCCTGAGAAGATGACCCGAATATAAATAGGTTTCCTAAGATAAGATTCAAGTTTCCTATCTAAAGGATCTTTAAAAGAAGTACTATCTTCCATAGGAATAGTAGTATGTTTAGCAAGAGTAGAGATAGCCCCATCAACTTTGGGGATGTTTTCCCAAAACTCCAATGTAACTGCTGGCAAAGGATACAATTTTTTAAACCTTGAAAAAGGAATAAAAGAAATACCAGGCCTATTCCATTACTTAGAAATCATATCAGAAATAGCACCAGGAACTAGAAAAACCTCTGGAGTAACCACATGAGGTTTATAAACAGAATTTAAATGTTTACTAGTTTTAATATCAAGAGGACTAGTTTCCTCAATATCCAATGTAATCAACACTTCTTTTAACAAAGAACGAATATACTCAATTTTAAATAAAAAAGTAGATTTGTCAGTGTCAATATCTGAGGAAGGATCTTCTGAATCAGATAGATCCTCATCAGAGGAGGATAATTCAGTAGGTTGTCGGTCATTTGAAATCTCATCAACTTTATGAGAAGTTTTAAAAGACCTTTTATGTTTATTAGAAGGTGGAATGGCAGACAAAGGCCTCTAGTTATCAAGCCGTCAACCGCAAATATGCTGGAATTCCTCAGCGTATTTGTGGCGAGGCTGATTCGCCTTAGTTATCAAGTACTACAGCCCGGCAAAAGTAGAATTTAGTGACGTAACATACGATCCACCGGTCTCAGTCCGACACAGATCGATGGTTACGTCACTACAGATGTTCCGAACACAAGTTTGGCACAATCTGACTACTTTTGGTAGTTATCAAATACCTACCAGGTACGCTCGCCACTATTCCGGGCCAGCGTACCTGGTTTTCAATCCGCCGCCGCCGCCATTGATTTCTAAGGGAAATGTCTGCACCTAACACCCCGAGTCTAAACACCCCTAATCTGCCCCCCCTACACCGCCGCCACCTATTTTATACTTATTAACCCCTAATCTGCCCCCCTACACCGCCACTGCCTACATTATATTTATTAACCCCTAAACCGCCGCTCCTGGACCCTGCCTCAACTAAAGAAACTTACTAACCCCTAAACCGCCGCTCCCGGACCCTGCGGCAACTATAATAAATATATTAACCCCTAAACCGCCGCTCCCAGACCCCGCCGCCACCTACATAATACCTATTAACCCCTAATCTCCCGCCCCCTATACCGCCGCCACCTATATTAAATTTATTAACCCCTATCCTGCCCCCCTTACACCGCCGCCACTATATTAAACTTATTAACCCCTAAACCTAAGTCTAACCATAACCCTAACACCCCCTAACTTAAATATTATTTAAATAAATCTAAATAAAAATTACTATCATTAACTAAATTATTCCTATTTAAAACTAAATACTTACCTGTAAAATAAACCCTAAGATAGCTACAAAATAACTAATAGTTACATTATAGCTAGCTTAGGGTTTATTTTTATTTTACAGGCAACTTTGTATTTATTTTAACCAGGTACAATAGTTATTAAATAGTTATTAAATATTTAATAACTACCTAGCTAAAATACTTACAAAATTACCTGTAAAATAAATCCTATACTAAGTTACAATTACACCTAACACTACACTATAATTAAATTAATTAAATAAATTAACTACAATTACCTAAAATTAAAATCAATTAAATAAACTAAACTATAGTACAAAAAAAACAAACACTAAATTACACAAAATAAAAAAAGAATTACAAGAAGTTTAAACTAATTACACCTAATCTAAGCCCCCTAATAAAATAATAAAGCCCCCCAAAATAAAAAAAAATCCCTACCCTATTCTAAATTACAAAGTAATCAGCTCTTTTACCAGCCCTTAAAAGGGCTTTTTGCGGGGCATTGCCCCAAAGTAATCAGCTCTTTTACCTGTAAAAAAAAATACAACCCCCCCAACATTAAAACCCACCACCCACATACCCCTACTCCAACCCACCCAAACCCCCCTTAAAAAAACCTAACACTAACCCCCTGAAGATCACCCTACCTTGAGCTGTGTTCACCCAGCCGGGCCAAATTCTTCATCCAAGCGGGGCAAGAAGAGGTCCTCCATCCGGCCAAAGTCTTCATCCAAGCGGGGCAAGAAGAGGTCCTCCATCCGGTAGAAGTCTTCATCCAAGCGGTGTCTTCTATCTTCATTCAACCGCGGCTCCATCTTGCAGATCACCCTACCTTGAGCCGTGTTCACCCAGCAGAGCCGAATTCTTCATCCAAGCAGGGCAAGAAGAGGTCCTCCATCCGGTAGAAGTCTTCATCCAAGCGGGGCAAGTAGAGGTCCTCCATCTGGTAGAAGTCTTCATCCAAGCGGGGCAAGAAGAGGTCCTCCATCCGGTAGAAGGCTTCATCCAAGAGGTGTCTTCTATCTTCATCCAACCGCGGCTCCATCTTGCAGACCTCTGACGCGGAACATCCTGCTGGCCCGACGACTACCCGACGAATGAAGGTTCCTTTAAGGGATGTCATCCAAGATGGCGTCCCTCGAATTCCGATTGGCTGATAGGATTCTATCAGCCAATCGGAATTAAGGTAGGAAAAATCTGATTGGCTGATTCAATCAGCCAATCGGATTGACCTTGCATTCTATTGGCTGATCGGAACAGCCAATAGAATGCGAGGTCAATCCGATTGGCTGATTGGATCAGCCAATCGGATTGAGCTTCAATCCGATTGGCTTATTGGATCAGCCAATCGGATTGAGCTTCAATCCGATTGGCTGATTGAATCAGCCAATCGGATTTTTCCTACCTTAATTCCAATTGGCTGATAGAATCCTAGCAGCCAATCAGAATTCGAGGGACGCCATCTTGGATGACGTCCCTTAAAGGAACCTTCATTCGTCGGGTAGTCATCGGGCCAGCAGGATGATCTGCGTCAGAGGTCTGCAAGATGGAGCCGCGGTTGGATGAAGATAGAAGACACCGCTTGGATGAAGACTTCTACTGGATGGAGGACCTCTTCTTGCCCCGCTTGGATGAAGACTTCTACCAGATGGAGGACCTCTACTTGCCCCGCTTGGATGAAGACTTCTACCGGATGGAGGACCTCTTCTTGCCCTGCTTGGATGAAGAATTCGGCCCTGCTGGGTGAACACGGCTCAAGGTAGGGTGATCTTCAGGGGGTTAGTGTAAGGTTTTTTTTAAGGGGGGTTTGGGTGGGTTAGAGTAGGGGTATGTGGGTGGTGGGTTTTAATGTTGGGGGTTGTATTTTTTTTTTACAGGTAAAAGAGCTGATTACTTTGGAGCAATGCCCCGCAAAAGCCCTTTTAAGGGCTGGTAAAAGAGCTGATTACTTTGTAATTTAGAATAGGGTAGGGCATTTTTTTATTTTGGGGGGCTTTATTATTTTATTAGGGGGCTTATATTAGGTGTAATTAGTTTAAACTTCTTGTAATTCTTTTTTTATTTTCTGTAATTTAGTGTTTTTGTTTTTTTGTACCATAGTTTAGTTTATTTAATTGAATTTAATTTTAGGTAATTGTAGTTAATTTATTTAATTAATTTAATGATAGTGTAGTGTTAGGTTTAATTGTAACTTAGGTTAGGATTTATTTTACAGGTCATTTTGTAAGTATTTTAGCTAGGTAGTTATTAAATAGTTATTAAATAGTTAATAACTATTGTACCTGGTTAAAATAAATACAAAGTTGCCTGTAAAATAAAATTAAATCCTAAAATAGCTACAATATAACTATTAGTTATATTGTAGCTATCTTAGGGTTTATTTTATAGGTAAGTATTTAGTTTTAAATAGGAATAATTTAGTTAATAATAGTAATTTTTATTTAGATTTATTTAAATAATATTTAAGTTAGGGGGTGTTAGGGTTAGACTTAGTTTTAGGGGTTAATAAGTTTAATATAGTGGTGGTGTAGGAGGGGCAGGATAGGGGTTATTAGCTTTAAGATAGGTGGCGGCGGGGTCCGGGAGCGGCAGTTTAGGAGTTAAACATTTAATTTAGTTGCGGCAGGGTCTGGGATCCGCAATATAGGGGTTAATAACTTTATGTAGGTGGCGGCAGTATAGGGGGTGGCAGATTAGGGGTTAATAAGTATAATGTAGGTGGCGGCGGGGTCCGGGAGCGGCGGTTTAGGGGTTCATATATTTGTTATAGTTGCGGCAGGGTCCGGGAGCAGCAGTTTAGGGGTTAATAAATTTATTCAGTTGCAGGGGGCTCCGGGAGCAGCGGTTTAGGGGGTAATAAGTTTATTTAGGTGCGGGGGGCTCCAGAAGCGGCGGTTTAGGGGGTAAAACAGTATAGTATAGTGTGGGTGCTTAGTGACAGGCTAGCAAGAAAGCTGCGAAGAAGCCGATGAGCAGCGAGATCGATGACTGTCAGTTAACAACAGTCCGCTGCTCATCGCACCGTACTTGGTGCACGGCTTCTTGACAGGTTTTTTGATAACTTTGGCGAATGTATTCAGGTCCGCGGTGGCGATGGTAGGTGAGCTTAGGCGAGCGTATTGGGACGGCAAATGCAGGAAAGTAGACAGCTTGATAACTAGAGGCCAAAGCCTTCTGAATAAAATCAGCAATAAATTCTTTTTAATTCACAGGTATATCTTGTACATTAGATGTTGAAGGAACAGCAACAGGCAATGTACTATTACTGATGGACACATTATCTGCATGTAAAAGTTTATCATGGCAACTATAACTAACCACAGCTGGAGATATAATCTCCACAAGTTTACAACAAATGCACTTAGCTTTGATAGAACTGTTATCAGGCAGCAGGGTTCCAACAGTGATTTCCGAGACAGGATCAGATTGAGACATCTTGCAAATGTAAGAGAAAAAAACAACATATAAAGAAAATGATCAATTTCCTTATATGGCAGTTTCAGGAATGGGAAAAAAATGCAAACAGCATAGCCCTCTGATAGAGAAAAAAGGCAAGAGGCATATAGGAATGGGGTTTTAAATTATGAAAATATTTGGCGCTAACAACATCTGGAAATGACACACTTGCGTCATTGAAGAAGGAACCTTGTGAAAGGACTCGGCATCAACTAAGACGCTGGAAGTGACAAATTTGCGTCATTGAACGTAACTTTGCGCCAAAAAATCTTGCTCCAATAATGACGCAATATATACATATTGTGCCCTTGCGAGCCTAATTCTGCCCGCAAATTTAAAATGACAGTCAATTGAAAAAAAGACTATACCCCAGGTAAGAAATACATTTTTCCTAAAAAATGCATTTCCCAGATATGAAACTGACAGTCTGCAAAAGTAAATATACTGAAAATCTGATTCATGGCAAATATAAGCATAATACATATATTTAGAACTTTATATAAATACATAAAGTGCCAAACCATAGCTGAGAGTGTCTTAAGTAATGAAAACCTACTTACCAAAAGACACCCATCCACATATAGCAGATAGCCAAACCAGTACTGAAACGGTTATCAGTAGAGGTAATGGAATATGAGAGTATAACGTTGATCTTAAAAGGGAGGTAGGAGATGAATCTCTATGACCAATAACAGAGAACCTATGAAATAGATCCCCGTGAGGAAAACCATTGCATTCAATAGGTGATACTCCCTTCACATCCCTCTGACATTTACTGTACTCTGAGAGGAATCGGGCTTCAAAATGCTGAGAAGCTCATGTCAATGTAGAAATCTTAGCACAAACTTGCTTCACCACCTCTATAGGAGGCAAAGTTTGTAAAACTGATTTGAGGGTGTGGTGAGGGGTGTATTTATAGGCATTTTGAGGTTTGGGAAACTTTGCCCCTCCTGGTAGGATTGTACATCCCATACGTCACTAGCTCATGGACTCTTGCCAATTACATGAAAGAAACCTATTTTTATGATTATTATCATCATCATCATCACTTTCTTGTAAACCACTGACAAATTCTGTAGCTCTGGGTACACAATAATACGTATTTATGCTAAAAATAAATATAGACACATATAAATGTCTAAACAAAACAGATTAAAACAGGAGAAAGAGAAAGAGAAGAGAGAGGAGATTGAGAAGAGAGAGAGTGAGACAGAGATTGAGAGAAACGCTGCAATTAGTTTGTTTAACAGTTTATAGTTATTTCTTGTAATTTCAATACTTTCACTGAGGGTTCATAACAGATATATAATAGAAAACCAATAAGAAAACTAGCGCCTAGATTACGAGTTTTGCGTTAGAAACTGTGCGGTGCTAACGAGCAGTTAATGCTCACCACTCACTTGCAGACAGCGCTGCTATTACAGGTTTTTAAAAACCCGGCGTTAGCCGCAAAAAAGTGAGCATAGAGCAAAATTTAGCTCCACATCTCACCTCAATACCATCACTGCTTAAGTTAGCGGTGAGCTGGTAAAACGTGCTTGTGCACGATTTCCCCATAGGAATCAATAGGGGAGAGCCGGCTGAAAAAAAAACTAACACCTGCTAAAAAGCAGCGTAACGCTCCTAACGCAGCCCCATTGATTCCTATGGGGAAACACATTTTATGTCTACACCTAACACCCTAACATGAACCCTGAGTCTAAACACCTCTAATCTTACACTTATTAACCCCTAATCTGCTGCCCCAGACATCGCCGACACCTAGATTATATTATTAACCCCTAATCTGCCGCCCCCTATGTCGCCGCAACCTACCTACATTTATTAACCCCTAATCTGCCGCCCCCAACGTCGCCGCCACTATAATAAAGTTATTAACCCCTAAACCTAAGTCTAACCCTAACCCTAACACCCCCTAACTTAAATATAATTAAAATAAATCTAAATAAAATTACTACAATTAACTAAATAATTCCCATTTAAAACTAAATACTTACCAATACAATAAACCCTAAGATAGCTACAATATAACTAATAGTTACATTGTAGCTAGCTTAGGCTTTATTTTTATTTTACAGGCAACTTTGTATTTATTTTAACTAGGTACAATAGTTATTAAATAGTTATTAACTATTTAATAACTACCTAGTTAAAATAAAGACAAATTAACCTGTAAAATAAAACCTTACCTAAGTTAC
Organism: Bombina bombina; assembly: GCF_027579735.1. Taxonomy (NCBI): domain Eukaryota; kingdom Metazoa; phylum Chordata; class Amphibia; order Anura; family Bombinatoridae; genus Bombina; species Bombina bombina. The sequence goes on along the minus strand of NC_069501.1, from coordinate 184,876,967 downwards.
AATTACACCTAACACTACACTATAATTAAATTAATTACCTAAATTAAATACAATTAATTACAATTAAATAAAATTATCTAAAGTACGAAAAATACAGACACTAAATTACAGAAAATAATAAAGAAATTACAAGATTTTTAAACTAATTACACCTACTCTAATCCCCCTAACAAACAAAATAAAAAGCCCCCTAAAATAAAAAAGCCCTACCCTACACTAAATTACAAATAGCCCTTAAAAGGGTCTTTTACGGGGCATTGCCCCAAAGTAATCAGCTCTTTTACCTGTAAAAAAAAGTACAAATACCCCCCACCAACATTAAAACCCACAACCCACAAAACCAACCCTACTCTAAAACCCACCCAATACCACCTTAAAAAACTAACACTAACCCCTTGAAGATCACCTTACCGGGTGACGTCTTCACCCAACCGGGCAGAAGTGGACCTCCAGACGGGCAGAAGTCTTCATCCAGACGGCATCTTCTATCTTCATTCATCCGGCGTGGAGCGGGTCCATCTTCAAGACATCCGACGCAGAGCATCCTCTTCTGTCCACGGCCGACGACTGAATGAAGGTTCCTTTAAATTATGTCATCCAAGATGGCGTCCCTTCAATTCCGATTGGCTGATAGAATTCTATCAGCCAATCAGAATTAAGGTAGAAAAAATCCTATTGGCTGATGCAATGAGCTGGCATCTTGGATGACGTCATTTAAAGGAACCTTCATTCAGTCGTCAGCCGTGGACAGAAGAGGATGCTCCGCGTTGGATGTCTTGAAGATGGACCCGCTCCGCGCCGGATGGATGAAGATAGAAGATGCCGTCTGGATGAAGACTTCTGCCCGTCTGGAGGACCACTTCTGCCCGGTAAGATGAAGACTTCTGCCCGTCTGGAGGTCCACTTCTGCCCAGCTGGGTGAAGAAGTCTCCCGGTAAGGTGATCTTCAAGGGGTTAGTGTTAGGTTTTTTCAAGGGGGGATTTGGGTGGGTTTTAGAGTAGGGTTGGTTGTGTGGGTGGTGGGTTTTAATGTTGGGGGGTATTTGTACTTTTTTTTACAGGTAAAAGAGCTGATTACTTTGGGGCAATGCCCCAAAAAAACATAATTTATGTAAGAACTTACCTGATAAATTCATTTCTTTCATATTAGCAAGAGTCCATGAGCTAGTGACGTATGGGATATACATTCCTACCAGGAGGGGCAAAGTTTCCCAAACCTCAAAATGCCTATAAATACACCCCTCACCACACCCACAATTCAGTTTAATGAATAGCCAAGAAGTGGGGTGATAAGAAAGGAGCGAAAGCATCAAAAATAAGGAATTGGAATAATTGTGCTTTATACAAAAAAATCATAGCCACCACAAAAAAGGGTGGGCCTCATGGACTCTTGCTAATATGAAAGAAATGAATTTATCAGGTAAGTTCTTACATAAATTATGTTTTCTTTCATGTAATTAGCAAGAGTCCATGAGCTAGTGACGTATGGGATAGCAGATACCCAAGATGTGGAACTTCCACGCAAGAGTCACTAGAGAGGGAGGGATAAAATAAAGACAGCCAATTCTGCTGAAAAAATAATCCACAACCCAAATCAAAAAGTTTTAATCTTATAATGAAAAAAACTGAAATTAAAAGCAGAAGAATCAAACTGAAACAGCTGCCTGAAATACTTTTCTACCAAAAACTGCTTCAGAAGAAGAGAAAACATAAAAATGGTAGAATTTAGTAAAAGTATGCAAAGAAGATCAAGTTGCTGCTTTGCAAATCTGATCAACAGAAGCTTCATTCCTAAAAGCCCAGGAAGTAGAAACTGACCTAGTAGAATGAGCCGTAATCCTTTGAGGCAGGGATTTACCCGACTCTACATAAGCATGATGAATCAAAGACTTTAACCAAGACGCCAAAGAAATGGCAGAAGCCTTCTGACCTTTCCTAGAACCAGAAAAGATAACAAATAGACTAGAAGTCTTTCTGAAATCTTTAGTAGCTTCAACATAATATTTCAAAGCTCTTACTACATCCAAAGAATGTAAAGATCTTTCCAGAGAATTATTAGGATTAGGACACAACGAAGGGACAACAATTTCTCTACTAATGTTGTTAGAATTCACAACCTTAGGTAAAAATTTAATGAAGTCCGCAACACCGCCTTATCCTGATGAAAAATCAGAAAAGGAGATTCACAAGAAAGAGCAGATAACTCAGAAACTCTTCTAGCAGAAGAGATGGACAAAAGGAACAAAACTTTCCAAGAAAGTAATTTAATATCCAGAAAATACATAGGTTCAAACGGAGGAGCCTTTAAAGCCCTCAGAACCAAATTGAGACTCCAAGGAGGAGAGATTGACTTAATGACAGGCTTGATATGAACCAAAGCCTGTACAAAACAATGAATATCAGGATGATTAGCAATCTTTCTGTGAAAAAGAACCGAAAGAGCAGAGATTTGTCCTTTCAAGGAACTTGCAGACAAACCTTTATCCAAACCATCTTGAAGAAATTGTAAAATTCTAGGAATTCTAAAAGAATGCCAAGAGAATTTATGTGAAGAACACCAAGAAATGTAAGTCTTCCAGACTCGGTAATAGATCTTTCTAGACACAGATTTACGAGCCTGTAACATAGTATTAATCACGGAGTCAGAGAAACCTCTATGACTAAGTATTAAGCGTTCAATCTCCATACCTTCAAATTTAATGATTTGAGATCCTGATGGAAAAATGGGCCTTGAGACAGAAGGTCTGGCCTTAACGGAAGTGTCCAAGGTTGGCAACTTGCCATCCGAATGAGATCCGCATACCAAAACCTGTGTGGCCATGCTGGAGCCACCAGCAGTACAAACGAACGCTCCATTAGGATTTTGGAAATCACTCTTGGAAGAAGAACAAGAGGCGGAAAGATATAAGCAGGTTGATAATTCCAAGGAAGTGACAACGCATCCACTGCTTCCGCTTGAGGATCCCTGGATCTGGACAGATACCTGGGAAGTGGACTTCCTGTTAGGGGGTGGAGACTACTGGCCGCATGTTGGAAGTCGGCGTGCTGGCTGACTACCATCATTCTATCCCCCCTCTCTCTGCTCTATAGCCCCAGACCCTGGGGTTTTGGTGGGGCCACGGCGAGGCCGTCGTGCTGGAGAAAGAAAGTCTAAAAGGCCTGTGAGGCCAGCGGCAGAGCCGCATTCCTGTTTTTAACTGTTGAAGTTTTCCTGTTAATACTATATACCCACTCAGTAAAAAAGATTTTCCGGGGTATAATTAAGCTATGGAGCCTCTATAAGTCAAGACTCGAAGAGTGTTCCCCTCATAGAGGGACTTACTGCCGCAGTTGAGACCCGGTAGGAATAAACCAGGGAGTGCATAATTACCGTGGTCCTGTTGGTATCTGGGATCCTTTGCAGCGGGTCGAGTGTCACAGCCTGGTTTGGTGACGTTTCCCAGCGAGAGCCGCCCGGGTGCGGCGGAATGATCCTTGACTGACATCTCACGTGAAAGTTCCGGAAAGGCCCAGAGTGCTGGCAAGGTGGAAGTGGGCTACAGTGTTCAAGCTGGCTCTGTGTGACTGTCTAGGTCAAGCTGCAAATGTAGCGGAGGTCTCCTGTAGGTGGAGGCGCACGGGGCCAGAAGTCAGATTTCTCGGGTTGACGGCACTAGAAGTGCATACCTCGGAACTGCAAGTATATTTGCTAACTTTTACATCTCTTTACTCACCGAAAGGAAACCTATTTCTTCATTAGGCTAAAAGTGACCAAAAGGGCTAAAAATCACCCTTGAGATGGTTTGGGCAGAATCCATTCACGGAAAGGATTGACACTGAGTTAATTATCTTGGCGCAGCAAGCTGAAAAATGCATATAGGGTGGATTATACCTCTTTCATATGGCAATTTTGGTTTAAGTAAAGTGAACTGAGTGACTTTGTTTTCCCCTGTCCACAGGGAAAAAGGAAGAGAAAAACAAAAACTGTTTATTATTAGTCTTTTGTTTTCTCAGTAGTTTATTGTTTTTTTGTTTTGTTTTTCTCTTTTTTCTTTTCTTGTTTCTAGGTTTGCATAAAAGGGAGCATAATTGGGTTAAGCATGTATTTTTGCCCAATACGCAAAGTGTAAAGTTTAACTATTCTATATAAAGTGTGATCAGAGCCTTTTAAAAAGTTACAAGGGAGTTCCCACTTTGATACAGTTAAAATATGATCTAGTGAAATTACTCTTTTATAGAGATGTCTCCCTACTATAGTGTTTGAGTTAAGGTCTGAGCTACATTGTTGCCGCTTGGCTATCTGAAGTGATTTTTTTGTGTCTTTTTTTCCAGAGACTATTATTATTGTTTTCTCTCCTAAATAGGGTATAGGCTGGCTTTTTTCAGCAAATTAACATAGTTTTTCCTCTTACACACATAAGCACCTCAACACACACCAATATAAATTTAATCTTACTTGCTAGGAAATTTTTCCTATTCACACATATTGACACTTAATGTCTTTTCTCTTTCCTAAATAGGATACACACCGGCTCTCATCAGCCAAAACAAATAGTTTCATTTTACACATTATCGTTTTTTTTTTTAACACTCAATTCACTTATCTAACACGCCAAAGAAATTTATTTTTATTTTTTTTTCTCACTGGTTTGAGAGTGTCCACATTATTTGGTATTTCTTTTTCTCTTTTCTATTCTATCAATGGAAAAATGTATTACTCATAAAAGTGCTAGTTCCCCAAAAATGCCGGCAAAATCTAAAGATAAGAAAACTAAGATAGCAGACACTAGCGTAGATACTATGTCGGATTCAGTTCCCTTAGTTATAGATACCCATGCCTTAATTGGCCAATTGTCGGCCATCTTCTCACCCCAGTTTGATTCTATTAAGAAAGAGCTAGGAGTGATCTCTACTGACATTGTAACACTCACTTCAGAAATTAAACATTTCTCAATCAGATTAGTTGAAGCCAAAGAAAGGATCTCGGTATTAGAGGATCAGACAAATATACAGCAAGGAATTCTTAAAAAACATGAGGATAAAATAAATAATATGGAATTGCGCCTGGAGGATCTGGAGGATCGCTCCAGGCCCAATAACATTAGAGTTATTGGCCTTCCGGAGCTCCCGGAGTTTGAAGATCTCATGACATTTGCTTCAATGACCTTGCCACAGGCCCTGGGTATGCCAGCACACTTATTACCTCTGATTGTGGAGAGGGCACATAGAACTGGTCCCAGGAAAAATGTGGAGAACGTGTCAGCTAGACCAAGAATGATTATCTTCAGACTCCTGAAGTTTCAGAATAAAATAGAATTACTGAATCTTTTTAAGAAAAGGAAAAATGAGCCGGTGATATTCGGTAACAACAAGATTTTGTTGTTTCAGGATTTCTCCAGCGAACCTTCTGCTAGAAGAAAAATCATGGCTCCATATTGTACTCAGTTAATAAATAAAGGTATAAATGCATGGTTGATGTATCCGGCTAGAATTGTAATAGATGTTAAAGGCAGTAGACAAGTATTTAATGAAGTAACTGAGATTATTTAATTTTTAAAAACTGTGGGATAACAATGAAATGTACAGAATACACGTCAAAATGTCTGTTTATTGATCTTGATGTTTAGAATGAAGGTTCCCTGTCGGATTAATTATTTTTTGGTTTGGTATGGTGTTTTTTTTTTTTTCTGTTTTTTTCGAGGACGAAAAATGGGAAGATGGTTTGATAATAAATAAAAATGACAGGTAGTGTTAGTATGTTGTCCTGGAATGTGGGGGGGATATTATCCCCAGTGAAACGCAAACTAGTGATTAAAACTTTAGGTAAGATGCAGCCTGACGTGGTTTGTCTGCAGGAAACTCATCTAAATGAGATAGAAGCAGCTAAATTAAAGATTAAATGGGTTGGTGAAGTAACCTCTACTAAAGGTTCAAATAGAAAATGCGGCGTAGTAATTTTATTGCATAAACAATTAGATTATAAAATAATCAAGATAGAGGTTGATAGTCAAGCGAGATATATCCTACTTCAAATAATAGTTAAAAAAATAAAGTTTGTAATTTGCAATATATATGCACCGAATAGATTATCAGTGGATTTTTGGGAGAAAATTCAAAATAAGGTATTTCCATATAAAAACCAAAATTTAGTAGTCTGTGGAGATTTTAATATGACATTAGATCCTGCTTTAGATCGATTTTCACAAAGAAATATAGTTAGTAACAGATATACGGCAAAATACTTTAAGAAATTTTGTAATAAATTAAAATTGGCCGACATTTGGCGGATCCAAAATCCTGACAGTCTCAGATATACCTGTGAATCACGTGCGCATAGAACATTTTCCAGGATCGACCTGTTCCTGGTTGCTGAATCACTCTCTATTTGGCAAGTAAAGCCTGATATTGGAAAGATCCTGATATCGGACCACGCAATAATATCTTTAACAGTCCTTCTGAGGAACAAAGGTAATTTCCAGAATAAGGTATTTTCTTTCCCTCGTTCTTTATGTTCTGAGCCTAGATTTCGCTCATGGTTACAAATAAAATGGCATGAATATGCGATGGATAATGTTGAGTATAGAAATAAAATTGAAATTTTTTGGGAAGCGGCTAAAGCCTTAGAGGAGAGATTGTTGCGTACTTAAATGTTCGTTCGAAAAAGATTAAAGCTAGAGAAGTTGCACTGGCAACAAGTGTACAGAAGAGGTATATTCAGGTACAACAGGATCCTTCACAGCAAAACTGGGACAGTTATATTGCTACTAGAAAGGAACGAGATCTCTATTTAAAACAAAAACTGATAGCTGAGGAATTAAGATTAAACAGATTTTATAGGGGTTTCCATGGAAGGTCAGCTAAATATCTAGCTAGTCTTACTAAATGTAGAAAGAAAAAAAACTTTATATCTGTCATTAAAGATAATGAGAATAGACATTTTGAAACAGGGAAAATTTGCAAAATCTTTGCTGCTTATTACCAGAATTTATATTCTACAGTAGAGATAAACGTTGATAATCAAGAGAGATTTTGGTCAAAAATAGTGACCCCAGAAAGTTCAGAGGAGGACTTAAAGGTATTAAATGAACCTATAACTAAAGAAGAAATTGGCAATGCCATTGATAAATTGAAAGGTAACAAAGCGGCTGGCCCGGATGGATTTCCATCAGAGTTTTATAAATGTTTAAAGGAAGAACTAGTCCCAGTTTTAGAGCTGCTTTTTAATAAATATTACACAGACAATACGCCGATTTCAGTTTATTTTTCAATGGCCAATATCTCTCTCATATTGAAGAAAGACAAAGACGCAGAGGACCCAGCTTCTTATAGACCGATATCGGTTTTAAACTCTGACTATAAGATTCTAACAGCTATTTTAGCTAGCAGGTTTGCGCTCTGTATACAAAAACTTATTCATTCAGATCAATCTGGGTTCCTGACCAATAGAAATTCTAGCAAGAATATACGTAAACTAACAACCTTTTTGGATTATGCATGGAATCATGAGCAGCTAAATAGAAGACATGACATGGCAGTTTTAACATTAGACGCAGTTAAAGCATTCGACTCCATAGTGTGGGAGCACTTATTTATATCATTAGGAAAATTTGGTATTAGAGGGAATTTTGCACAATGCATTTATAGAATATACTCAGAACCTATTTCTTATCTAGTGGTAAATGGGACTACTTCTAAAATTCTATTGCAGCGCGGTACACGACAAGGATTCCCATTATCACCCTTACTGTTCAACATAGCGCTAGAACCACTTGCGATCCAGGTGAGAAAATATTTAACTGGGATCCCACTAGGATCGTCTTGTTTGAATATATCACTATATGCAGATGATATTTTACTTTTTATAAAAGATCCACAACAATCCATTCCAATTTTGATCCAGCTGTTGGAAGAGTTTAGCTCTTTCTCAGGGTATAGAGTTAATACTGGGAAAAGCGAACTGATGATCGTAGGTAAATCACCTTCCAGATTTTCTATTAATGCTTTTAAGGAGGTGGAGTCTATTAAATATCTGGGGCTTGTTTTACATAAAAATCCTAAATACTGGTATATTGATAACTATATCTCTCTATTTCAAAAAATTAAAGTTGATCTGCAATTATGGACCTCTTTTCCTTTATCTTTAGCGGCGAGAGTCAATTTAGTTAAAACTATTATTTTTCCACGGCTGCTATACCCCCTACAAAATTTACCATTACTTCTACGTAATGGTGATTTAAGAAAACTGTGTTCTCATTTCTCGAAATTCATATGGGGGAATAAAAAACCTTGTATTTCATTAGCTAGATTAACACAGAAATCAAGGGCAGCCGGGCTATCATTTCCAGATATCAGACTATATAATATCGCCTCATTAGTAAAAATTGCCATTGATTGGCTGGCTAAAACAAATATATATTCTACTTTTGAAGAAGAATCTTTTTTGATACATCCCTTTGCATTGGCAGCTATAATACATTGCAAACCTAGACATCTACCTTCTAATGTCTCTACTTTGATTACATTTAAAAATATAGTTCTTGCATGGCAGAAATTTTGTAAAATATTAGAGATAGACTTTTCTTTCTCGGAATTTCTTCCTATTCAGGGTAATCCACTTTTTTTTACCAGGTATCAACCAGAGGTCCTTTAAGCTATGGGCAGAAAAAGGTTTAAAGCGGATATGTCAAATATTAGGCCCGGATGACTTAGTACTACAAGGAGAAATTTTGTTTGCCTCATTTAATCTACCCAGATCGGATTTATTTGCATTTTTTCAGATTCTACATTTTCTCGCTGCACAAAAATGGAAGTTACCTTTGCCTATTGCGTGGTCTGATGTTAGGACTATTTTACAAAGATTTATTTCTGGTATAACATCAATTTCATTAATGTATGATATTATGTTGTCAAAACAAACTCAAGGCTTTTTGGATAAGATCTGTAATTTTTGGATACCATTAATTCCAGACATAGATCACGATAGAATTCTTCAGATTTTTAATAGTCTAGATATGTGCTTAATTCCTTCAAATTGGAAGGAATCACACATGAAACTTATAAATAACTTCTATTTACATCCAGTGAAAATAGCTAAATTTTGTCAGGTTGGATCCGCAGAGTGTCCAAGATGTCATTATCAAAATACCGATCTGTTTCACATGTTCTGGGCCTGTCCCAAGATAAGGCAGCTATGGCGAAAAATTGCTTACTGGTTTAATACTGTCCATAATTCATCTATCTCCCTCACATTCCAGGATATCGTCTTATTATTTAAGACCTCCAGTAATCAAGATTATCGCTGGGTATACCCTTTAAACATTATAATACTAGTTGTAAGACAGTGTATATTAAAAAGTTGGAAAGCGAGAAGAGCTCCCCCTCTCTCTGTAGTTTTTCAGATGATACAGGAGCAGATTATTTTTGAATCTTACCATCTTCAGATTCCGTCAGAAAAAAAGAATGAAAAAATTCTTATATGGGTGGTACTCTATTATTAAGACATATTCTTTAGCCATCCAAAAACAGATATTAGCACCTTTCTTATCTTCCATTAGTTTTATTGAGATGGTAGTATTAGAATTGTTTCCATATAACTGGATTAGGAATCCTGCCGAGATATAAACACAGAGAGTAGGAGGGTTTTTTTTTTTGTTTTTTTTCCCCAGCCCCTCTTGGCTAGTGCCACGAGGAGTCAAATATAAAAATGCCGACAAATGATTATTATATGTTGTTTTTCAGATTCTGTTGTCTTGTATTGTTTAAAATTTTTGAGTTTGACAAGCAATGTAAATGACAACAAGGCAAGGTCCTTGTATACTGTATACTTTATTTTAAGAATTGCTCTTTGCCATTTTTCTTTGTGCGGCAATCAATAAAGATATTTAAAAAAAAAAAAAAAGATACCTGGGAAGTTTCTTGTTTAGATGAGAGGCCCTCAGATCTATTTCTGGAAGCCCCCAGATTTGAACAATCTGAAGAAATACCTCTGGGTGAAGAGACCATTCGCCCGGATGTAACGTCTGGTCACTGAGATAATCCGCTTCCCAATTGTCTATACCTGGGATGTGAACCGCAGAAATTAGACAGGAGCTGGATTCCGCCCATACAAGTATCCGAGATACTTCTTTCATAGCCTGAGGACTGTGAGTCCCCCCCTTGATGACTGACATATGCCACGGTTGTGACATTGTCTGTTTGAAAACAAATAAACGATTCTCTCTTCAGAAGAGGCCAAAATGTTGATTGTAATCTTGCCTCCTGAGATTCCCAAACCCCCTACACTGTCAGAGATCCCCATACAGCCCCCCAACCTGAAAGACTCGCATCGGTTGAGATCACAGTCCAGGTTGGATGAACAAAAGAGGCCCCTTGAACTAAACGATGGTGATCTAACCACCAAGTCAGAGAAGATCGAACATTGGGATTTAAGGATATTAATTGTGATATCTTTGTATAATCCCTGCACCATTGGTTCAGCATACAAAGCTGAAGAGATCTCATGTGAAAACGAGCAAAAGGGATTGCGTCCAATGCCGCAGTCATGAGACCTAAAATTTCCATGCACAAAGCTAACGAAGGGAAAGATTGAGACTGAAGGTTTCAACAAGCTGAAACCAATTTCAGACGTCTCTTTTCTGATAGAGACAAAGTCATGGACACTGAATCTATTTGGAAACCCAAAAAGGTTACCCTTGTCTGAGGAATCAAGGAACTCTTTGGTAAATTGATCCTCCAACCATGTCTTTGAAGAAACAACACAAGTTGATTCGTGTGAGATTCTGCAGAATGTAAAGACTGAGCAAGTACCAAGATATTGTCCAAATAAGGAAATACCGCAATACCCTGCTCCCTTATTACAGAAAGAAGGGCACCGAGAACCTTCAAAAAGATCCTTGGAGCTGTTGCTAGGCCAAAAGGAAGAGCGACAAACTGGTAATGCTTGTCTAGAAAAGAGAATCTCAGGAACTGATAATGGTCCGGATGAATTGGAAAATGAAGATATGCATCCTGTAAGTCTATTGTGGACATATAATGGCCTTGCTGAACAAAAGGCAGAATAGTCCTTATAGTTACCATCTTGAATATTGGTATCCTTACATAACGATTCAATATTTTTAGATCCAGAACTGGTCTGAAAGAATTCTCTTTCTTTGGAACAATGAACAGATTTGAATAAAACCCCAGGCCCTGTTCCAGAACTGGAACTGGCACAATTACCCCAGCTGACTCCAGATCTGAAACACATTTCAGAAATGCTTGAGCCTTTACTGGGTTTACTGGAATGCGTGAAAGAAAGAATCTTCTCACAGGCGGTCTTACTTTGAAACCTATTCTGTACCAATGTTCTGAATCCAAAACTTTGAATCAAATTGATCCAAACATCTTTGAAAAATAGAAACCTGCCCCCTACCAGCAGTGCTGGAAAGAGGGCCGCACCTTCATGCGGATTTGGGAGCTGGTTTTGACTTTCTAAAAGGCTTGGATTTATTCCAGACTGGAGAAGGTTTCCAAACGGAAACTGTTCCTTTAGAGGAAGGGTCAGGCTTTTGTTCCTTATTCTGACCAAAGGAACGAAAACTATTAGCAGCCCTATATTTACCTTTAGATTTTTTATCCTGAGGTAAAAAGGCTCCCTTCCCCCCAGTAACAGTTGAAATTATGGAGTCTAACTGAGAACCAAAAAATGTATTACCTTGGAAAGAAAGAGAAAGCAAAGTTGACTCAGAAGTCATATCTGCATTCCAAGACTTAAGCCATAAAGCTCTTCTAGCTAAGATAGCTAAAGACATATACCTGACATCAATTCTGATGATATCGAAAATGGCATCACAAACAAAGTTATTAGCATGTTGAAGGAGTTTAACAAGGCTATAAGCATTATGGTCTGACACTTGTTGCGCTAAAGCCTCCAACCAGAAAGTTGAAGCTGCAGCAACATCAGCCAAAGAAATAGCAGGTCTAAGAAGCCTTCCTTAGAAAGGATTCAAGCTTCCTATCTAAAGGATCCTTAAACGAAGTACTATCTGCCGTAGGAATAGTAGTACGTTTAGCAAGAGTAGAGATCTAATCTATCAGATGGCAAAGGGTACAATTTCTTAAACCTTAGAGAAGGAGTAAATGAAGTACCCAGACTATTCCATTCCCTAGAAATTACTTCTGAAATAGCATCAGGAACTGGAAAAACTTCTGGAATAACTACATGAGGTTAAAAAACTGAATTTAAACGCTTAGTAGTTTTAATATCAAGAGGACTAGACTCCTCCATATCTAATGCAATCAACACTTCTTTAAGTAAAGAACGAATAAACTCCATCTTAAACAAATATGAAGATTTATCAGTGTCAATATCTGAGGTAGAATCTTCTGAACCAGATAGATCCTCATCAGAAATAGATAAGTCAGAATGATGGCGGTCATTTAAAAATTCATCTGAAATATGTGAAGTTTTAAAAGACCTCTTACGTTTACTAGAAGGAGGAATAACAGACAGAGCCTTCCGAATAGAATTAGAAACAAATTCTTTATCATTAACAGGAACATCCTGAACATTAGATGTTGAAGGAACAACAACAGGTAATGGATTATTACTAATGGAAATATTATCAGCATTGGATAGCTTATCATGAGAACTAACACAAACTACAGCTGGAGGAACAGTTACCAAAAGTTTACAACAAATGCACTTAGCTTTGGTAGAACCGACGCCAGGCAGCGCTTTTCCAGAAGTAGATTCTGATCCAGGGTCAGGTAGTGACATCTTGCAATATGTAAAAGAAAAAACAACATATAAAGCAAAATTATCAAATTCCTTAAAGGCAGTTTCAGGAATGGGAAAAAATGCAAAATGAAACAAGCCAAAAAAATGTCCGCAATACACATACGTCAAAAAAATTACGCAATTATGTGAAAACTTCCGGCACCAACTATGACGCCGGAAATGACGACATTTTCGCGCCAAAAAGTCTTGCGCCAAAAATGACGCAATAAATAGAAGCATTTTCTGCACCCGCGAGCCTAACAGCCCGCAATTTCGAAAAAAAAGTCAATTGAAAATTGAAAGGTAAGAAAAATAAAATTTATATGCATTTTCCCAAAAAAATGAAACTGACAGTCTGAATGAAGGAATACTGATTATCCTGAATCATGGCAAATATAAGTTTAAACACATATATTTAGAACTTTACATATAAAGTGCCCAACCATAGCTTTGAGTGTCATAAATAGAAATAAGACTTACTTACCTAAGACACTCATCTACATATAGTAGATAGCCAAACCATTACTGAAACGAGAATCAGTAGAGGTAATGGTATATAAGAGTATATCGTCGATCTGAAAAGGGAGGTAGGAGAAGAAATCTCTACGACAGATAACAGAGAACCTAGGAAATAGATCCCCTAGACGAAGACCATGGTATTCAAATAGGCAATACTCTCTTCACATCCCTCTGACATTCACTGCCCTCTGAGATGAAAACCGGGCTTCAGCCTGCTGCAAGCGCATATCAACGTAGAATCTAGCACAAACTTACTTCACCACCTCCATGGGAGGCAAAGTTTGTAAAACTGAATTGTGGGTGTGGCGAGGGGTGTATTTATAGGCATTTTGAGGTTTGGGAAACTTTGCCCCTCCTGGTAGGAATGTATATCCCATACGTCACTAGCTCATGGACTCTTGCTAATTACATGAAAGAAAGGCCCTTTTAAGGGCTATTTGTAATTTAGTGTAGGGTAGGGCTCTTTTTATTTTGGGGGGCTTTTTATTTTGTTAGGGGGATTAGAGTAGATGTAATTAGTTTAAAAATCTTGTAATTTCTTTATTATTTTCTGTAATTTAGTGGGGGGTTTCATGCTTTAGATAATTTTATTTAATTGTAATTAATTATATTTAATTTAGGTAATTAATTTAATTATAGTGTAGTGTTAGGTGTAATTGTAACTTAGGTTAGGTTTTATTTTACAGGTAAATGTGTCTTTATTTTAACTAGGTAGTTATTAAATAGTTAATAACTATTTAATAACTATTGTACCTAGTTAAAATAAATACAAAGTTGCCTGTAAAATAAAAATAAACCCTAAGCTAGCTACAATGTAACTATTAGTTATATTGTAGCTAGCTTAGGGTTTATTTTATAGGTAAGTATTTAGTTTTAAATAGGAATAATTTAGTTATTTGCAGTAATTTTATTTAGATTTATTGTAATTATATTTAAGTTATGGGGGTTAGGGTTAGACTTAGGTTTAGGGGTTAATACATTTAATATAGTGGCGGCGATGTTGGGGGTGTCAGATTAGGGGTTAATAAATGTAGGTAGGTGTGGCGATGTTAGGGACGGCAGATTAGGGGTTAATAATATTTAAAAAGTGTTTGCGATGCGGGAGTGTGGCGGTTTAGGGGGTTAATATGTTTATTATAGTGGTGGCGATGTCCGGTTCGGCAGATTAGGGGTTAAAATGTTTATTTTAGTGTTTGCGATGTGGGAGGGCCTCGGTTAATAGGTAGTTTATGGGTGTTAGTGTACTTTTTAGCACTTTAGTTAAGAGTTTAAATGTGGTACCAGGCTTGACAGGAGAGGGTCTACCGCTCACTTTTGGTCAGACTCGTAATACCGGCGCTATGCAAGTCCCATTAAAAATATAGGATACGCAATTGACGTAAAAAAAGTGAGCGGTACACCTGTACCTGCAAGGCTAGTAATACCAGCGGGCGTTAAAAAGCAGCGTTAGGACCTCTTAACGCTGCTTTTTAACCCGAACGCACAACTCATAATCTAGGCCTTGGATTTTAGAGGGATTTAAAAATGATCAAGAGCTTTTTAGAATCAAGAAACTTTTAGTATTTATATTTGGACCACATGTTGTTAATAAATAAATACACATTTTTTATGTTACTTTTATGGATGAAGAGGGATTAAAATGCTGAATTTGAAAACATGAAACCTGTGCAATGCATTTGTATGTGTACATGTGTTCTGGAATGGTTTATTGTGTTCTAGATTCAAGTGCAGGAGACAAGTGAATAATATAACAGTTCAAACTGGAGCAACAAAGAAGGAAAGTTGTGAAACCATAGTCAGAGTGAAATCAAGGCAGGTACACACATGAACAGTAAAAACACTTTAGAAAAAACATATTTACTGCATAATAATTTATAAGGCAACAAGTAAGCATTTTATAAAGTGCAGAGGGCACACAGCTTCAGGAGGACACATCTCATTCAGAATACCTAAGTATTCAACAGTAATGATCTTTAACAAGGCAGAGTGCACACTGGTTCAGGAGTACACAGCTCATCCAAAATATTTGTGTGCTACAGGAATAAGCAGTAATGAAATTTAACTAGGCAGAGTGCACACTCGCTCAGGAGAGACAAAGGCCTCTATTTAACAAGGTCTGGTGGACCTGATCCGACAGTGCGGATCAGGTCCGCCAGACCTCGCTGAATACGGAGAGCAATATGCTCTCCGTATTCAGCATTGCACCAGCAGCTCACAAGACCTGCTGGTGCAACGCCGCCCCCTGCAGACTCGCGGCCAATCGGCCACCAGCAGGGGGGTGTCAATCAACCCGATCGTACTTGATTGGGTAAGATTTCCGGCGATGTCTGTCCGCCTGATCAGAGCATTCGGAGCTTGATAGATAGGCCCCATGGGCTCCTTCCAGGGCTGTATTCGGGAGTAAAGTTGGCTAGAAGAAGTACGCAGGAACTGCAAGATAGCATCAGCAGCAAAGAAGGAGCCTCCAGGATCCCCATCAGAAAGGAAGCAGGGAACAGATGTAGTTTAAATAATGCTTTTGGCATTAAACAATATGGGCCAGATTACCAGTGGCGTGTTATCGCTTGAGCATGAGCAATATTGGGTTTTCGTGTCCGCTTGTGCACAAGTAAATTTGTGCTCATATTACAAGTTGAAAGTAAATGCGAATACACTAGAATGAGTACAGCGACCTCAGAGCTCTGGTTAACTTTTTGCGAAACTAAAAAGTGTCTTAAAACACATCAAAAATATATTACATAGTACATTTACATAATAACACCATCTAATAAAAGTTATAAAGGCTCAAAGATATGAGATCTCAATTATTAGAAAAAAAAAGGCAGGTAAAGGGATTTAACGTAGACATACATACATATACATGTCTAAAGATTGGTATGTAGATGAAAACATGAAAAAAAAATATTTATGCAATATTCATACTTAATAAATGGCTAGATTACGAGTTTTGCGGTATGAGTGAAAAAGCAGCATTAAGGCTCTTTTTCACTACCGCTGGTATTACGAGTCTTGCAGGTTTAGCTGCACTGCACACTTTTTTGGCCGAAACGCAACGTAATTACCGCAGCTTTAAAAAAGTCCTTTTTCAATTGGACTTCCATAGCGCTGGTATTAGGAGTCTGCCTAGGAGGCCAAAAAGTGAGTGGTACACCCTATACAGCCAAGATCGATACCGTAAACTGAAAGTCAGTAGTTATGAGTTTTACGCTACAAAGCTGTAACATAAAACTCATAACTAAAGTGCTACAAAGTACACTCATAAACTACCTATTAACCCCTAAACCGAGGCCCTCCCGCATCGCAAACACTACAATAAAATTATTAACCCCTAATCTGCCGCTCCGGACATCGCCACCACTATAATAAACATATTAACCCCTAAACCGCCATACTCCCGCATCGCAAACACTAGTTAAATATTATTAACCCCTAATCTGACGCCCCTAACATCACCGCCACCTACCTACATTTATTAACCCCTAATCTGCCACCCCCAACGTCTCCCCCACTATACTAAAGTTATTAACCCCTAAACCTAACCCTAAGTCTAAAAAACTATCAGATATTTAAACTAATTACACCTAATCTAATAGCCCTATCAAAATAAAAAAGCCCCCCCAAAAATAAAAAAAACCCTAGTCTAAACTAAACTAACAATAGCCCTTAAAAGTGCCTTTTGCAGGGGCATTGCCCCAAAGTAATCAGCTCTTTTACCTGAAAAAAAAAATACAAACACCCCCCCACAGTAAAACCCACCACCCACACAACCAACCCCCCCAAATAAAATCATACCTAAAAAACCTAATCTCCCCATTGCCCTGAAAACGGCATTTAGCTCTTTTTCCGCCCAAAACCCTAATCTAAAAATAAAATCCACCCAATAAACCCTTAGAAAAACGTAACACTAACACTCAAAGATCCACTTACAGTTTTTGAAGACCAATCCTCAACGAAGCCGGCAGAAGTCCTCAACAAAGCGGCAGAAGTCTTCATCCAACCAGGCAGAAGTCTTCATCCAACTGAGCAGAAGTCTTCATCCAGACAGCATCTTCTATCTTCATCCATCCAGCGCGGAGCGGGTCCATCTTCAAGACATCCGGGGCGGAGCATCCTCTTTAATTGATGTCGAAGAAGATTAGGGGTTAATAAGTATAATGTAGGTGTCGGCGATGTCGGGGCGGCAGATTAGGGGTTAAAAAGTGTATGATAAGGGGTGTTTAGACTCAGGGTTTATGTTAGGGCATTAGGTGTAAACATAATTTTTTTTTCCCCATAGGAATCAATGGGGCTGCGTTACAGAGCTTCATGCTGCTTTTTTGCAGGTGTTAAGCTTTTTTTCAGCCGGTTCTCCCCATTGATGTCTATGGTGAAATCGTGCACGAGCACGTAAAACCAGCTTACCGCAGCTATCAGCAGCGCTGGTATTGGAGTGCGGTATGGAGCTCAATTTTGCTCTACGCTCACTTTTTGCCTGCTAACGCTGGGTTTTTATAAACCTGTAATACCAGTGCTGTAGGGAAGTGAGCAGTGACAATAACTTGCAAGTTAGTACCGCACCGCTCATAACGCAAAAGTCGTAATCTAGCCGAAAGGTTTTAACTATGTGTTTACTGTAAATATTTCATATTCCAATGGTCTGCACATAGCAGAATAAGTTCTAAGTATTTATAAATAGATATTCCTATATATATCTGTATAATCATGTATATATATATATATATATATATATATATATATATATATATATATATATATATATATATATTTGGTAGAAAGAGTGGTATTAAGGCGCACTGCTCATAAGAATAATAACCAATATATTATTAATAATGGTGTCAGAATAGTAGGTATAGTGCAAGAATCAGAGTATTTCAATACAGATTATTATATATAAAATGTATCTAGTACAAGTATTTATACCAGCGGTGTCTGGATGAGTAATATCAAAAAATATATATACAAGCTATATTATGTATAAGAGTAGGATGGTGTACCAATCAGGTCAATTTGATATCCTAAAAAACTTTGTTCTTTCCTGCACAGTTAAAGGTACTAATAGTTCATTTGATATGACATCATAAAGTTCATAGAGTTCACAGGTATTATTAGTCCCAAAGTTCAAGTAGATTATGTAGAATAAATAATAGTTTTATGTCTAATCCTTATGTTGTGAATAAATGCCCACTTACTAGATGTAACCTCAATCCTATGAGGTAAGTGGGAAGCGTCTTTTAGTAAATACAGTTGTCCCTCAGCAATCTGGAACCACTGCTTCTCTGCCTCTTTGGTGTGGTTAGAAACACTGCTTTCCTGCTTCCTTAGTATGGTAGAGATTTCTTTCTCCCTCCTTCTAGTTTGCTTAGTAATTCACTCAGCTCCCAGTAATCCGTGATGTGGAATACATAGATAAGGGAACACAAATATGGAAAGGATAGTGCAACACTGTTGTACAAGTTTAAAACATATATTTATTTCATATGTAAAAAATGCTCACATTTTTCCACCTCAATCCAATATGAGGTATCAGTTAGGCATAGTAGTGCAATATAACAAGTAAAAATTCCAAAGTGAATAGTCAGAAGTGCAGGAAAACGGCATATAAGCAGTTTATAAGATGCAGTTCAATATATTTGTTCAAATCTCTCCTTACGCGTTTCGAAGGTTTCAAATAATGGGTTACCTTCTTCATCAGAGGAAAATATTGAGTGTGATTGCTGGTGTTTAGTTAAGGACTTTAAATAGGGTTTACCTGTGTAATTACGATTTTCTAGAGCTCTGATTGGCTCTTTGTGGTCATGTGATTTAAGAAGTGTGTGGGCTAATCTGCCAATCACTGGCTTGATGGATCGTACTAATTTTATTCTAACTCACAGGATATTTCGAGTAAAGGGATCAAAGAAGTGAAACTATCGATTTAAAGTTTCTCTAAAATGTAATCTTAGTCTACTTCGTTGGTTACTGTTCTTGTAAAATACGGAAGCGGTTAGGAGCGCGAGTGAGGAATTCTAGCGCATGCGTGTTGCTGCCGATTAGGGGTATTAAGCAAATGCAGCGGGGGTGTGAGCGGATAAACCAATCAAATTAGAGATGTGGAAAATGTGTGCTTGATACACCCCCGATCACTGAGGATTTTTGCTCCTAAAGTAGGCGTATACGAAGGGGTTTATGTGGGCTATTACTGTTAGAACATACTGCTAGAAAAAAATAACTACCTTTATATTTCAAAAAATTAAAACATAATATGCTTTGAAAAAGATTCAAAACTTGGTATAAACTTTAAGATATACAATCTTACATGTTATATCTTAAAGTTTATACCAAGTTTTGAATCTTTTTCAAAGCATATTATGTTTTAATTTTTTTAATGCACATGTTATGTTTTAAACAAGCAAGAGGAAGTAGCAATGTATCTACTAATTGGAATGACTTGAAATATAAAGGTAGTTCAAATCATTCCTTACCGAAAATCACTCCAAACCTATTATATTTCATTTTTTGGAAAACTGGTATTTCAGGATTGGTTTGATATAATATATTATATCAACCAATCTATTTACCCCAGTGTTTTATACATCATAAGTATAACACTTATCCAACTGAGCAATTCGCATACCTCTATTCATCTGTCAAAGACAGATAACTGAATACACGCATGCGCTATAAATAATCACCAGTTTGGGCCACCTAATTACAATTACACACATATTTTTTTTTTTTTTTTTTTCTAGCAGTATGTTCTAACAGTAATAGCCCACATAAACCCCTTCGTATACGCCTACTTTAGGAGCAAAAATCCTCAGTGATCGGGGGTGTATCAAGCACACATTTTCCATATCTCTAATTTGATTGGTTTATCCGCTCACACCCCCGCCGCATTTGCTTAATACCCCTAATCGGCAGCAACACGCATGTGCTAGAATTCCTCACTCGCACTCCTAACCGCTTCCGTATTTTACAAGAACAGTAACCAACGAAGTAGACTAAGAATACATTTTAGAGAAACTTTAAATCGATAGTTTCACTTCTTTGATCCCTTTACTCGAAATATCCTGTGAGTTAGAATAAAATTAGTACGATCCATCAAGCCAGTGATTGGCAGATTAGCCCACACACCTCTTAAATCACATGACCACAAAGAGCCAATCAGAGCTCTAGAAAATCGTAATTACACAGGTAAACCCTATTTAAAGTCCCTAACTGAACACCAGCAATCACACTCAATATTTTCCTCTGATGAAGAAGGTAACCCATTATTTGAAACCTTTGAAACGCGTAAGGAGAGATTTGAACAAATATATTGAACTGCATCTTATAAACTGCCTATATGCCGTTTTCCTGCACTTCTGACTATTCACTTTGGAATTTTGTACTTGTTATATTGCACTACTATGCCTAACTGATACCTCATATTGGATTGAGGTGGAAAAATGTGAGCATTTTTTACATATGAAATAAATATATGTTTTAAACTTGTACTACAGTGTTGCACTATCCTTTCCATATTTGTGTTCCCTTATCTATGTATTCCACATCACGGATTACTGGGAGCTGAGTGAATTACTAAGCAAACTAGAAGGAGGGAGAAAGAAATCTCTACCATACTAAGGAAGCAGGAAAGCAGTGTTTCTAACCACACCAAAGAGGCAGAGAAGCAGTGGTTCCAGATTGCTGAGGGACAACTGTATTTACTAAAAGACGCTTCCCACTTACCTCATAGGATTGAGGTTACATCTAGTAAGTGGGCATTTATTCACAACATAAGGATTAGGCAAAAAAAACTATTATTTATTCTACATAATGTACTTGAACTTTGGGACTAATAATACCTGTGAACTCTATGAACTTTATGATGTCATATCAAATGAACTATTAGTACCTTTAACTGTGCAGGAAAGAACAAAGTTTTTTAGGATATCAAATTGACCTGATTGGTACACCATCCTACTCTTATACATAATATAGCTTGTATATATATTTTTTGATATTACTCATCCAGACACCGCTGGTATAAATACTTGTACTAGATACATTTTATATATAATAATCTGTATTGAAATACTCTGATTCTTGCACTATACCTACTATTCTGACACCATTATTAATAATATATTGGTTATTATTCTTATGAACAGTGCACCTTAATACCACTCTTTCTACCAATTGTTCTCTCTGTAAATTGAAATAGGACAGTGCAGGGTGGGGACCCTACAATTGCCGTCATTTCAGGTATAAGGGCAGCCAGTTCATCCATCCACACTATAAATGATATATTTCTCGGGGGGGGGGGGGACCTAGCGCTGAATCATCCTTTTCTCTTTTAACACAACATATATATATATATATATATATATATATATGTGTGTGTGTGTGTGTGTGGGGGTATAGATATATATTGTGCCAAAATACAATCAGATATATGTGAAATATTCATATTTTCATGCCGGGTTAGTGCACTTGAGAATATGGAATTGAGTTTGCACACAAGTAGGGTATTAGGGTTTTTTATACTTTTTTTTTAACTTTGACTTCTGTAGGGGAATAGGTTATAGTTTGCTTCATATTGGAAGTTCGTCTTTTTGTGCGCATTGGGTTAGCGGGAGAGTAATAACTTTTTACTTTCAACTTGTAATACGAGCGCAACCCGATGTTTGCAAAAAATTAGTTCTAGCACAATTAGTGCATGAGAGAAAGCACTAAATAGCACTCCACTCGTAATCTGGCCCAATGTATTTTAACAGCCATGATGCATTCCAACAGAAAACAATGTGTCCAACAGTCATGACTATTCTAACAGGAAACAGCTGGATGTGTTTCAGCAGCCATGCTTTTACCAGAGCAGGTAAGTATAACGATATCGTTCTTCCAATGAAAGACTCTATTTTACCTACCTTACTTGGCCATGCATTAATATGAGGCTATGCCTGTGCTTCTGCATTGGGCTAGTTCAAGACAAATTCATGGAAGGTAAAAAGGGGATGAGTGTATAATCATTAGATATCAGGCCCCTTGTCTCTGTAATGTTTATATGCTCAAGGCTAACCCAAATTGAGGGAGTGTTATATATATAATGCAATGGTTATGTAAGCTTCTCACAGCTATGAGCTTTAATAAAAGACTAGCTTGTGGCATCTATAAGTAGATCAGAAGAAGGGAAGTATATAAGTCTGGAGAGATCATATAAGCACCAGCAAAACCAGATTCAGTGGCTTTAAAGTAAAGTTGTTCTGAGCCTGTATGATTCTCTAGGGTTTGGTATGCTACAGACAATATCTGGGGAAGAATATATTCTTATATCAATATAATCTGTTTTAAAGAAATATTAAACTAAAAAAATCTATTAAGCATAGGAAAAAGCATCTATTATTCACGTTAAAATATTTTGTAAAAACTGTTAAAATGTTTAAAATTCTTAAAATTGATATTAAAAATAACACTAACAGAAGTGAATGTTTTGTATACAACTCATCTGTATGGACACAAATACATCTGTCACTGGTCTGTTGCTGGACAGTGACACACCTCTATCAGCAGTAACAGTAAAAATTAGATTAATGTATGGCCTTTGCAATGCAACATATCTATCTATCTATCTATCTATCTATCTATCTATCTATCTATCTATGTATCTCTATCTATCTCTATGGGGCATATTTATCAAGCTCCGTATGGAGCTAACAGAAGTTATCAAGAAGTTATGAAGCAGCTGTCTAAAGACCGTTGCTACATAATTTGTCTGCCTGCGCTGAGGTGGCGGACAGAAATCAACCCGATCAAATTCAATCGGGTTGATTGACACCCCCTGCTAGCGGCCGGGGGCGGCCAGGGGCGGCATTGCACCAGCAGTTCACAAGAACTGCTGGTGCAATGATAAATGCTGACAGCATATGCTGTCGGCATTTATTGATGGGCAGCGAACATGATACGCTACTTTGTATCATGTCCCCTCGTACATTGTTAAATATGCCTCTCTATATCTATTTATACAGTAGATCTATCTCTATCCATCCATCCATCTTTCTGTTTTTTACATAATATACTAAAAAAGTTTTTCTTTTTTGAATAATACTGTGATTTCTATTTTCTCACCTGCTTTAACATACATTCGCTTAATCTGTTCCTGTTCCTAAGTTGAAAAGTGCCAGCAGAATATATTCTTAGAAACAATACTTTAAGATTCTTAAATTGTTCACATTTTCCATGCTGTGATTATCTGCTCCTTAGAGAAGTGTGATATTATTTCCATAGAATAGCTCCTAATCACTTCTTTATATAAAGTATATTTAATTATTAATGCCCCAGGAGCATTAACGACTTAGTTTAACAATCCCTTAGGTACATTGGTATACTTTGTAATGTAGGAAAAAATGTTTTATCAAGTTTTTTTTTTTTTCTAATGTTGATCTAAATTACTTAAACTTCTAGCAGTATTTTAAATGCCCATAATTTCAAAAGGGACCCATTCCAATCAAAATTCCCTTTTCAAACTCAAAATTATTTTACTTAAAAATGTAATTCATAAATTAATTCTGTGTAAACAATTAAGTAATGCTAAAAACCTTTTCTATTCAGAAAAAAACTCTAGCGGGGGGCGATTTATCAAGTGTCTGGCGGACATGATCCGCTGAAGTGAATCATGTCCACCAGACATTGATAAATGACAACAGCATACGCTGTCGGCATTTATTATTACACAAGAAGTTTTGGTGAACTGCTTGTGCAATGTCACCCCCTGCAGATTCGCGGCCGCTAGCAGGGGGTGTCAATCAACCCGATCGTATGAGATCGGGGCGGATTGATGTTTGCCACCTCAGAGGAGGCGTACGAGTTAAGACCGCTGCTTCTTAACTTCTGCGGAAACAGGGGTATACGGCTCCATCTGTGATAAATCAGCCCCATTGTATGTATTATTTATATGACTTCATGCTTGCGCTCCCCAACGTGGTTTCCAGGATGCAATGTTCCCTTACATGGCAACAAAATTAGTGTAAACAAGCTCTGCATCTTATTGGTTGTTTTCAAACCAATATGAAGATTAGAACATGCTACACTTTAAAAGGATAGTCTAGTCAATAGGGCATGCTCATTTAAACAACTTTCCAATTTACTTTTATCATCAAATTTGATTTGTTTTCTTGGTATTCTTTGTTGAAAGCTAAACCTAGGTAGGCTCGTAAACTGATTTCTAAGCTGAACCGCCTCTTTTCTCATGGCATTTTGACAGTTTTTCACAGTTAGACACTGCTAGTTAATGTGTGTCATATAGATGACATTGTGCTCACTCCCATGGAGTTATTAAGGAGTCAGCACTGATTGGCTAAAATGCATGTCTGTCAAAAGTACTGAGATAAGAGAACAATCTGCAGAGGCTAATCACAGAGGTAAAAAGTATATAAATGGGTAATAAAGGGATTATCTATCTTTTTAAACAATAACATTTTTCAAGTAGAAATCGGAAAGTTGCTTAAAATTGCATGCTCTATCTGAATCATAATTTAATTTTGACTAGACTATCCCTTTAACCAATAAACAGCTTTAAAAGCCCCAGAAAAAAAAAGAAAAAAAAGATTTTGACAAAGAATATAAATTATATCCTAATTAAAAGTGCCATATCAAATGACATTTTTTTACTTGTGAACTGAATGCCTTTAATTAATTTCCATAATATATATATTTTATTTAATTCAGATTTGTTTTAGGCAGAAAGAAATTATTAAGAAATCATTATTTTCTGAAGGGAGATGACAACTTATCATACGGTCAAAGGCAATTAGCACAATACTCACTTTGCCCATTCTGTAAGGTAGCACGTCTTTTTTCTTCAGATTTCATTTTGGCCTTTATGTACCACTGGCACCTTAAAGATAAAAACGACACTTAGCTAAGTTTTTTAAGTTTATTAAAATAAATTAATACATTACATTATTATATTACATTAAAACAATATGAATGGTTGCTAAATGAATGTGCTTCTAGCGAGTTGCAAATTATGCAGGGTAAAGTGACACCAAAGAATGCTATTTGCACTTGGGGCTAGATTAAGTGGAGCGCTATTTTGCGCTCGCGCATTAACTCTGCTAGACAGAAGCTTTTTAGCACATGTCCGGTTGCACACTTATTACAAGTAGAAAGTGAAAAGTTAGCGCGCAAGCTGAAGCATGCAAAAAATTGAACTTCAAATATCACAACCATGTTAATATATTCTCCCATAGATTTCAATGGAGACCACAAACTGGAAAAAACGAACTCCCATACTCGCGCACTAACCCGACCGTGTTTATTCAAGAGAGCTAAACCGCGTTTATTCAAGAATGCTAAACCCGACATTAATTATGAATATTTCACAATCCAATGCTCTTCACATTGAAGAATATGTTCTATTTTTTCTTAAATAAATATTTCTATATGAATCTAATGATTTGGTTTACTAGCCAGGACTTGAAAGCTACTAGCCCAGAGGGAAAGTTACTAGTCCACTCAATGTTAAAGATAGGAAAAAGTCAAATTGCTAAGTCGTCCAGGACCACTGGAAACTTTAAGCCCTGTATATATATATATATATATATATATATATACAGTGTATATATATATATATATATATATACAGTATATATATATATATATATATATATATATATATATATATGTACAAATAGAACCCGCTCTAAAGGATATATGGGTAATTAAGTAATGGGTCACACACCTCCCAGGTGAGAAACGGTTGACGTCCTCTACCTTTCCAGGAACGTCACCTTCACGCTACACGCGTTTCACCCGTAATGAGATTGAATAGGGCTTTCTCAATAGGGCTTTCAATCTCATTACGGGTGAAACGCGCGTAGCGTGAAGGTGACGTTCCTGGAAAGGTAGAAGACGTCAACCGTTTCTCACCTGGGAGGTGTGTGACCGCTTCAATTACATGCTAGACGGAGCAGTGTGTGTATCTGACTGGAGATAAGTAGAGACGGAGGGGCAGCTTGATACCGCCTGAAGAATTACTAGCCTGGTCTGGTGAGCAAGAGGCGTGAAGCCTGTGTTGGTGAGCTGTTGGCTTTCGAGTCTTTCAATAACCGGTCTCATATGGTGTCTCCATATACAGGACGCTTTGCAGATTTGCTGAATATTGCCAGAGCTGGCTGCGTGCTGTCTAATGCATGTGTTCTATGCTTAACCCTTTGATAACAAGTATACTCTAAGGATACGCTTGGCTGCATTTAATCAAATTTGGAAGTTGTGTATAATCTATGTTTTAACAAGCAGACTTTTATGCATGTGACTAACCATTGTCTATGCCACTGCATTACGCTTTGGAAACCATCTGCTTTTGACCTATACATAAGCTTGACAGTAATATGGGATGTCTGTCAATTACTAACGGACTTTATACATATATTCAATTTTTGATTTATACAGCTGTCTTATAAATGTGTGCTTATAATTTATATGTATTAGCATGATGCTTCTTTAGGGCTATGCATGAAATAGTTGTTTATTGGTATCAAGATTTTTGTAGATACTTAGATTTGCTGTTTATGTTACTCTGCTGTTAATATTGTATCCCTTTTCTAGGTTGATTTATTTATTTTTGTACTATTAGTCAGCAGTACATATACGGAAATTCAGTTGTTCAACTTTGGTCACATATCCCCCGGGGGGTTTCTAGGATTGCTTTATTTTGTCAATAGCTATATATGTGTGTTCAATACTGCTATTCCTTATAGAGGATTTTTTTGATTTAATAAATTGCCCTTTTTTTTACTTCAAGTAGCAAACAAGCATTTAAATCACTTGAAGTGTTTATTACTAGGCATTTCAAGGTGACACACTGCTTCCTCAGACAATCAAACAGTGAAAAACATGTGAATAAATATGCAGCCAAAGCCCCTCCCAACATGAACACGTTAAGCTTGTAAATTGAAACATATACTTGTATACAATATGTGACCAATTATGTGATCAAATGAATCTAGACTACCTATGTGTTTATACTACAATGTGATAAATAAAAGTGTTTAATTCCCATGAATACTTCTCAGTGCTTAAATTCAATGTAAATAACATCAACTTCACTACAAAACCAGAAAAACTTGGCATGCACATCAATCATTACAAATGTTCAATCTGACACAAGGGGAATGGTCAACTAGCTATTTAATTAATCTCTATCAAGCAAACACAGCAACAGCCAATCCGCATAGCAACCACCACCTCTGTCATATGGGTAGAGGACCATTCTCCAAATTTGCTCTTACTACCTATGTTTAATCAAACTCTGTCATTGCATCTCCTCATAAATGATCCATCATACATGCAGTTATAAGATACAGACCGCAGTTCACACATGGTACCAGTTCATCATTCTCTCACAGCGCTGCAAAAACAGACCCTCAAAAAAAAGGAGGGAAGGGGATTGACTAATTCTACAGTAAGAACCAATCAGGCTGAATAATGTGACCTGTTTTATCAAAAGGAAAAATCTGCCACAAATCACTTTTCTCAAATGTGCTAATCTCCCAAATTTTCCACTACAGCATTCTGTATACTTATAATTAAAAAGTTGTCTATTGTATATTGTTACTATAAATAAATCAATAAATCAAATAAGTATAATGAAATACAAGTAGAGACAACAGTATAACGGGGCAGAGTTAGTCTCAGCATGTTTACAACAGAGGGTGTAAGTAGAAACCACATATACTAAATCACAGAATTATAGGAGGCGGGACTTACCATGACAGAATCGTAGGTGTGTATGGTAACCACCAATTCTTAATCCCCATATCATCTACCAGAGGGATACTATTTTACAACATAATCTGTGAACAAATCTCTTAACTTTAAATTTATTGTAATTGCTTCAATTCTATGTTGATATACATCATATGTCACTATAAATCAGGGAGAATGGAAAAAGGGAGGGAATTCTATCATATGCTAAAATAGCTAAAACAAATCCCTAAAATACATATACTACTGTCAGTATAGGGAGCCATTGGGTCATGAATGGCTGACACACCAATTCACGTCAGTGTTATCTCCAAGCACAGAGTAGTGGCATTCCTAGAAATCAAACAACTAGTATTAAACTGGGCTAATAGCCATTGGGATGAAACACCAACTTAATACCCTAGCTAGTATATTCCTAACTTATGTTACAGTCATACAATCAATACTATATCAGTTAACCTGGCCACCTAACTTTAATCCCTACCACATTGCCTAGAACACAGCAATCATACTACAAAATACCAACAATTAAAAATTCAAGGAAAGATACAATTAAAAAATCCAACAAAAATTAAGGAGAATAATTCAAGAAAACAGTGACAATCTATGTTGCCATTCAGTCCTCTGGGATGAAGAGTTCCCAACTGATAAATCCAGGCAGACTCCAACTGAAGTAGTTTACGACTTATATCCCCTCCTCTTATTAAGGGGGGAACATGGTCTATAAGCATAAACCTAAGGTCTTTCACAGTGTTTTTTTGATTAAAAAAGTGGCGGGCCACAGGTTGATCAGTTTGGTTGGTATCCAAGGCTGTTCTTATTGCACATCTGTGGTTTGCCATTCATTTTTTAATATCATCGGAAGTCTTTCCTACATAATAGCAACCACATATACATCTAAGTAAGTAAATTATTTGTGGAACACATGAGGTAATGTTTGATCATAAATTTTTGGTTAGTATTAGGGTGATGAAAAAATGTATCCTGTAACATAAAATTGCATGTAGTGCAACTGGGACACCTATAGCAGCCAAATTTGTTTGACTGCAGCCATATTTATTTGTGTGAACAGTGAGTTGAACCGGTAGTCAAATCTTTGAGATTGCGATACCCTAAAATTGGGGGTTCCCAGACTGTAAAAGGCAAATTGGAATCTGAATTTACAATATCCCAATGTTTCTTAACAATTTTGTTTATAGGTGCAATAACTGGATGATACGTGGTAACCATAGTGGCTCTTTTATCCTGGTTCCCTTTTCTTGTACTTTTCAAAAGGTCCTATTGTGACTTATTTGCTACTCTTTTCAGATATTTTAAAAACATATTACTAATCTCTAGCTATGGCTATAATAAGATACTTACATACAAGTATAGAGAAGGGATTAGAATACTAACATATTGCATTTCCCTTGGTTGGTTAATGCTACTCTGCTTTAGATTAAAAGACAATATGTTTCTACACCATGTAAAAAGTAATACTGTACAGACTTACACAAAATTATATATATATTCTGCTGCTATTAAATTACATTTAAAATATATGAAGATAATAAGAGGTACAGACAAGTCGATGAATACTATTTATAAGCTTGGAATTTTTCCTTGGCAATTTATTTATTATTTTGCTAATATTTTGCAGAAGCTATCTCAGTGTACGAAGACATATTCAAAGGTATATTTATCTTGCTAGGAAAGAAAATAAGTTCAGATATAATAGCTGTTTTATTGTGGAAAATTTACATGCCATTCAACACTGGCAAAAACTGCATAGCATATCAAATACTTATTTAAACTAGCATAAAATGCATTTTTGCTAAATATGCGCCTATATCAACAATTAAACACTGCATTACATGCAAAAATATGTTTCTAAAAGCATTTAAACAGTAATTTATGTAGAACGATTTTCACTGTGTTTGTGCTTTTTTTTCATTATTATTATTTTTATTTCACCCAACTTTAATATAATTTTAAAAAAAGAGACTGTTTTATATAAGTTTGACAAAAATAATATTTTTATTTAATGATGGCAAATTGGAAAACTAACACTTACGGGACGATTTATCATGTTCGCAGTAGCAGATCATGTACTCATATCCGCCCGACATCGATAAATGCCAACTTTTTTATTTAACTATCAGGCCTTCTTATATTTAAATTTTTTTTAATGTTAGGAGACACTTGTTATTATCCATTTTATTAAGAATAGAACGCTATATTTGCTTCTCAGCTAAAGACAGTTATTACTGACAGTAACTGCCTGTGGTGGGACTAACTGTTAAGTAAATAATAGTAATATACCTGTAGTGTTTGTATATAAATTTACTTAATTTTGTCCCATGTCTCCATGTAGACACATGATATATTTTGATGTTAATACCGTTTTACATGTCTCTCTGCTATGTTAGTAATGTTGTGTGAGTTGATTTTAAGGCTATATATATTCTCAGTGTTTGCTTTATATACTATCACACTGTGTACTATTATTCGCAATACGTATGCGATTCTTAGTTATCTTAATTTTGTGATTAAATGCTTTTGATCTCAATAGTTTAAAAAGTATAGGTAGCTTGAGACCCCATGCTTTATATTGCTATTAAACAACTTCAATTGCAATTGTTTGGACAACACTGTGCTTGAAAAAGCGGAAGAGATTGTTGCAGTGTGTATTACAATATTTTCTATTATTGGGAAATGTTATAGTGTAAATTCTCTAATTTACGTTGGTATTGCTGTGGGTTACTTGTGTATTATATAGCCTACAGGGAGTGCAGAATTATTAGGCAAATGAGTATTTTGACCACATCATCCTCTTTATGCATGTTGTCTTACTCCAAGCTGTATAGGCTAAAAGAGAAGACGGACAACACTCGTGAAGCGTAAAATGAAATCCTTTATTCAACCAGAACGGGAGTGTGACACAAATTATCTACTGACGCGTTTCGTGCCTACACCTGGCACTTAGTCATAGGCAACCCATAATGCTCAGCCTGCCTCTTTTAAGAGGGCCATCCTCCAAACACAATGCTTGCAAAAATACAAGCATGGAGGTAAAATTAACCCCTCAATAGCGGCAAGGTAGCTGAATGTTATGCATGTGCATGTGCATGTCATATACAAATTAAAAAGTACACATTTAATTTAAAATATGTGTAATAACAGATGAGTATATATATATATATATATATATATATATATACACAGGGAGTGCAGAATTATTAGGCAAATGAGTATTTTGACCACATCATCCTCTTTATGCATGTTGTCTTACTCCAAGCTGTATAGGCTCGAAAGCCTACTACCAATTAAGCATATTAGGTGATGTGCATCTCTGTAATGAGAAGGGGTGTGGTCTAATGACATCAACACCCTATATCAGGTGTGCATAATTATTAGGCAACTTCCTTTCCTTTGGCAAAATGGGTCAAAAGAAGGACTTGACAGGCTCAGAAAAGTCAAAAATAGTGAGATATCTTGCAGAGGGATGCAGCACTCTTAAAATTGCAAAGCTTCTGAAGCGTGATCATTGAACAATCAAGCATTTCATTCAAAATAGTCAACAGGGTCGCAAGAAGCGTGTGGAAAAACCAAGGCGCAAAATAACTGCCCATGAACTGAGAAAAGTCAAGCGTGCAGCTGCCAAGATGCCACTTGCCACCAGTTTGGCCATATTTCAGAGCTGCAACATCACTGGAGTGCCCAAAAGCACAAGATGTGCAATACTCAGAGACATGGCCAAGGTAAGAAAGGCTGAAAGACGACTACCACTGAACAAGACACACAAGCTGAAACGTCAAGACTGGGCCAAGAAATATCTCAAGACTGATTTTTCTAAGGTTTTATGGACTGATGAAATGAGAGTGAATTCTTGATGGGCCAGATGGATGGGCCCGTGGCTGGATTGGTAAAGGGCAGAGAGTTCCAGTCCGACTCAGACGCCAGCAAGGTGGAGGTGGAGTACTGGTTTGGGCTGGTATCATCAAAGATGAGCTTGTGGGGCCTTTTCGGGTTGAGGATGGAGTCAAGCTCAACTCCCAGTCCTACTGCCAGTTTCTGGAAGACACCTTCTTCAAGCAGTGGTACAGGAAGAAGTCTGCATCCTTCAAGAAAAACATGATTTTCATGCAGGACAATGCTCCATCACACGCGTCCAAGTACTCCACAGCGTGGCTGACAAGAAAGGGTATAAAAGAAGAAAATCTAATGACATGGCCTCCTTGTTCACCTGATCTGAACCCCATTGAGAACCTGTGGTCCATCATCAAATGTGAGATTTACAAGGAGGGAAAACAGTTCACCTCTCTGAACAGTGTCTGGGAGGCTGTGGTTGCTGCTGCACGCAATGTTGATGGTTAACAGATCAAAACACTGACAGAATCCATGGATGGCAGGCTTTTGAGTGTCCTTGCAAAGAAAGGTGGCTATATTGGTCACTGATTTGTTTTTGTTTTGTTTTTGAATGTCAGAAATGTATATTTGTGAATGTTGAGATGTTATATTGGTTTCACAGGTAAAAATAAATAATTGAAATGGGTATATATTTGTTTTTTGTTAAGTTGCCTAATAATTATGCACAGTAATAGTCACCTGCACACACAGATATCCCCCTAAAATAGCTAAAACTAAAAACAAACTAAAAACTACTTCCAAAAATATTCAGCTTTGATATTAATTAGTTTTTTGGGTTCATTGAGAACATGTTTGTTGTTCAATAATAAAATTAATCCTCAAAAATACAACTTGCCTAATAATTCTGCACTCCCTGTATTGTAGCATCTGTATTGCGATACACTCTGTGAATATACTTGAAGCTGCTAATGCACATATATTTTCTATCACTACTAAAGTGTCGCTCACTCACTCATAGGAGTGTAATGCAACTGGTATGTGATGAATTACATGAAATCTTGTTTGGGATTATCTGTCCCGATTATCTGTCCCGATAATACTGACACCAATATTTTATTACCAACCATCCACAGTTCAAATCAGTGTACACTTCTGTTCTTCGTGGCTTTATGTTAACCTGAGTACAAAATGTTGCTTGCTCAATTAGAGCAGATGGCTTTATGTTAACTTGCGTAGAAGATGTTGCATGCTCAATTATAGCAGATGTACTGTATATACTATTGTCAGTTTATCTTCTATTTTTTTCAATCACTCTCGACTCCCAACTTCAAATAATACTTATACCGTATTGTTATAATTATAACATAAGTGATATATATATATATATATACATACATACATACATACATACAAGTATGTGCTGATTGTCTTGCTTAAATAATTACTGATAAAAATTTTCCTCCATGAATTTAAAACAAGTTTACAATTTACTTTTATTATCTAATTTGCTTAGTTCTCTTGATATCCTTTGTTGAAAAAAATACCTAGATAGGCTCAGGAACTGAAAGTTAGCTAAAAGAGAAGACGGACAACACTCGTGAAGCGTAAAATGAAATCCTTTATTCAACCAGAACGGGAGTGTGACACAAATTATCTACTGACGCGTTTCGTGCCTACACCTGGCACTTAGTCATAGGCAACCCATAATGCTCAGCCTGCCTCTTTTAAGAGGGCCATCCTCCAAACACAATGCTTGCAAAAATACAAGCATGGAGGTAAAATTAACCCCTCAATAGCGGCAAGGTAGCTGAATGTTATGCATGTGCATGTGCATGTCATATACAAATTAAAAAGTACACATTTAATTTAAAATATGTGTAATAACAGATGAGTATATATATATATATATATATATATATATATATATACACAGGGAGTGCAGAATTATTAGGCAAATGAGTATTTTGACCACATCATCCTCTTTATGCATGTTGTCTTACTCCAAGCTGTATAGGCTCGAAAGCCTACTACCAATTAAGCATATTAGGTGATGTGCATCTCTGTAATGAGAAGGGGTGTGGTCTAATGACATCAACACCCTATATCAGGTGTGCATAATTATTAGGCAACTTCCTTTCCTTTGGCAAAATGGGTCAAAAGAAGGACTTGACAGGCTCAGAAAAGTCAAAAATAGTGAGATATCTTGCAGAGGGATGCAGCACTCTTAAAATTGCAAAGCTTCTGAAGCGTGATCATTGAACAATCAAGCATTTCATTCAAAATAGTCAACAGGGTCGCAAGAAGCGTGTGGAAAAACCAAGGCGCAAAATAACTGCCCATGAACTGAGAAAAGTCAAGCGTGCAGCTGCCAAGATGCCACTTGCCACCAGTTTGGCCATATTTCAGAGCTGCAACATCACTGGAGTGCCCAAAAGCACAAGATGTGCAATACTCAGAGACATGGCCAAGGTAAGAAAGGCTGAAAGACGACTACCACTGAACAAGACACACAAGCTGAAACGTCAAGACTGGGCCAAGAAATATCTCAAGACTGATTTTTCTAAGGTTTTATGGACTGATGAAATGAGAGTGAGTCTTGATGGGCCAGATGGATGGGCCCGTGGCTGGATTGGTAAAGGGCAGAGAGCTCCAGTCCGACTCAGACGCCAGCAAGGTGGAGGTGGAGTACTGGTTTGGGCTGTTATCCTCAAAGATGAGCTTGTGGGGCCTTTTCGGGTTGAGGATGGAGTCAAGCTCAACTCCCAGTCCTACTGCCAGTTTCTGGAAGACACCTTCTTCAAGCAGTGGTACAGGAAGAAGTCTGCATCCTTCAAGAAAAACATGATTTTCATGCAGGACAATGCTCCATCACACGCGTCCAAGTACTCCACAGCGTGGCTAGCAAGAAAGGGTATAAAAGAAGAAAATCTAATGACATGGCCTCCTTGTTCACCTGATCTGAACCCCATTGAGAACCTGTGGTCCATCATCAAATGTGAGATTTACAAGGAGGGAAAACAGTACACCTCTCTGAATAGTGTCTGGGAGGCTGTGGTTGCTGCTGCACGCAATGTTGATGGTGAACAGATCAAAACACTGACAGAATCCATGGATGGCAGGCTTTTGAGTGTCCTTGCAAAGAAAGGTGGCTATATTGGTCACTGATTTGTTTTTGTTTTGTTTTTGAATGTCAGAAATGTATATTTGTGAATGTTGAGATGTTATATTGGTTTCACTGGTAAAAATAAATAATTGAAATGGGTATATATTTGTTTTTTGTTAAGTTGCCTAATAATTATGCACAGTAATAGTCACCTGCACACACAGATATCCCCCTAAAATAGCTAAAACTAAAAACAAACTAAAAACTACTTCCAAAAATATTCAGCTTTGATATTAATTAGTTTTTTGGGTTCATTGAGAACATGGTTGTTGTTCAATAATAAAATTAATCCTCAAAAATACAACTTGCCTAATAATTCTGCACTCCCTATATATATATATATATATATATATATATATATATATATATATATATATATATATATATATATATATATATATATATATATACACACACCTATATATATATATATATATATATATATATATATATATATATATATATGTATCAGCTCTATTGCCAAACCTCAGTCCACAAAGAAACTGATATCCCATTCTCTTACAACATCAATCACTCTAATAATACAATTTGAAGCATTACACATATGTATGCTATTAAAGTGTGCTGTTCACAGCTGAATTTTTGTTATAATTCTTAATGTCTCTCATATGTTCACCAACTCTGGACCTCAACTGCCTAGTTGTTTGTCACACATACTGCTGGGATCAAAGGGTGCACTCCAGTAGATATGCTACAAATGTAATTCGACAATTAGTAAAATGTCTGATTTTATATTCTTTTCCTGTGACATGGCTCCTAAAGTTATCACCCAAGGCAATCGTATTGCAGGTCAAACAAGATCTGGCAAGGCATTTCAAAGTGCTATGTTTTCCCAACCAAGTATTTGAATCTGTTACGGGATTTTTTTAATTAAACTGGGTGTAAGTTTTGTTGCTAAAGTGGGTGCTTTTTTGGGAAAAAATCTGCAACCATCCAAACTAGGGGCCATAACATTTTCTCTCTCTAATAGTCATAGATTTCAAGTCAAAATTCCACAAATTTTATTAACTTGCAATGAATACTTGGTTGAAAAAACTACTGTATTATCATCAAACTGATGATTCTTATTTCTTTCCTAAGATATGGAGAGTTCACAACGTCATTCCAATCACTAGTGGGAATATCACTCCTGGCCAGCAGGAGGAGGCAAAGAGCACCACAGCAAAGCTGTTAAGTGTCACTCCCATACCCATAATTCCTAGTCATTTTCTTTGCCTGTGTCAATAGAGAAGGTGAAGTTTGGTGTCTGAAGAAATTAATTCCTTTTTTGGGCACTTTTCCCTCCAAGCAAGGATTTTGGGTTTAGTTGAGTCCACATCAATCTCTTTAGTAGAATAGTGGTGGCTTTTAAGCAGTTAGGAAGTTGTGAGGTGGTCCTTACTTTGTTTCCTAACATATTGCTGCCCTAGTTATAGAAAGCCAGATGGCTACTATGTTCTTTCTTTTTTCTACATGTCTCTGTAAGGAGTATGTGTCCTTTCACATCTTGTGAGCTGTCTTCCTGCCGGACAGCTAGATTACAGGTAACTGCTTTTTGTCTTCTAGGGATTGGAGACTTCAGTATTACACACTGCAGCATTATTGGGACACATAAAATCCTTTCTAAATACGATTTTCTGTTGCAGTGTGCAGGCACTAGTATGTGGAGACTAAGAGGTTAAGTTTCTCCTCATAGGGGAATGTTAACATTGTGGCACTTTTTATACTAATCTCTCCTATGATGTGGACTTTTTTAATGGGGCATTTTGTCAGATGGATATGAGGAGGCTTTTATTTTTCTTATAGTTAAAAAACAAAAAAGCGTTTCAAAATCTTTTTCTTGAGGGAAGCATTCAAAGAAATCAGTTGCTATGTGCCAGTCATGTGATAATTTGCTTATCCGACACTGAGTGAAGTGGCATCCTCCCACCAGTACGGCTCGATGAAGGAGTCGTTTGTTGGCTGTATCTGACTACACAGGTTACCTTGGTAGCGCCTGAGGGCAAAATCTCAGATTCCGACAGTATAATTCCTTTATCTGAAGCTGAAGAAGTAAACTTCATGTTTTAGCTTGAACACCTTTGTGTGCTGTTAAAAGAGGTATTGGCGACTTTGGACGACTCAAACTCACCTGTCGCGGTAAACCCTAAGTTAGTAAGTAAGTTAGTAAGCTTAACAAATACTATGATGTTCCTTCCTCTGTGGAAGTGTTTCCTATTCCAGACCGTGTGACAGAGATTATTTCACAGGAATGGGAGAAGCCAGGGATATCTTTTTCCCCGTCTCCCATCTTTAAAAAGATGTTTCCTGTTGCTGACTCCATTAAAGATTCATGGTGCACAGTGCCTAAAGTAGAAGGGGCTATTTCTACTCTGGCTAAGAGAACTATGATCCCTACAGAGGATAGCTACTCCTTTAAGGATCCCATGGACAAAAAGCTGGAGGCTTATGTGAAAAAGATGTATGTTCATCAAGGTCTTCAATGGCAACCTTCAGTTTGTATTGCCACATTAGCAAGTGCTACATCTTATTGGTGTGACGCCTTGTCTGAATCAACTTTAGTAGAGACTCCGTTGGAGGAGATCCAAGATAGGATTAAGGCTCTCAAACTAGCCAATTCCTTTATTTCTGATGCTAACATGCAAGTTATCAGACTGGGAGCCAATATGTCTGGCTTCACTGTCTTAGCCCGCAGGGTTTTTTAGGCTAAAATCTTGGTCAGCTGATGTTACCTCCAAGGCCAAGCTTCTGGCGCTTCCTTGCAAGGGTAAGACCTTGTTTGGACCTGGTCTGGCAGAAATAATTTCTGAAATTATGGGTGGAAAAGGGTCTTTTCTACCACAAGACAAGAAGAACAGACCTAAAGGAAGTCAAAGTATATCTTGGAGTTGAGAGAGATCTACAATTCTCTGATGGCTTGGCCTAAATTGTCCTTAGCCCAGTTTATCAGGTTCCAATTGGACAACATAACTTCAGTGGCTTACATTAACCACCAGGGAGGAACTCGGAGTTCCTTAGCCATGAAGGAGGTGGCACAGATTATTCAGTGGGGGCAAGCTCACAATTGTTGTCTATCTGCCATCCACATTCCAGGAGTGGACAAATGGGAGACGGATTTCCTGAGCAGACAGACATTTCATCCCGGGGAGTGGGCTCTCCACCCACAGGTGTTCTCCAGGTTAACCCTTTAGGCGGGAGGTGCCGGAGTTGGATCTGATGGCGTATCTGCAGAACGCCAAGATTCCAAGGTACAGTTCAAGGTCAAAAGATCCACAGGCCGCTCTGATAGATGCTCTGGCATTCCCTGAGGTTTTGGTCTAACATATCTGTTTCCTCCTTTTGCGCTCCTGCCACGAGTCATTGCTCGTATCAAACAGGAGAGAGGGTCGGCAATTCTAATAGCTCCTACATGGCCTCACAGGATCTGGTATGCAGACCTAGTGAAGATGTCATCTCTGCCACCTTGGAGGTTGCCTTTGAGGAAGGACCTTTTAACTCAGGGTCCATTCCTCCATCCATATCTTGTTTCTCTGAAGCTGACTGCTTGGAGATTGAACACTTAGTTCTGGCTAATCGTGGGTTTTCTGAGTCGCAAGCCTGTTACTCATAAAATTTACCATAAGGTATGCGTAAATACCTTTAGTGGTGTGAAGCGAAGGACTTCTCTTGGAAAAGGGTCAGGATTCCTAGAATGTTATCCTTTCTCCAGGAAGGTCTGGAGAAAGTGTTGTCAGTCAGATCTCTGAAAGGTCAGATTTCTGCCTTATCTATTCTTTTACATAAGCGTCTGGCAGAGGTGCCAGATGTTCAATCTGTCAGGCCCTGTTCAGAATCAGGCCTGTGTTTAAACTTGTTGCTCCTCCTTGGAGCCTTAACCTTGTTCTTAAAGTTTTGCAGCAGGCTCTGTTTGAGCCAATGAATTCCATAGATATTAAGTTGTTATCTTGGAAAGTTTTGTTTCTTATTGCTATCTCTTCTGCTCGGAGAGTTTCTGAACTCTTGGCTTTGCAGTTTCATTCGTCTTACCTTATCGTTCATTCGGATAAGGCAGTTCTTCATACTAAATTGAGTTTTCTCCCTGAAGTGGTTTCGGATAGAAATATTAATCAGGAAATTGTTGTTCCTTCTCTCTGTCCCAATTCTTCTTCTAATAAGGAACGTCTGTTGCACAACTTGGATGTTGTGCATGCTCTAAAATTCTACCTTCAGGCAACTAAGGATTTTCACCAGTCTTCTGCCCTGTTTGTTTGTTTCTCTGGAAAGCATAAGAGTCAGAAGGCTACTGCTACTTCTCTTTCCCTCTGGTTGAGAAGTATAATTCGTTTTGCTTAAGAGAATAACAGCTCATTCCACTAGGGCTGTCTCCTCTTTTTGGGTTTCAAAAATGAAGCTTCTGTGGAACAGATTTGCAAGGCTGCAACTTGGTCCTCTCTGCATACATTTTCCAAATTTTCCAAATTTGATACTTTTGCCTTGGCTGAGGCCTCTTTTGGGAGAAAGGTTCTTCAAGCGGTGGTGCCTTCTGTTTACGTCTGCTTGTCTTGTTCTACCTCCCTATTCTTTCTGTGTCCTCTAGCTTGGGTATTGGTTCCTACTAGTAATTTGAATGACGTTGTGGACTCTCCATATCTTAGGAAAGAAAACAAAATTTATGCTTACCTGATAAATTTCTTTCTTTCCAGATATGTAGAGTCTACAACCCCACCCTTAATTAAGACAGTTATTTTTTACTAAACCTCAGGCACCTCTACACCTTTTGTGTTATTCCTTTTTCCATTTCCCTTCGG
Source organism: Bombina bombina (assembly GCF_027579735.1). Taxonomy (NCBI): domain Eukaryota; kingdom Metazoa; phylum Chordata; class Amphibia; order Anura; family Bombinatoridae; genus Bombina; species Bombina bombina. The sequence continues at coordinate 184,837,189 of NC_069501.1, read as the reverse complement.
TCGAATGATTGGGATTTATGGGTAGGGGAGTGACACTTAGCTTTGCTGTGGTGCTCTTTGCCTCCTCTTGCTGGCCAGGAGTGATAGTCCCACTAGTAACTAAAAATTTATCAGGTAAGCATAAATTTTGTTTTTTGGAGTCATGTTTACCATTCCCTAAAGGATTTCTCAACTTATCAAAAGTGTCCGTAAGATGTGTCTTCATATAACGTCTCCTAGCCAATCTATTCATTACTTCCCCTGCTTGTTCTTCAAAAACCATGTCTGATTGTGTATTCCTCCTAAGTCTTAATAGTTGCCCCTTAGGTATCAATCTGATTAGAGGACCAGTCAACATAGTAGATTTGCATAATCAACAAATGCAAGATAACAAGACAATGCAATAGCATTTAGTCTGAACTTCAAATGAATAGAAGATTTTTTTTATGCCACTTTCAAAGTTATGTCTATTTCCACTCCCCTGTACCATGTGACAGCCATCAGCCAATCACAAATGCATATACGCTTATTCTTTAAAAATAAAAAGACTTTGCACTTTTTTTAATGGAAGTAAATTGGAAAGTTGTTTAAAATGGCAGACTCTATCTGAATAACAAAAGTTTAATTTTGACTTGAGTGTCCCTTTAAATGGTCTGGATGACATGATTGGGCATGTAAAATGGTGTAACCTGAACGCTCCTTACGATAAGTACTAGTCAAAATCTGTCCAGATTCTAAGGACCCTTCTAATTGTAAATGCAGACATTCAATACAACAGTTGTTGGTCTTTCCTGTAACCCTTAGATTCACATCATTATCATTTAAATGTTTTAAAAATAGTTTAAAGTTGAAAGGTTCTTGTACTATGAATACTAAGTCATCAATGAACCTCATATATAAAATGATGTTGTGAAACTTATTGAGCATAGAAAAATGTAATTGAAACAGAATGGAATCACTTAGTACAAATTAAATTCAAATGTTACATTAATTGCCATTTACAATTAAGACATTCATCATATCAGAATAAAACATTTCTAAACATTGGAATATTTTGTTAGATGGGTCCTAATATAGTGTAAAATGATACAGATTGGAAAATGGGCTCACTCCTAGTAGGGTAGCTTTTGTCCTCATATTGCAACAGGTTAATATTTTCAAATTATAATGATTTAGACAGCATGAAATCATATGAAGAAATAATTGTAATTACACTTGTGTAGTTTACTATTACTTCCTCTAATTGTAATATAACTTATATAGGACATACTAAAATAAACAATATAACCTGTTTCTAACAACATATCTAAAAAAGTTAAACATAGTTTCAGAAACACAGTATGACTGAATACTTCAGTCAAAGTCATAGAATAGGTTCCACCTATGGAGTATCAAGAACATTTGTTTAAAAAAAAAACAACAAATAGAATAGAATGTGGGGTCAAACCTTGCAAGTGCTGTGACTATGCCCTTGTAGGTGATAGTTTCAAATCTACCCAAACAGGTTTATCTTATAAAATAAGAGAATCTATTAATTGTAACTCTGTTTACATCGTTTATCTTATTACATGCTCTTTTTGTAAATTTCAGTATATCGGCCTCACTTCCAGGAATCTCAAAGATCGAATAAGGGAGCATCTGCTATCTTTGGAAGCAGAGACCCCAAAGACACCAGTTGCGAAACCTTTTTTTGAACACACTAATAGATTAAGCTATTTTCTTTTTCAAGGGATTGAACAAGTTACACTGGGAGCTAGAGGAGGTGATAGATATCACGCCCTAGCCAAAAGAGAAATATTTTGGATATACACTTTAAAAACAGGTCACCCACTAGGGATTAATAAAATCAGTGATGTCAAACTTTTTATTGATAGATAACAATATTTATATTTTCTATCTAATAACATTATCACTCCTTGATCCATATCCCAGTATGTGTATAACAAATTAATGACAAATGAATTAAGATAAGACATTATAGTTTGACAATAACTATGTATCTATATTTTATGCCTCTTTGAACCACTTAGGTTCTATGGGCAGATTTGTCAGTTTGTTCTTTTACCATCATTGTTATCAGTACTGTTAACATGTGTTCTTTAGTTCAATATTGGATGCAGCTATAAAGATAGCTTGGATTTTTTTTGTGTCATTTTGTAACTTTTTTGTATAAAGTTGCAATTGTTAACTATAGTCCAAAGATATAATTTTTTCTACTAACTAACTTAGTTTTGGTGACGGCCTTTGATATTATTTGCATTTATCTTATATACCTCTAATATGCAACTGCTTGTTGGCCACAAATATATTACCAACTTTAAACAACTAAGCTTTAACAACTGCGTATAGGCTTTGGTCTATCAATCTATTTGTTACAACTTAAAACGTTCCCAATTTTTTTTTATTTTATATTGATTTCTATTTGCAATTTTATTGTATTATACACTTTTGTATTTTTGTTATGCTGTTACACTGTCGGAGTCTTTTAGTTAAGTTCAATTGCAGTTTTGCAAAATACGTTAGTGTATATGAAAGAGTTAATGTGCAGGTGTATTCTGCCTTACTTGCTTCAATGTGATTGGACTTCTCTGATTCTCCTAAGTGTTTAAACAGCTGCTCTAAGTGTTCTCCCAGTGCTCTGATGAACTGCCAGTAAGGCAGGAAATGCGTCAGCAGTGGAGACTCCAAATGTGCTGTGCCAGGTCTGTTTTAACGAAACTAATAAAATGATATTTTATATATAATAATTTCTCTCTCTTCAATTCCTGAAAAACTGAACTGTGATATTTGTGTGGTATTCGTTGTAATATAACTTATATAGGACATACTAAAATAAACAATATAACCTGTTTCTAACAACATATCTATAAAGTTAAACATAGTTTCAGAAACACAGTATGACTGAATACTTCAGTCAAAGTCATAGAATAGGTTCCACCTATGGAGTATCAAGAACATTTGTTAAAAAAAAAACAAATAGAATCCTATTTGATTTACCAGTTAGATTGTTTACAACTGGATATATATATATAAACATGCAGGCATTTATTAACAGAAATATCTTGATGCAAATAATACCTGGGTATTATCTTAGGTTCATGGATGTTTTTTTTATAAGATTATTTTGTTACATTGTTACCAGACAGGGAACCTGTTCACTTTCATTAATGAGATGAGAAGCTTTAATACAAGGACAAGTCAATTATCTTCAGTTCACCAGAGTAAGTGCTCTGTGAGTAGTTATCCTCCAGCTACTCTTTCTGTTGTCATCTGCAAAGGGGGAATCAGCATCATCAGTACTGAGTTTAAGCTTTGCTTTACTGTGATCTTTTGGAAATTCATCATGATCGCTTCCTTAAAATGAGAAGGAAAATATAGTGACTGTGCCTGCACATGCCAGATGCACGCTCCTTAGCAAGTCCTGGTATTAGCATGATAAAATCCCTTTACAAAGGGATAAAGAAACTTTGAGTTAAATACCTATTTACATAGAGATATTCTATGTCAGCTTTTTACAGACATGCTGTATCACTTTCAAACGATTCAGTATTTGAGTAACAAGTTCCTTTAATGTTGTTGATCTAGAGGAAAACATTTTATAAATGTTTTTAACAGAAATCTAGTGTGTCTTTGACCAATTTATATAACATTATCTGCTATACTGTATCATGAAAACACTATTTGCTGATAAAGATATTTTGGTGGTATTGCTGACATAGAAATATATAGGTTGCAGAGTTTTGTCAGATACTGAAATACTATTTTTATCTACATCTGTTACCATTAATATAAACTTCAATTACTATAGTATATAGTCTAAAAAAATACATTTAAATTTCATAAGCTAATCAGGCAGTAGGTCCCTGCTTATACTGTATATCAATAGCAGTTGAAACATATAATGGTTCCTTGATGTATGAATTTCAGAGTCTCTGCATTAATAAATGATTATAACTTGTGGTTGGTCCGACCCATAGCATCTGGAGTTAACGATTAAGTTGTTCTCCTATACTTATATCAAATTAAAAGGCGCAAACTACACAACGGGGCACAATTTTCAAGGAATTACTACAAGCTCTTTGCTATATCTTTGGCATTACACCTTTCAGTGTGTTATTTGCAATGGTTTTGAAATTTATTCTGTTTGCTCATGGTGGATTATCATTCAGTGGATAAACCAGCAGGTGCTTATCTCACCCTGCCTCTCCAATAGGAATAGACTCATCAGAAAACTTGTGATGCGACAGTTCATCAAATTGCTAATTCTAAACAGCGTGGCAGAACAGATCTGTAAGGAACCAATCCAATTTTTCAAACTGAAATTTGTTTTAAATTCTCTGGTTTATTGACTATTTATTCATAATTTCCATGCCTAGTGTTCCCAGAATAATTTCCAATGAATGCCCCTTATCACTTTTCCTTAAATGATACTTTAAAATGAATTCATATCTCAGAACCCCATGATTGAAACAGTTCAATTCCAGACATCTTCAAAAACCATCAGGGCAGCTAATATCCCCACATGATGGGAAACACAGGGGGCAGAGAGTGTGGATTTCTTACTTTGGAATATTATTCAATAACAAAGGATTGCTTTTATTTTGTAATTGTATGTGATAACAAACAAATCATTTTTTTTTCCCCAGACATTCCTATTATGTTTTCTACATTTAATTAATTTGACTATGCTATTTGTTGTTAATTTAATTTTTAAATGAGAAAGAAAATAATTTAATATAAAGCCATTTTTTCTACACAGCATGTATTTATTTTTGTTTTGCTTTTAAATTAGTAATATGTTAAAGGGCACAAAAAACATTTTCGAGATTGTAATATAAAAGGCCAGATTGTAAGTGGAGAGTTACTTAACGCTCTCCCTCGTGCGCTATCTTTGCTGGATGTAAGTTTTTTTTTGTGCTCATCGGGTAGCGCTCATATTACAAGTTGAAAGTAAAAGGTTTTTGCTCATGCACTAACCTGATTCGTGCAAAAAGATGTACTTCGAATATTGCGTTAACGCATTCCCCATAGAAGTCAATGGACCAACAAAAGTGGGGGGGAAAACTAACACCCTACTCGTGCACAAACCCGATCGCATATTCTCAAGTGCATTAACCCACTTACATTCCAATGTTCTTCACATAGAAGAATGTGTTCTATTTATTAACAAATAAATATTTTGACATATATATGAGGGTATTTTTGTACAATATCTATATATATATATATATATATATATATATAAATAGATGATTATATATAGGTATAGATATATACATATATATAGAGGAATATCTATTTATAAATGTAAGAAAAATACAAAGAAGGAGAACGGAATGACTTAAGTATCGTCATGCCAGAGAAAAGATGGGGAATACAGCACTCTTAAAATATAATCAACAAGCTCAAAAAAATATATATTCACTATCAAAAAAAGTTTATTCAGAATATCAAAAAGGTTAATGATCCACAGTCGTAAAGAAGGGATATTCTCCGCAGAACCTGCATCACAAACACAGGTACATTCACAACAGGCATATATACACACACAAAAAGCTTTGACCGGTCATATGTGAACACATAGCACTGCAGTTACTGCATATAAATAAACAGTCTATATATACAAGGTGGTTCACTGACCAACTACACCCTCGCTGCACACAGAACCCCCCAGTAAAGACCAGGGAGGTGTAGTCTGGGCAGGTACACAAGATGGGATCTAAGTTTTCAGAGACAGCCACCTGGTTCAGCAAGTCATAGGCAATAAATAAGCAATAGACATGCATATGATAGCAGTAAAGCAATAGTTATAGGCGTGGCCATGCTAGAGTTAGTAAAAGCAGTTCAATACGATACAGACAAAAATAAAGTGCATTCTTATGTCCACATATCGTAAGTCGGGGCGGCTACTAGAGGCCAAGTAATTCAAAGTGGAGCAAAGCAGGGAAGTGCGTGGCTAAAAATCTGCACAATTACAGTTGTAGTCAATGCTGCAAGGCTGCAGAGCCGGAGCCGTCGTATTGAACTGCTTTTACTAACTCTAGTGTGGCCATGCATATGACTCTAGCTTTGCTGCTAACATTCATGTTGCATATTTATTGCCTATGACTTGTTGAACCTGGTGTCTCTCTCTGACAACTTAGATCCCATCTTGTGTACCTGCCCAGACTATACCTCCCTGGTCTTTACTGGGGGGTTCTGTGTGCAGCGAGGGTGTAGTTGGTCAGTGAACCACCTTGTCTATAGACTGCTTATTTATATGCAGTTACTGCAGTGCTATGTGTTTACATATGACCGGTCAAAGCTTTTTGTGTGTGTATATATGCCTGTTGTGAATGTACCTGTGTTTGTGATGCAGGTTCTGCGGAGAATATCCCTTCTTTACGACTGTGGATCATTAACCTTTTTGATATTCTGAATAAACCTTTTTGATAGTGAATCATTCTTTTTGAGCTGGTTGGAGTGCTGTATTCCCTGTCTTTTTTTCTGGCATGACGATACTTAAGTCATTCCGTTCTCCTTCTTTGTATTTTTCTTACATTAATTACTTTATGGGTCTGCACCATTAGCCCTATATAGGCATAGAGTTGTGTTTATATAGATAATTAGCAATATACACCAACTTATCACAGCTCTGAGAACCTATCATTTCTTTCCCACAATATATATAATTTGTATCTATTTATAAATAGTTAGAACATATTCTGTTATGTGCAGAACATTCAAATGTGAAATATTTACAGCATATACTTAATTAAATCAATATTGCATAAATATGTATTTTCACGTTTTCATCTACTTGACCGCAAAGGGTTCAATGCACTTATTTATGTATTTCTATATTAAAGCCCTTAGCCTGCCTTTTTTCCTCTGACTACTTTGTAATATTTTTTTATGAATTTTGTGACATTGTTATGTTTACAAAACAGTTAACCAGAGTTCTGAGGATGTGGTAATCAATCTAGCATAAGTCGCAATTGCGATCACGCGTTCTCGTTCACTTCCAATAATATGAGCGCTAAACCAGATGTGTGCAAATACTCACGATAAACCTCTTTTCACTTGTGGGTAACTGTTAGCACTGCACTCGTAATCTGGCCCAAAATGTTTAATAATACATGGAAAAGCAGCTTATGACAGTATATTGTCCTTATTTATGTTGACACCTTTTCTGTAAATTAACTATGAAAAAAGTTTTTTTTTTTTACAATTCTGAGAACTAAAAGTGAACATTACAGAAATTACAAGCCTAAACCTGCCACATATCTGTCTCAAATTGGCCTCAGCAGAGATAAGATAAGGATATTTATCTTAAAAAATATACAGTGGCAAGCCAGTAACAAATTCAGATTAGCTTCTCCAAATATAGCAAATGGTGGGTGTTGTTTGACCATTACAAAATATTGGCAGCAAACAAACGGATAGATTTAGAGTTTGGCTCCTAACGCTGGTTTTTGGCTACCGCTGGTATTTAGAGTCAGTCAGGAAAGGGTCTAATGCTCACTTTGCAGCCGCGACTTTTCCATACCGCAGATCCCCTTACGTCAATTGCGTATCCTATCTTTTCAATTGGATCTTTCTAACGCCGGTATTTAGAGTCTTGGCTGAAGTGAGCGTTAGACCCTCTACCGACAAGACTCCAGCCGCACAAAAAAGTCAGGAGTTAAGAGCTTTCTGGGCTAACGCCGGTTCATAAAGCTCTTAACTACTGTGCTCTAAAGTACACTAACACCCATAAACTACCTATGCACCCCTAAACCGAGGCTCCCCCACATCGCCGCCACTATAATACATTTTTTAACCCCTAATCTGCCGACCGCACACCGCCGCAACCTACGTTATCCCTATGTACCCCTAATCTGCTGCCCCTAACACCGCCGACCCCTATATTATATTTATTAACCCCCTAATCTGCTGCCACCAACGTCGCTGCTACCTTACCTACAATTATTAACCCCTAATCTGCCGACCGGACCTCACCGCTACTATAATAAAGTTATTAACCCCTAATCCGCCTCACTCCCGCCTCAATAACCCTATAATAAATAGAATTAACTCCTAATCTGCCCTCCCTAACATAGCCGACACCTAACTTCAAGTATTAACCCCTAATCTGCCAACCGGACCTCACCGCTACTATAATAAATGTATTAACCCCTAAAGCTAAGTCTAACCCTAACACTAACACCCCCCTAAGTTAAATATAATTTAAATCTAACGAAATAAATTAACTCTTATTAAATAAATTATTCCTATTTAAAGCTAAATACTTACATGTAAAATAAACCCTAATATAGCTACAATATAAATTATAAATATATTGTAGCTATTTTAGGATTTATATTTATTTTACAGGCAACTTTGTATTTATTTTAACCAGGTACAATAGCTATTAAATAGTTAATAACTATTTAATAGCTACCTAGTTAAAATAATTACAAAATTACCTGTAAAATAAATCCTAACCTAAGTTACAATTAAACCTAACACTACACTATCAATAAATTAATTAAATAAAATACCTACAATTAAATCTAACACTACACTATAAATAAATTAATTACATGAAATACCTACAAATAAATACAATTAAATAAACTAACTAAAGTACAAAAAATAAAAAAAGCTAAGTTACAAAAAATAAAAAAAATAATTACAAACATAATAAAAATATTACAACAATTTGAAGCTAATTACACCTACTCTAAGCCCCCTAATAAAATAACAAAGCCCCCAAAATAAAAAAATGCCCTACCATATTCTAAAATTAAAATAGAAAAGCTCTTTTACCTTACCAGCCCTTAAAAGGGCCTTTTGCGGGGCATGCCCCAAAGAATTCAGCTCTTTTGCCTGTAAAATAAACACAATACCCCCCCCAACATTACAACCCACCCCCCACATACCCCTAATCTAACCCAAACCCCCCCTTAAATAAACCAAACACTAAGCCCCTGAAGATCTTCCTACCTTATCTTCACCACACCGGGTATAACCGATCCGTCCAGGCTCCGAAATCTTCATCCAAGCCCAAGCGGGGGCTGGAGATCCATCATCCGGCTGAAGTCTTCTATCAAGCGGCAAGAAGAAGTCCAGAAGAGGCTCCAAAAACTTCATCTTATCCGGGCAGAAGAGGAGATCCGGACCGGCAACCATCTTCATCCAAGCGGCATCTTCTATCTTCATCCGATGACGAGCGGCCATCTTGAAGACCTCCGGCGTGGATCCATCCTCTTCTTCTGACGTCCTATGTCCGAATGAAGGTTCCTTTAAATGACGTCATCCAAGATGGCGTCCCTCGAATTCCGATTGGCTGATATGATTCTATCAGCCAATCAGAATTAAGGTAGGGAAAATCTGATTGGCTGATTGATTCAGCCAATCAGATTGAGCTCACATTCTATTGGCTTTTCCGATCAGCCAATAGAATGCGAGCTCAATCTGATTGGCTGATTGGATCAGCCAATCGGATTGAACTTGAATCTGATTGGCTGATTCCATCAGCCAATCAGATTTTTCCTATCTTAATTTGAGGGATGCCATCTTGGATGACGTCATTTAAAGGAACCTTCATTCGGACTTAGGACGTCGGAAGAAGAGGATGGATCCGCACCGGAGGTCTTCAAGATGGAGCCGCTCATCATCGGATGAAGATAGAAGATGCCACTTGGATGAAGATGGTTGCCGGTCCGGATCTCCTCTTCTGCCCGGATAGGATGAAGACTTTTGAGCCTCTTCTGGACTTCTTCTTGCCGCTTGATAGAAGACTTCAGCCGGATGATGGATCTCCAGCCCCCGCTTGGGCTTGGATGAAGATTTCGGAGCCTGGACGGATCGGTGATAGATACCCGGTGTGGTGAAGATAAGGTAGGAAGATCTTCAGGGGCTTAGTGTTAGGTTTATTTAAGGGGGGTTTGGGTTAGATTAGGGGTATGTGAGTGGTGGGTTGTAATGTTGGGGGGGGGTATTGTATGTTTTTTTTTCCAGGCAAAAGAGCTGAATTCTTTGGGGCATGCCCCGCAAAAGGCCCTTTTAAGGGCTGGTAACGTAAAAGAGCTTTTCTATTTTAATTTTAGAATAGGGTAGGGCATTTTTTTATTTTGGGGGGCTTTGTTATTTTATTAGGGGGCTTAGAGTAGGTGTAATTAGCTTATAATTGTAATAATTTTATTATGTTTGTAATTAATTTTTTTATTTTTTGTAACTTAGCTTTTTTTATTTTTTGAACTTTAGTTAGTTTATTTATTTGTATTTATTTGTAGGTATTTTATTTAATTAATTTATTGATAGTGTAGTGTTAGATTTAATTGTAGATAAATGTAGGTATTTTATTTAATTAATTTATTGATAGTGTAGTGTTAGGTTTAATTGTAACTTAGGTTAGGATTTATTTTACAGGTAATTTTGTAATTATTTTAACTAAGTAGCTATTAAATAGTTATTAACTATTTAATAGCTATTGTACCTGGTTAAAATAATTACAAAGTTGCCTGTAAAATAAATATTACTCCTAAAATAGCTACAATATAATTATAATTTATATTGTAGCTATATTAGGGTTTATTTTACAGGTAAGTATTTAGCTTTAAATAGGAATAATTTATTTAATAAGAGTTAATTTATTTCGTTAGATTTAAATTATATTTAACTTAGGGGGGGTGTTAGGGTTAGACTTAGCTTTAGGGGTTAATACATTTATTAGAGTAGCGGTGAGGTCCGGTCGGCAGATTAGGGGTTAATACTTGAAGTTAGGTGTCAGCGATGTTAGGGAGGGCAGATTAGGGGTTAATACTATTTATTATAGGGTTAGTGAGGCGGATTAGGGGTTAATACATTTATTATAGTAGCGGTGTGGTCCGGTCGGCAGATTAGGGGTTAATTATTGTAGGTAGCTGGCGGCGACGTTGTGGGGGGCAGATTAGGGGTTAATAAATATAATATAGGGGTCGGCGGTGTTAGGGGCAGCAGATTAGGGGTACATAGGGATAACGTAGGTTGCGGTGGTGTACGGAGCGGCAGATTAGGGGTTAAAAAAAATATGCAGGGGTCAGCGATAGCAGGGGCGGCAGATTAGGGGTTAATAAGTGTAAGGTTAGGGGTATTTAGACTCGGGGTACATGTTAGAGTGTTAGGTGCAGACTTAGAAACTGTTTCCCCATAGGAAACAATGGGGCTGCGTTAGGAGCTGAACGCTTCTTTTTTGCAGGTGTTAAGTTTTTTTTCAGCTCAAACTGCCGCATTGTCTCCTATGGGGAAATCGTGCACGAGCACGTTTTTGAAGCTGGCCGCGTCCGTAAGCACCGCTGGTATTGAGAGTTGCAGTGGCGGTAAATATGCTCTACGCTCCCTTTTTGGAGCCTAACTCAGCCCTTCTGTGAACTCTAAATACCAGCAGTATTTAAAAGGTGCGGGGGGAAAAAAGCCAGCGTTAGCTACGCGGGTCGTTACCGACAAAACTCTAAATCTAGCCGAAAGTGTTAATGCATTAAAAATCTAATTAATTTAGGCCTAGATTTGGAGTTCGGCGGTAAAAGGGCTGTTAACGCTCCGCGGGCTTTTTTCTGGCCGCACCATAAAATTAACTCTGGTATCGAGAGTTCAAACAAATGCTGCGTTAGGCTCCAAAAAAGGAGCGTAGAGCATTTTTACCGCAAAAGCAACTCTCGATACCAGAGTTGCTTACGGACGCGGCCGGCCTCAAAAACGTGCTCGTGCACGATTCCCCCATAGGAAACTATGGGGCTGTTTGAGCTGAAAAAAAACCTAACACCTGCAAAAAAGCAGCGTTCAGCTCCTAACGCAGCCCCATTGTTTGCTATGGGGAAACACTTCCTACGTCTGCACCTAACACTCTAACATGTACCCCGAGTCTAAACACCCCTAGCCTTACACTTATTAACCCCTAATCTGCCACCCCCGCTATCGCTGACCCCTGCATATTTTTTTAAACCCCTAATCTGCCGCTCCGTAAACCGCCGCCACCTACGTTATCCCTATGTACCCCTAATCTGCTAACCCTAACACCGCTGACCCCTATATTATATTTATTAACCCCTAACCTGCCCCCCACAACGTCGCCTCCACCTGCCTACACTTATTAACCCCTAATCTGCCGAGCGGACCTGATCGCTACTATAATAAAGTTATTAACCCCTAATCCGCCTCACTAACCCTATCATAAATAGTATTAACCCCTAATCTGCCCTCCCTAACATCGCCGACACCTAACTTCAATTATTAACCCCTAATCTTCCGATCGGAGCTCACCGCTATTCTAATAAATGGATTAACCCCTAAAACTAAGTCTAACCCTAACACTAACACCCCCCTAAGTTAAATATAATATTTATCTAACAAAATAAATTAACTCTTATTAAATAACTTATTCCTATTTAAAGCTAAATACTTACCTGTAAAATAAATCCTAATATAGCTACAATATAAATTATAATTATATTATAGCTATTTTAGGATTAATATTTATTTTACAGGCAACTTTGTAATTATTTTAACCAGGTACAATAGCTATTAAATAGTTAAGAACTATTTAATAGTTACCTAGTTAAAATAATAACAAATTTACCTGTAAAATAAATCCTAACCTAAGTTATAATTAAACCTAACACTACCCTATCAATAAAATAATTAAATAAACTACCTACAATTACCTACAATTAACCTAACACTACACTATCAATAAATTAATTAAACACAATTCCTACAAATAAATACAATTAAATAAACTAGCTAAAGTACAAAAAATAAAAAAGAACTAAGTTACAGAAAATAAAAAAATATTTACAAACATAAGAAAAATATTACAACAATTTTAAACTAATTACACCTACTCTAAGCCCCCTAATAAAATAACAAAGCCCCCCAAAATAAAAAATTCCCTACCCTATTCTAAATTAAAAAAGTTACAAGCTCTTTTACCTTACCAGCCCTGAACAGGGCCCTTTGCGGGGCATGCCCCAAGAATTTCAGCTCTTTTGCCTGTAAAAAACAACATACAATACCCCCCCCCCAACATTACAACCCACCACCCACATACCCCTAATCTAACCCAAACCCCCCTTAAATAAACCTAACACTAAGCCCCTGAAGATCTTCCTACCTTGTCTTCACCATCCAGGTATCACCGATCCGTCCTGGCTCCAAGATCTTCATCCAACCCAAGCGGGGGTTTGGCGATCCATAATCCGGTCCAGAAGAGGCTCCAAAGTCTTCCTCCTATCCGGCAAGAAGAGGACATCCGGACCGGCAAACATCTTCTCCAAGCGGCATCTTCGATCTTCTTCCATCCGGAGCGAAGCGGCAGGATCCTGAAGACCTCCAGCGCGGAACATCCATCCGGACCGACGACTGAACGACGAATGACTGTTCCTTTAAGGGACGTCATCCAAGATGGCGTCCCTCGAATTCCGATTGGCTGATAGGATTCTATCAGCCAATCGGAATTAAGGTAGGAATTTTCTGATTGGCTGATGGAATCAGCCAATCAGAATCAAGTTCAATCCGATTGGCTGATCCAATCAGCCAATCAGATTGAGCTCGCATTCTATTGGCTGTTCCGATCAGCCAATAGAATGCGAGCTCAATCTGATTGGCTGATTGGATCGGCCAATCGGATTGAACTAGATTATGATTGGCTGATTCCATCAGCCAATCAGAAAATTCCTACCTTAATTCCGATTGGCTGATAGAATCCTATCAGCCAATCGGAATTCGAGGGACGCCATCTTGGATGACGTCCCTTAAAGGAACAGTCATTCGTCGTTCAGTCGTCGGTCCGGATGGATGTTCCGCGCTGGAGGTCTTCAGGATCCTGCCGCTTCGCTCCGGATGGAAGAAGATCGAAGATGCCGCTTGGAGAAGATGTTTGCCGGTCCGGATGTCCTCTTCTTGCCGGATAGGAGGAAGACTTTGGAGCCTCTTCTGGACCGGATTATGGATCGCCAACCCCCGCTTGGGTTGGATGAAGATCTTGGAGCCAGGACGGATCGGTGATACCTGGATGGTGAAGACAAGGTAGGAAGATCTTCAGGGGCTTAGTGTTAGGTTTATTTAAGGGGGGTTTGGGTTAGATTAGGGGTATGTGGGTGGTGGGTTGTAATGTTGGGGGGGGGGGTATTGTATGTTTTTTTTTACAGGCAAAAGAGCTGAAATTCTTGGGGCATGCCCCGCAAAGGGCCCTGTTCAGGGCTGGTAAGGTAAAAGAGCTTGTAACTTTTTTAATTTAGAATAGGGTAGGGAATTTTTTATTTTGGGGGGCTTTGTTATTTTATTAGGGGGCTTAGAGTAGGTGTAATTAGTTTAAAATTGTTGTAATATTTTTCTTATGTTTGTAAATATTTTTTTATTTTCTGTAACTTAGTTCTTTTTTATTTTTTGTACTTTAGCTAGTTTATTTAATTGTATTTATTTGTAGGAATTGTGTTTAATTAATTTATTGATAGTGTAGTGTTAGGTTAATTGTAGGTAATTGTAGGTAGTTTATTTAATTATTTTATTGATAGGGTAGTGTTAGGTTTAATTATAACTTAGGTTAGGATTTATTTTACAGGTAAATTTGTTATTATTTTAACTATGTAACTATTAAATAGTTCTTAACTATTTAATAGCTATTTTACCTGGTTAAAATAATAACAAAGTTGCCTGTAAAATAAATATTAATCCTAAAATAGCTATAATATAATTATAATTTATATTGTAGCTATATTAGGATTTATTTTACAGGTAAGTATTTAGCTTTAAATAGGAATAATTTATTTAATAAGAGTTAATTTATTTCGTTAGATAAAAATTATATTTAACTTAGGGGGGTGTTAGTGTTAGGGTTAGACTTAGCTTTAGGGGTTAATACATTTATTAGAATAGCGGTGAGCTCCGGTCGGCAGATTAGGGGTTAATAATTGAAGTTAGGTGTCGGCGATGTTAGGGAGGGCAGATTAGGGGTTAATACTATTTATGATAGGGTTAGTGAGGCGGATTAGGGGTTAATACATTTATTATAGTAGCGCTCAGGTCCGCTCGGCAGATTAGGGGTTAATAAGTGTAGGCAGGTGTCGGCGACGTTGAGGGGGGCAGATTAGGGGTTAATAAATATAATATAGGGGTCGGCGATGTTAGGGCAGCAGATTAGGGGTACATAGGGATAACGTAGGTGGCGGCGATTTGCGGTCGGAAGATTAGGGGTTAATTATTTTAAGTAGCTGGCGGCGACGTTGTGGGGGGCAAGTTAGGGGTTAATAAATGTAATACAGGGGTCGGCGGGGTTAGGGGCAGCAGATTAGGGGTACATAAGTATAACGTAGGTGGCGGTCGGCAGATTAGGGGTTAAAAATTTTAATCGAGTGGCGGCGGTGTGGGGGGTCCTCGGTTTAGGGGTACATAGGTAGTTTATGGGTGTTAGTGTACTTTAGGGTACAGTAGTTAAGAGCTTTATAAACCGGCGTTAGCCAGAAAGCTCTTAACTCCTGCTATTTTCAGGCGGCTGGAATCTTGTCGTTAGAGCTCTAACGCTCACTTCAGAAACGACTCTAAATACCAGCGTTAGAAAGATCCCATTGAAAATATAGGCTACGCAAATGGCGTAGGGGGATCTGCGGTATGGAAAAGTCGCGGCTGAAAAGTGAGCGTTAGACCCTTTAATCACTGACTCCAAATACCAGCGGGCGGCCAAAACCAGCGTTAGGAGCCTCTAACGCTGGTTTTGACGGCTACTGCCGAACTCCAAATCTAGGCCATAGTATGTTACATTTTTGCAAGATAATTAAAAATGTTGTAGGTGTTTACTGTCCCTTTAAAGATGGAGTACAAAAAAAGAAAAACAAATTCTTACACAAAAGATGCCAAAGAGCGAGCTTTTCTTGTGCTAATGACCTGCACATACTCCCACGTAATCTAAATACTGTCATGACGTGTCTATGTTACAATACAAAACCCACGCTGAATGCTCTGAACTTCTGAAAAACAAATGCTGACAATGTAGAAAAAGGGGAGAAGGGGTGTGTTATGGCGCTGCTACGGGAAGACGCCCTGAGCTTGGATTGGTTCATAACATCTATGTGACAATTTAAAAGGGCGTAAAACCCGCAATTTCGGCTTGTCAGTTTATACTTAACATTGAGAAAGGCCAGCATTACGGTCAAAACGCATTTGTTTTAAAGTATTTCCGTGTGTGACACCCCTGGCACCTGAAGCCAACGTATCCTGTTATCGGCCAAGAAACAGGGGGGTGTTCCACGGTTTTATTATGGTGGTGGAATGTGGTTGCAGAATCCTCTGCTTTTATGTGTGTACATATAATTACAGGTTAAGTTTTAGCCTAAGTTTGCTATTACTAATGAGGGTGAATGCTAAAAGTCGCTATCTCTTTTTGTCTCTCCTGTCTGTGGGAGGTTTGTAGCGTAATGTAGAAAGAAAACACAGAAAACACAACAGCAGTGATGAATACTTAAATTAACCTGCAATAGACTGTCAGATTTTGAATTGCACTTAATGGGACATAAAACGGCAACTTTTTATTTCCTGATTAAGATACAGGGGTAGATTTATCATAGTGCGAGTAGACATGATACGATATAGCGTATCAGGTCCGCTGCACATCGATAAATGCTGACAGCATACGCTATCGGCATTTATCATTGCACAAGCAGTTCTTGTGAACTGCAGGGGCAATGCCGCCCCCTGCAGATTCACGGCCAATCTGCCGCTAGAAGGGGGTGTCAATCAACCCGATCGTATTCGATCGGGTTCATTTCTGTCCTTGGCATCAGAGCAGGTGGACAAGTTTTGGAGCAGCGGTCTCCGGCGGAAACAGGGGCATCAAGCTCCATACGGAGCTTGATAAATCACCCCATAGAATGCAATTTTATACAATTTACCAATTTAACTTTGTTATCTAATTTGCTTCACTCTTTTAGTATCCTTGGTTGAAAAGCATACATAGATAGGATCAGGAGCAGCAATGTACTACTACAAACTACCTGCTAATTGGTGGCTGCACTTATATTGTCATTGGCTCACCAGAAATGTTCAGCTAGCTCCTCCCAGTAATACAATACTGCTCCTTTGACAAAGAATAAAAAGAGAATTAAGCCCATTTGATAAATATATAGTTTTCCACTGCCCCCAGAAAGGCTGAAATGCATGCTTTGGAATCTAGATCCCTCACTCTAATACAAACTGCACAGAGATTGGATGATATGTGCAGGTGCCCATTTATATGTATCTCTAATAGGACACAGGAAATGACATAAACAGAACTCAAACATATTTTCAAATGGTTTGTGTGGCAAAACAATGTATTTTTTCATTTACATTAAAGTTTTAGATGTTTTACAATATTTATTTTGTGGACAAAAATCTTTAGGCAATGCAGTGAATAATGCAAATATAACAAAAAAAACAACAACAGTGAATCGTTAAGATTCAGTTACTAATAAAAAAAAAGCACAAAAAGGTCATTACATATGTCTTGCTTTTGTGTAAATCCTGTAATTATACCCTCAATCTCTAGAGAGGTCAAAAAGCTAATTCTGTAAATTGCAAATATTCAAAGTCAAAGAGCTGATTTAGGCACTTAAAAGCATTTTCAAAACTTACTTTACAGATTTTGCTTTTGGCCTTTCTCTAGCAGGGCAAAGCTATTTAACCAATTCTGCGTTAGTAGGTCCATTTATCCATAAAAAATATATTTCAAAATATTTTATGACTGCATTTTTTTCATCTTTAAAACAAAGCAGTCAGACTATGGGGCCAATTTATCAATGTCTGTCCGACATGATACGCTGTAGCGTATCATGTCCGACAGACATCGCTAAATGTTGACAGCATACGCTGGTGAATTGCACAAGCAGTTCACCAGAACTGCTTGTGCAATGCCTCCCCCTGCAGATTTGAAGCCAATCGGCTGCTAGCAGGGGGTGTCAATCAGCCCGATCATATAGGATCGGGTGGATTGCAGACCGCAGCCTCAGAGGCAGCGGGACAGTTATGGAGCAGCGGTCTTAAGACCGCTGCTTCATTACTACTGTTTCCGGCGAGCTTGAAGGCTCGCACGGAAACAGGGGCATCAAGCTCCATTCGGAGCTTGATAATTCGGCCCCTATGTATCTTGTTCTTGTGAGAATTAAACTGTGCTGAGCTGAAGTTTCCTCTTATCAGCTATAATTCAGTTGGTTCCTATGACAGTCCAGAGAATAGATGTTGGTAAAGGAGGATGGGGGGGGGGGCACTTGTCTTACTTGCATAATGGCTTACAGCTTGTGGTGCTGTCACTATGATACCTCTGTCATGAATTAACAGGCAGTGCCACTGACAAATGCAGGCAGGGAGTGAGGCCGAGACAAACTATGAGAGACCAGATGTATAAAGGGAGGGAGACTTAGGGCCTGATATTCAAAATATTTTTTTAGATCTTAAATTGTAATGTAGGTGTCTCTCCTTCACACCAAGAATCCTGCATAGTGAGATGAACATCTTTCAAACTAAAATGTGTGTTTCTAAAAAAAATTTAGTGACCTCTCACCTGGGGTGAGATTACATAAGCGGCGCAGGCTTCAGCATAACTGCTGAAACCTGCGCTGCCGTAATTTCACCTCGCATATCGGGGTATCACATATATGGTGCCGGCAGTTCATAAAGTGCCATAAATCGGATAAACTAGCGATGTCCAGATTTGAGCATAAATACAAATTTCTGAAATTGCGAGTGACTTAAGAAAATTAAAAAAAAAGTAAAATCTCCGGTAAAAGTCTAAGCCGCCTCCCAAAAATAAACCTGACACGTAATACCCCTATATCCGCAATCCCCCCACATCAGAACTAATATTAAAACTATTGACCCCCCCACAACGCAATATGCCTAATTAACCTATTAACCCCTAATCCGCCATTCACCTACATCGCAATCTACCTAATAAAAGTATTACCCCTAAATCCGCCAACCCCAACATTGCAAACTACCTAATAAATGTAATAAACCCCTAATCCGCCATTCACCCACATCACAAAGTCCCTATTAAAACTATTAACCTCTAAGGAGTCTTGATAAAGGCCTTAGGATATAGGCTGAAACACGTTGACTTTAAACTGGTAAGCCAAATTTTTGATACTACCACTATTTCAGTTACACTCTACACTATTGTGACTTTTTGTTCACAGGACACTCCAGGATACAAAGAACTTTAGGACAATGGAGAACATTTCCTTGGGAGATATATTTTATAACTTGTAAACACATATTGGAACACCACTGGATATTATACATATTTTTATATTCTTCATATGATTTTTTGTGCACACTTTTTTTTTTTTTTTTTTAACACTGAAACATCTTTTCAATTTTTTTGTTTTTTTGTATTTTTTGCTTTTTGGATGTTTCACTTTCATTCTTCATTTTTTTGTTTTTTTGTGATTCCACACTTAGATATAAACCCGACACATAATATCCCTATATCAGCAATCCCCCCACATTGGAACTAATAATAAAACTATTGACCCCTAAATCGACAACCCCCCACAAAGCAATATGCCTAATTAAACTATTAACCCCAATCCACCAATCACCTACATCGTAATCTACCTAATAAAAGTATTAACCCCTAAATCCGCCAACCCCAACATCGCTGACTACCTAATAAATGTAATAAACCCCTAATCCGCCATTCACCCACATCGCAAAGTCCCTATTAAAACTATTAACCCTTAAGGAGTCTTGATAGAGGCCTTAGGATATAGACCGAAACGCGTTGACTTTAAACTGGTAAGCCAATTTTTGATACTACCACTATTTCAGTTACACTCTACACTATTGTAACTTTTTGTTCACAGGACACTCCATAATACAAAGAACTTTAGGACACTGGAGAACATTTCCTTGGGAGATATATTTTATAACTTGTAAACACATAATGGAACACCACTGGATATTATACATATTTTTATATTTTTTATATGATTCTTTGTGCACACTTTTTTTTTTTTTTTTTTAACACTGGAACATCTTTTCAAATTTTACATTTTTTTGTATTTTTTGCTTCTTGGACGTTTCACTTTCATTCTTCATTTTTTTGTTTTTTGTGATTCCACACTTAGATATTCTACAGAGAAATCCGGGCACTTTTGGAAACTTACACCACCTCACATTCTTGGACTTTAGTTTTTATGGTATATATTTGCGTATCATTCTGCATATCCTCTTGTGCTCATCTGCTTACTATTTGCTCGCCGTAATTTATCAAGCAGCGGTCACCAGACCGCCGGTTCCTTAGCCTCTTCACCACCTCTAAGGTGTCGAAATTCAATCTCCGCGATCGAGTCCAACCGACGAGATTGACAGCTCCTGCCCGCGCGTGATTGGCTGTGCGCAAGCAGGGGGCGGGATTGCACGCGAGCGCAAAATTGCGCTTATATGCAATGGTGATTACCTGCGGGTAATTTTGCCCCCCCACAGGCGAGCTGAGGCGTACAGGGGCGTGCAGACAGGGATAGATCCTTAGAATGACTGTGAGAGAACAGATGCGGCAGGGATAGAGCCTTAGACAGACTGTGAGAGAACAAATGCAGGCAGTGAAGGAGGTTTAGACAGAGTGTGAGAGAACAGATGCAGACAGGGAGGGAAGTTAGACAGCCTGTGAGAGAAAAGATGCGGGCAGGGACAGAGGCTTAGACAGACTGTGAGAGAACAAATGCAGGCAGAGAGTGAGGCTTAGACAGACTGTGAGAGAACAGATGCGGGCAGGGATAGAGCCTTAGACAGACTGTGAGAGAACAGATGCGGCAGGGACAGGGGCTTAGACAGACTGGGAGAGAACAAATGCAGGCAGTGAAGGAGGTTTAGACAGAGTGTGAGAGAACAGATGCAGGCAGGGAGGGAGGTTAGACAGCCTGTGAGAGAACAGATGCAGGCAGGGGCAGAGGCTTAGACAGACTGTGAGAGAACAAATGCAGGCAGAGAGTGAGGCTTAGACAGAATGTGAGAGAACAGATGCAGGCAGGGAGAGTGGTTAGACAGACTGTGAGAGAACAGATACGGGCAGGGATAGAGCCTTAGACAGACTGTGAGAGAACAGATGCGGCAGGGATAGAGCCTTAGACAGACTGTGAGAGAACAAATGCAGGCAGTGAAGGAGGTTTAGACAGAGTGTGAGAAAACAGATGCAGACAGGGAGGGAGGTTAGACAGACTGTGAGAGAACAGATGCAGGCAGGGAGGGAGGTTAGACAGACTGTGAGAGAAGAGATGCAGGCAGGGAGGGAGGTTAGACAGACTGTGAGAGAACAGATGCAGACAGGGAGGGAGGTTAGACAGACTGTGAGAGAACAGATGCGGGCAGGGGCAGAGGCTTAGACAGGCTGTGAAAGTACAAATGCAGGCAGTGAAGGAGGTTTAGACTGAGTGTGAGAGAACAGATGCAGAAAGGCAGGGAGGTTAGACAGACTGTGAGAGAACAGATGCAGGCAGGGAGGGAGGTTAGACAGACTGTGAGAGAAGAGATGCAGGCAGGGAGGGAGGTTAGACAGACTGTGAGAGAAGAGATGCAGGCAGGGAGTGGGACAGAGGCTTAGACAGACTGTGAGAGAACAAATGCAGGCAGAGAGTGAGGCTTAGACAGAATGTGAGAGAACAAATGCAGGCAGAGAGTGAGGCTTAGACAGACTGTGAGAGAACAGATGCGGGCAGGGATAGAGCCTTAGACAGACTGTGAGGGAACAGATGAGGCAGGGACAGGAGCTTAGACAGACTGTGAAAGAACAGATGCAGGCAGGGAGGGAGGTTAGACAGACTGTGAGAGAACAGATACAGACAGCAGGGACAGTGGCTTAGACAACTGTGAAAAAACAATTGCAGGTGGGGAGAGAGGGTTAGACAGACTGTGAGAGAAGAGATTTGCACAGGGACAGATTCTTAGACAGACTGTGAGAAAACTAATGCAGACTGGGAGAGAGGCTTAGACAGACTGTGAGAAAACAAATGCAGTCAGGAAGGGAGGCTTAGAAAGACTATGATAGAACAGATGCAGGCAGGGAGAAAGGCTTAGACAGACTGTAAGAGAACAGGTGTAGGCAGGAATAGAGGCTTAAGCAACCTGTGAGCACAGATGCAGGCAGGGAGAAAAGCTTAGGTAGACTGTAAGAGAAGAGGTGCAGACAGGAAGAGAGGCTTAGGCAGACTGTGAGAGCACAGATGCAGGAAGGACTGCGAGCACAGATGCAGACAGGGAGTGCAGCTTAGACAGACTCTGAAAGAACAGATGCAGGCAGAGAAGAAGGCTTAGACTGACTGTGAGAGAACAGATGCATGCAGGGAGGGAGGTTTGACAGACTGTAAGAGATAAGATGCAGACAGGGAGAGAGAGAGTCTTAGACAGACTGTGGCCCAATATTCAAAGAATCAACAGACCATTAGGAAACTGCTAAACTGGCCCTATCGGCCTGACAGTCTGATTGTCTGTCGAGATATTCTAAGAAAAGGAGTTTGTCCGAGCAAATACTGGCATTTTGCTGTGAGGGTGAGCCTATTTGAAGAGGGCCTACACGGTGCAGACAGTGCGCTCACTGATACTAAAAATAGTTTCTGTGTAGGCACACTTCAAATATTGTTGTGGAGACCTAATTTTTACTACACATACTCTAACTAGCTCAGGCGATGTAGTCTTGATGAGGCACCTAGGGAAACCACTTGTTTAATGGTGCTACCTTATGGGAGGAATGGGGAACCAGATTTGAAGTGTTGCCCATTCCTCCCAGAAGGCAGCTTCCCCAAAATGTGGTATCACTAGGAGCCTCATCAAATTGCCAACAACATACTAAAAGGGAAACTTGATCCCCTGCACCCTGCTCGATCAGCACCCCTTTTAAGAAGTGGCGGACCAGAGCTCAATTCCGATCCGGCACTGAGTTTCAGGAGCCTAACTAGTCTGGCGAGGTTTTGCTGACCCTGCAGTGTTTATCTCATCTCCTTGACAAAATATGTATTGTCATGTACAATGTAGATTATTTAAAGTATTGTAGATATCCTAACAGGGATTTAATGATTGCTTGCTATTATTTGAAACATAAATATACTGTATATTAACATATATATCTATGTTTTCACTAATAAACACAACAAGCTACCATAAATACATTTTAATGTATATACAATACTTAAAGTATTATGCAATAAACATTCATAGCAGTTTAAATATTGAATATAAATGCAAGGCCTGACTACATTATATCTACAATGTTTGAAATTTCATGTATAATTCATATAAGTTTAAATAATGTATATAAAAATTAAAATATTCTCGCTTTATGCAATTATTATTTTAAATATAACTGCATGCCTGTTATGTAACAATACAATTTTAATATTAATGCCTTTTGTAACATAAATATACATTTTAAAATATATATTTATGTTTACAAGAAACAAACACAAGAAAAAATAAATGCATATTAATTTATATACAATAGTTAAAAGTATATGCATCATACATAAGAATGCATAATATTTTAAAATTGTAGATAAACTCTCTATTAAGCCCTACCCTATTTACCTAATCAACCCCCATACAGGTATAGGGGTAGTTAGGAGATTAAGGCCTAATACATGGCAACCATTAATAATCACCTAATTACTCTTTTCTATTTGAATTTAAATTTAAAAATGTTCTTATTATTGGATGATTTAAATCAGCAAATAGGGATCAGCCAAGCAGAATTAAGTTCTACCCCTATATATTGGGGTTCCACGCTTCCGGAATTTCAGTGTGCGGCTGCGATTGTATGAAGATGAGGGCTCATATAAGAGAGCAGAAGAAAAGAAGACGCAGAGCGGAGGGGGCGGAAGAGGCCTGCCGGAATCCACCTGCGCCACAAAGATGGGCCCCCAGCATTAAGAACTGAGATGAAGTGGGCCCCAACATCGAAGAAGATGCAGAGTGGAAGCGGTTGAAGAGGTCACCAAAGTTTGCTTCTGCTGACGTGAAGATGGGCCCTCGGTTACAGGAACCAGGATGAAGGAGGTCCAACATTGGACCAAGAGCAGCCGGATTTCCCAATGATGAGTACAAATTTTGGGGTTAGTTAGGGATTTTTTGGGGTTGTTTTTTTACTTTCAGGAATAGGCTTTTTATTTTAACTTTTATTTTCTAGGATAGGTTTTGTAAGGTCGATTTTTTTATTTTGAGATTGTTGGGTGGCTACGCATATTAAAGAGGGGGTTGTAATTTTTAGTTTTTTTTTAAATAGCTGAAATCCCTTTAGGGCAATGCCCTAAAAAAGGCCCTTTTAAGGGCTATTGTATTTTTTTTGTTTTGGGTGGGTTTTTTATTTTATGGGGCATGTAGTTTAGTGTTAGGTATAATGGTGTTTTTATTTATTTTGGATACTGTAGTTTATTATTTTTTGCAACTTAGACTTTTTTTTTTATTGTAACTTAGATTTTATTTTTTTTGTAACTTAGGGGTCTTAGTTTAGAGGGGAGTTAGGTGTTAGGTTAGCTTGCATTTCAAGTATGTGCCAATATAGGGGTTAATTGTTTATTACTTGTGGGTATATGGTGGTATAGGGGTTAATAGGATAGATCTTGAGGTGGGTATGTAGCGGTATTGGGGTTAATAGGATAGTACTTGCAGTGGATATGTGGTGTATAGGGATTAATAGGAAAGTACTTGCAGTGGGTATGTGGCAGTATAAGGGTTAATAGGATAATACTTGCTTTGAGGAATGTTGTGGTATAGGGGGTATAAGAAAAAAACAACTACATATTGCGGTCTAAGGGGACTGTGTTTTCTCTATAAATATACATGTAAATGCTTATATACTGTACATATATATTTTTGTGTTAATATGTGTATATACACATATAAACACACACACACACACACATATATATATATATATATATATATATATATATATATATATATATATATATATATATATATATATGTATATATTCATATATATAGTTAAAATATGCTGGCCAATGCTGAGTGACTTACCCCCTTTGCTGCGCTAGGTTCTGTGCCGTGTCTATCGGCATCAGAACGAGGCTCCCTTTGGAATAAGCACAAAGCTTCCTTGCAATGCGAACGCGAGGTCACGTTCGCATTGCACTCAACTTCAAATACCAGTACTTGCTATTTAGCCCATAATAAAGTCCCAATTAAATAAAGGTGTATGCTTAGTCAAGACTTTCCATTTTTAAAAAGTCTTTTCACAGGCATAGTTGCTCTGAAATAAAGCAGAGATAGAGCTCTCTTAAATGTATGACCATTTTCCAAACATAAGATTACTTACACCGAGAACTCTTATATCTTCATTTAGTATAGTATCCCCTTTTAATCTAGGCATGCAAGCAATCCCTTATTCTTGCGTCCAAACTTACAGCCACTCAAACCGCTACCAGTCTGCTATAGTATAAGGCTTAGTTTGCAGAGGCAAATCGTGGGACACAATCTGGCGGACATGTGGCACACCAAGGTATGAAGGCCCTTAAACACCAAACAGCTGAATACTTGAGCAACGCGTTTCAACTGCAAAGTAGTCTTTTTCAAGCTCAAACTCATGGTGTCCGAGTGTATCATTTATACAGAGCCGGTTAAGGTGGAATTTCATATTCTCTGTAATTTTTATTCATTAGATAAATAATTTAAGATGGACTTATACATTTCTTTAAGAAATAATAAATATCCAAAGAAATGTATACAGTATATTAAAGGGATAGTAAAGTCAAAATACAACTTTCATGATTCGGATAGAGCATGCGATTTAAAACAACTTTCCAATTTATTTCTGTTATCAAATTTGCTTTCTTCTCTTGGTATCTGTTATATTGAATAGTAAAACTAGGAAGGCTCTCAAGAGTTTAGGAATGTGCACGTGTCTTTAGTATGGCAGCAGTGTTTTGCAACATTGTATAACAATGCTATAAATAATGTTGCAAAACACTGCTGCCTTAGAGTACTAAAGATTTGAAAGAGTTAAAGGGATAGTAAACCCCAAAATTTTATTTTATGATTCAGATAGAACATACAATTTTAAACAACTTTCCAATTTACTTCTATTATCAAATTTGCTTCATTATCTTGTTATCCATTGCTGAAGGGACAGCATTGCACTACTGGCAGTTAGCTGAACACATCTAGTTAGCCAATCACAAGAGACAAATGTGTGCAGGCACCAATTAGCAGCAGCTCTCACTAGTGTATGATATGTGCGTATTCATTTTTAACAAGGGATATTAAGAGAACAAAGCACATTTGAAAATAGAAGTGAATTTAAAAGTGTCTTACAATTATATGCTTTATTTGAATCATGCAAGTTTAATTTTGACTTTCCTATCCCTTTAAGGAAGAGAGTGCTGAAAGATATAGATAACCCATCTGCAACTCAGTTAAACCCCTCCTAATATAACTAAAAATGTCAAATTGTAACCAATATGAGGCAGTGCTCAAAGCAAGGATTAGTATTAGTATGATATAACTTAATAGTGATGTATAATCAAAGCTATCATTAAAGGTGATTACCTAGTACATATGCGACTAATAACATGTGTGTTCTGAATCATGAAAGTTTATTTTTACTTTACTGTCCCTTTAAAACATAGGAGATTATAATATCATAATGGTTAATTTGCCAATTTATATAACCGCTCTGGAACATTCATACACTGAGACATCATTACAAAAAAAAATCTAAAATACATTCTTATTTATAAACAATTGATCATAAATTCACATAATAGTAATTAAAAATAGAAATAAAATTAAGATCTCATTGCAATAATAAAAGTTTCAATAAAAAAGTTACTTATTAGGATTAGAATGTTGTTTGAATTTAAATCCTAGAACATTTTTTGTTTTATAAAAAGCAATTTAATTCTAGTTCCTGGTTCAGACCATATGGGTTAAAAGTTTTTAATTCATATATCTATTTTTCTTCATTTTAATAGTTCCTTATGGGAATTGCCCCCCCCCTCCAAAGTAGTTTTAATATTGCTATCCTTAAATAACTAAAACATCTCATATCTGCACCATTATATTGTGCAAAATGTTGTGGGGCAGGGAATTCCTGATTTCTTTCTGAGTCATGATTTTCCTACGGATAGAATATGTTCGCGGATACAATCTCTGAAGGGGTCTTTCAGACTCCACCACGTATTGTTTACCAAAATAACACTGGATCATATAAACCACATTTCTATCCTTACATTTAATCATATCCTTAATAGGATATAATTTAACTGTAATGCGAAAGTAAGGGTTGGGCCTTTTTTGAACTTTTGCATGCTTTGCACATATGGCAGGGAAAGACCTCTCTCACTTCTTCACCTCTTAAATCTACCTGTGTTTGTGACTTCAGGACTTAGGAGGCATATCAAAAGTAATTTTATTTAGGGAGCGTGGGGCAAGAACACTGTGATGAGAGCAGGATGTGATGTCACTAGTATGTGGGCGGGGCTTAGGTCCGGTGTCTGTGTCGCAGTTAGTTTTAGTACAATCAACCTGACTAGATGTGTATTGTTATGCTCTGCAATAAAATAGAGTTTTACCATCATTGCTGTGTCCTGCATATGTCCTGCATCTCATGACATGGTGTCAGAAGTTCTGGACTGCGCTTCTGTTCCTGATCGATTGCAATGTCAAAGTTTACCCCACCTGAGCCTTTTGACTTTTCTCAGCCTGCAGCTTGGCACACATGGCGTCAGCGGTTTCAGCGCTTCAGGATTGCATCCAAACTGAACAAGGAGAGTGGTGAAGTACAAGTTAATTCTCTTTTATACTCCATGGGGAAAGATGTAGAGCCAGTGTTCAATGCTTTTACTTTCCAAGAAGGGGAAGAAGTTAACTTTGATATAGTTATGGATAAACTCAGTGCCCACTTTGTGCCCAAAAGAAATGTGATTCATGAGAGAGCTTGTTTTCACAAACGTAATCAGCGTGTGAGAGAATCTGTGGAGTCATTTGTGCGCAGCCTGTATGAATTAGCTGAATTCTGTGAGTTTGGTGTTGCTAAAGAAGAGCAAATCAGAGACAGAATAGTTATTGGAATTGCAGATGCTGAAGTCTCCCTGAAGCTGCAGTTAGAGCCTGATTTAACGTTAGACGGGGCTATTAGGATGGCCCGCCAGAGTGAACTGGTGAAAAAGCAAAGTGCTGATCTGAGGTCTGAGAGTATTGTGGATGAAGTGCAACAGTCTAGGAAAATTACTAGTGAAAGGCACAGTGTGAGCGGTAGATCTAAAGTACTGGAAAGGCCTAGAAGAGGATGGTGCTACCGGGCTCATGATCAGAGTGCTATATGCCCGGCCAGAGATAAAAGATGCAGAAAATGTAACAGAATAGGCCATTTTGAAGTGGTGTGTAAAACTGAATACATTAAGGAGATGCAGGTGGACAGTGACCAGGAGGGTCAGGAAGTGTCTTTTGTGGGGTCTGTTGTGGAACGGACAAGCTCAGAGGAAGATTGGAAAGTTACTTTTACTTATGGATGTACCATTAATTGCAAAGACAAGAAGAAATCTTGCAAGAAAGGGGATAGGCCTGTCAGGCTCTAAGTATATATTTTAAACAACCCACTGGTTTAGATTATCAGCACAAGATGGTAATTCATGGAAAAGAGCAATGCTCTATGTCAGGGAGTAACTAGAACCCCATATATCCAATTTGGAACTTAGAATGAAGTTAAAATTGTCTCAGAAAACCATTCATACTGACAAAATCTTTATTAAGAGACAAAGGATAAAGTCCAGCAGGACTCAGACAAACATTCACACATACACTGGTTAAAAATAGCTCAAGCTCGTTTCTTAATTAAAGAGAATGCAATGTATGGCGTGTGAAATAGAAATAGTATTTAAATAGTAATCTCTGCAAGTGGAATTCTTAAGGATATCTAATATGAGCAAATGTTGAAAGATTCCTAAAATTATAATGTGCAGAATAACTGTTCTACAGTAAATGGTGGACCTTTGGATGGTGTGTACAGGGAATATAGCTAGGATATATATATATGTAGCTTATTTAATTTTAGCATTCAGGGTGTCATAAGGTTCAGTAGTTTGTGCACTTATGGTGAGCACAGGGTAGCGCTTAATATCACTAAGATGAATTGATTGTATTACAATATAACTGAAGGCTTGAATTCAGCAATGTTGTTCAGAGATAATATAGATGATATATGCAAAAAAATGGTGAACACCAAATAGCATTCGATTATCTCAGAGATCAATTAAATAAATTGCAATATGACTGGGAGCTTTCAGCAATGTTGCTCAGAGAGAAAATATATTTTAGGTCTGACCTAAGCGGTATTTTGTGACCCAATATTCTCAATGGTTTAACTGGTATGTGCGTGCTCACTAATGGTTACATTTGTATATTTTGATACATATTAGCACAGCTGAAAATATAAATCAATATCTAATGTCTCCCAGTTATAAAACATATATATGCTAGGCTGCACTGTTGTTGTAACTTTGGTTAATACCGGGTTACCATAACATGTATATACAGGTATTTAGGTAATGTACCACAGGTTTTATAACCTATATATTAGTATCATAGATTTTGGTTAACCTATTCCTTTAGTTTTGATATTAAAGTGAGCCTAGCGCAAATATCAAGTTGCCACCTTAGTTGCCAAACATATATGGGTTAATGTATTATTGAATATCAGTTATACAAATTTAGCGAAGTAAGGAAACTCTCATAACCCCTGGCTGAAGTAAGCCTCTTCTATAGCGGAGGCTGTTATTAATATTACTTCTAGCTAATAACACTCAAACGTTCATATCTTGATCTACAAAAGTCTCTACTATATCGGAGACTGTATTACTGTTAGTCTGCTCCAATTTCACACACGCATATATTCAATAAGTATTAGAAAGTATATTAGCGAGCGAGCGGCTAAAAGCAGTGAGGTACTATGACCTCGTGAACAATGCCCCTGACGCGCGTTTCACATAACGCTTCTTCTCTCGCTTCTACAAATGTCCATAGTCCTGGTGGCTGCATTGATTGTGTGGGGAAATTTCTTGCCAGCTGTGAGTACAAATAGAGGAAGTTCACCATGTGGGTGCATGTGATCCGAGGTCAGTGTGTTAACAGTTTATTGAGCAGAAAAGCAGCCTGTGACTTGGGCCTCGTGGCCAGAGTGAATGAGATCTCTGAAGATATGTTTGGCGAGTTGGGCCTACTGAACTGCAAACCTGTCCGTATAGCACTTAAAAGTGACGCAGTCCCATACAGTATTTCTACTCCTCGTAGAATTCCGTTCCCGCTCATGCCTCAAGTGGAGAAAGAGCTCATGCGCATGAAGTCTATGGGGGTTATTGAAGAGGTTGTTGAAGCAACTGATTGGTGTGCCCCCATTGTTCCAGTTGCAAAGAAAAACGGAAAGGTGCGCATCTGTGTGGACCTGAAAAGGTTGAATGAGGCAGTGAAGAGGGAGAGATTTGGAAGATATAGCCCCGAAGTTGGCTGGGGCGAAGTTCTTTTCCACATTAGACGCTTCTAGCGGCTTTTGGCAGATCCCCCTGGATCCAAAGTGCCGCAAACTGACTACCTTTATCACACCGGTAGGTCGGTTCTGCTTCTGCAGACTCCCCTTTGGGATATCCTCCGCTCCTGAAATCTTTCAAAGGGAAATGAGTTCTCTCCTGAGTGGCCACGTGGGCACAGCGGTCGTCATGGACGACATTCTAGTGTATGGGTCTACAGTGGAGGAGCATGATCAGCGTTTGAGTTGTGTGTTGCAGGCTATCAAAGAGTCTGGGCTGAAGCTGAATAAAGAAAAATGTCATTTTAGGAAAACTGAATTATGCTACTTTGGGCATATCATCAACGGGGATGGCATCAAGCCGGACCCTGAGAAAATTCGGGCTATTGAACAGATGAAAAGCCCTTCTGATGTACATGAGCTGAGACAGATATTGGGCCTTGTAAATTACGTGGGCAAGTTTCTTCCAGATTTATCTACAGTTTTACACCCTATCACAGAGTTGCTTAAGAAAGATGTTGCCTGGGTCTGGGGACCCTCACAGGAAAAAGCGTTCCTGCATGCCAAGTCACTGCTGGGGTCTGCCCCAGTGCTGGGGTTCTACGACCCTTCAAAAAAAGACTGTGGTTAGTGCTGATGCAAGCAGTTATGGGTTGGGGGCTGCACTCCTGCAGCTGAATGACAACAAACTACAGCCCATCGCCTACTGTTCCCGCACACTGACGGCTGCGGAGTCAAAATACGCTCAAATTGAGAAAGAGTGCCTGGCTGCAGTTTGGGCCTGTGAGAGCGCTTTCAGCGTTATCTAGTGGGTTTGGAGAAATTTAGTCTGGAAACTGACCACAAACCGCTAGTCCCTCTAATCAATTCTTATGACATTGACAAAACACCCTTGAGATGCCAGAGACTTTTAATGAGACTGCTCAGGTTCAATGTTCAGGCAGTGCATGTGCCGGGGAAACAACTGGTTGTGGCAGATACACTATCCAGGCTCCCGCTGGCTGCTGCTGAAGAATCCTCCACGGAATTGGATGTGAAAGTGTATGTTGATTCAGTTCTGGCCTCTAAGTCCATTTCTTCAAGGAAACTGGAAGAGATAAAGAAAGAGACATATTTGGACACAGATCTGCAAGAAGTTATAAGGTACATAAAAGATGGCTGGCCCGAGAGCCGGGCAGCCTGGATGTCTTTAAATGCTTACCAGCCAGAGAGGTCGCAGCTCACAGAGCTGGAGGGGTTGGTGCTGTTCCAAGACCGCATTGTAATTCCTGTCAGCATGAGGAAGGAGATGTTAAACAGGATTCACGATGGCCACTTAGGCATTACAAAGTGCAGTGAAAGGGCAGTTCAAACAACAAAATTCATTCTAAAGCAATCTGAGCCGTACCTAGCCCTCTTGTCAT
The DNA here is from genome assembly GCF_027579735.1 of Bombina bombina. NCBI lineage: Eukaryota > Metazoa > Chordata > Amphibia > Anura > Bombinatoridae > Bombina > Bombina bombina. The sequence goes on along the minus strand of NC_069501.1, from coordinate 184,805,311 downwards.
ACAGGGCGACGCCCATTCAAGCCACCGGGTTTAGCCCGGCACAGCTGATGCTAGGACGCCAGATTCGCACCACTTTACCCTCAGTGGGTGTCTTCAAGCCGCCTGGCCCTGTCCCTCGGGACGAAGTCCTTAGGAGGGATTAAGAGGCCAAAAAGGGTTATCGTTTCTTCTACGACAGGAGACATTCTGTCAGGCCTTTACAGGAACTGAAAGCGGGCCAAAGTGTCAGAATTAAACTGGATGATGAGAAGAAATGGAAGACGCCTGCTACGGTAGTGGGCCGCTCTCCAGAACCAAGGTCTTACACAGTCCTTACAGAGGGAGGGATGGTTACACGCCGTAACCGAAGACATCTTCAGCCTGTACCTGAGAGTCTGGAACCGGATCCCTCAGTACCACCGCCGGTGGGATCCCCTGTTCTAAGAGAGGTGCCTTCCCCTCAGCAAGATCACAGCGGGGATATATCTTTGCCTCCAGCAGACTCTTGTTCACCATCTTCTGTATCAGAGGACAGTTCATGCAAAGTTACATCAAGCGGAAGAGTGGTGAAACTTCCGGCCCGATACAGGGACTGACTTTAGCTAGAACAGTGACCGGAAGTATGGGCAGAATAATCCCATGGTCACTGTGGACTAGGGTAGTCTACCCCGATGTCCAAGTCAGGATGTAATTTATTTGTTCATGTTTTCTAATCTATCTGTTTTTATAATGTTCAAAAACAAAAATGTTGTTGTATACCCTGTTGGTGTACCTTGTTATTTATTATATGCAAATGTATGCTTTGCCTTTGAAAAAGGGGAAGATGTGATGAGAGCAGGATGTGATGTCACTAGTATGTGGGCGGGGCTTATGTCCGGTGTCTGTGTTGCAGTTAGTTTTAGTACAATCAACCTGACTAGATGTGTATTGTTATGCTCTGCAATAAAATAGAGTTGTACCATCATTGCTGTGTCCTGCATATGTCCTGCATCTCATGACAAACACTACTTACACAAAACCTAGAGGTGTTTATTAATCATCTCTTGCTTTTGTGTAAAATGTGTGCTTGTCCCATGCTCCCTAGCTGGTTTTAACCAATTTGCAATTTTGCTTTTTGGTCTCTCTAGTGAGGGTGGGACAAAGTATAATATTTACCAAAAAGTAGGGCTGGATAATCTTAAATATTAACACAATACACAACGTTCCATTATGTACTGGGAGCTTAACATTTACCATTAGTATCCTATTTCCTGCTCCAAAGTATAAAATAAAATGTGTGCTCAAAATACTAAAAGAAGTGCACTTCTGTGAGTACAGAATCCAACAGATGGCACAGTATAAGAAAACATAGTGTTCTTGAAAGCAGCTAAATACATTTGTACGGTTATCTCATCAGAATATGTATTTTTGTCTCATAGTTGCATTTTTCTCTCTCTTGACTGAGGCTGGTTGTTGATCCCTTAGGTATTATATAAGATCAGGCCAAATGGCATATTTTAAATTGGGTAATTTTCCTTGGTACAAAAGAAAAGTTACAGAATCACATTACATGAGATTGCATTCTGTTTTCTGGAGATTTTGCATCAACTTGGTCACACTTTATTGGATATTACTTAATTCAATTCATACTACCAACCTCTAGGGACTTAGAAGGCCGTTTAAATAATGACTATTTTATTAATAATTTCACGGTGCACATTTTCCGTGTAAAAAGGTGTGTGTATTTCTACAGATTGAAAAATAAATACTTAATAAGGTATATCAAATACAGGAATAGTTATATTAAGCATCTAATAAATAAGATAAAACAATCTAAATATATAAATAAACAATGATCAAGAAAAAAATATGACAAGAAATGTATGAGACTTACAGTAAAGATAACTCAATATTTTTTACAAAGTCTTTAATTGTTTATGTATCACGTGTAGGGTTGCCAACTTTTCTGGAAAAAATAGCAGCCATGGTCATAAGCATACATTTACATAAATAATTATACATCATATATCAGGAACTAAAGTAGCTAGGACTGATTTTAAATGATCATTGGTTTATAATTAGATTCCAACACACTTCGAAGAAGTTTCACCAAGAGATCATCTTTTTTCTATATTATTCTTTATTTTCAGTTTTGAGTTGAACCTCAAAATTACCTGGCATGTTGGTAAAAACAGGCTAAGTGACAACAATAAATATATATGTGGGTAAGAATAAAAAATACATTAAATGTAAGGGGATATAAAACAACATTTTTCTCTATTCCATCTAGAAGAGAATTTATTAAATGTATTTAAAGGGACTGTCAACTCTAAAATAGTTATTGTTGAAAACGATAGATAACACTTTACTACCCATTCCCCAGCTTTGAACAACCAACACTGTTATATTAATATACTTTATAACATTTAAATCTCTAAATGTCTGCCTGTTTCTAAGCCACTACAGACAGCCTCTTATCACATGCTTTTTTATTTGCTTTTCACAACAAGAGACTGCTAGTTCATATGGGCTATATAGCTAACATTGTGCTCTCTCCTGTCATCTTGTGGATGATACTGCACTAATTGGCTTAAATGCAAGTCATCAGATAATAAAGAAATAGCCATGTGATCAGGAGGCTGTCAGAAGATGCTTCGATACAAGATAATCACAGAGGTAAAAAGTATATTAATATAACTGTGTTGTCTGTGCAAAACTGGGGAATGGGTAATAAAGGAATCATCTATCTTTTTAAACAATATACATTTTGGAGTTGACTGTCCCTTTAAATGCTTTATTTATTTAAATAAAAAAAAACTAAACAAAACACAAAATACAGGTTTTCCTGTGCTGAATAAAATCAAATTTTAATGGTGTTGTCTTTATCAGCCAATGAGCCTTAGAGTCTCTGGACAAAGTATTAATGTATTCAGACAGATTACACGTTCAGCTGGTACGGTAATGAATTACACAACTGCAGAAAAATCTTGTAATTAAAATGTTGTCCATGTCCGTTTAATTCTTCCCTCCCCACCTTCTGAGGCAGAGCTCCAGCAGCCTATGAGTTGTTGCAGAGCGTCCCCTGATTTTATGACTGTTTCTTTTTTATGTATGAATATTTTTTTGCTATTACACCACAGCAGTTTGGTTATGGCTTCCTTGCTCTTCATTAGGCATGGCCAAGTGGGGCCCAAGTGCCACAAGCAGTCCTCTGCAATAGCAGTTGTGGCCCCAGGAAAAAGCAGAACTAAATGTGTGTTTCGGGGTGACCACAACTTAAAAGAGCAGACATATAATATCCTGTAACATTACTTATGTCTGGTCCATGACAACTACATATTTTTTAAGGAAGTATATGATTTTTGTCTGTTTTTTTCCTATGAGCCCCTTAAAGGGACAGTCTACAATATAATTTTTATTCTTTTAAAAGATAGATAATCCCTTTATTACCCATTCCCCAGTTTTGCATATCCAACACAGTTATATTAATATACTTTTTTACCTCTGTGATTACGTTGTATCTAAGCATCTTCTGACAGCCTCCTGATCACATCACTTTTTATTTATTATCTATTGACTTGCATTTAGTACTGTGTTGTGCTAACTCTTAAATAACTCCTGTGGCGTGAACACAATGTTAGCTATATGGCCCACATGAACTAGCAGTCTCCTGTTGTGAAAAGCAAATAAAAAAGCGTGTGATAAGAGGCTGTCTGTAGTGGCTTAGAAACAGGCAGACATTTAGAGGTTTAAATGTTATAAAATATATTAATATATCAATGTTGGTTGTGCAAGGCTGGGGAATGGGTAGTAAAGGCGTTGTCTATCTTTTTAAATGGACATTGAACCCAAATTTTGTGTTTCTTGATTCAGATAGAGCATGTAATTTTAAGCAACTTTCTAATTTACTCCTATTATCAAATTTTCTTCATTCTCTTGGTATGTTTGTTTGAAAAGCAAGAATGTAAGTTTAGATGCCGGACCATTTTTGGTGAACAACCTGGGTTGTCCTTGCTGATTGGACAGCACCAACAAACAAGTGCTGTCCATTGTCTGAACCAAAAATATGCTGGCTCCTTAACTTCTTTTTCAAATAAAGATAGAATGAGAACGAAGAAAAATTGATATAAGGATTACATTAGAAAGTTGATTAAAATTGCAAGCTCTATCTGAATCATGTAAGAAAAAATTTGGGTTCAGTGTCCCTTTAATCAATAACAATTTTAGGGTAGACTGTTCCTTTAAGATTTCTAAAATATTGATCTGCTGCCTTCGTGTGTTGCCCATCACGGGTCTAGATCATAATCTAAAAGCCTATATACTGTCAGATAAAGACATTAGGTGTCAGACCTGCTAATGACTTTATATATTTAGAATAAATGCATTTTAACAATTCCTGTCAACTCATCATCAACACAATTTTCAGTTTTTATGACAACACGAACAATAGTGTCCTTTAGGGATATGTACTTGTATCTTTGTTCTTCAATTTATTTATCCTACAAATGATTCTGACAACAAGAACAGAACCACATGATGAAATTGACAAAAACAGCAACCTGGTTTCTTCATGCTGCCAAAGGATAAAGCACAATAGTGTTAAATGTTCCTTTAAGTTGTCTGTACAGTCAGGGATCAGTGAGTAATAAAATGGTGGGTGTCTATTAATATTTAAAGATGATGTGTTGTGACCATGTAGTAATCAGTGGTATATATGATAAGGTACTGTCAGTGGAGTTGCTGGGCCACAGGTGAGATTTTGGCCTCTTATCATCCAAAAAAATCTAGTTGTTTTCACCCCAAATATACAAAAAAGCACACATATACACAATATCTCAGACCACATACCCTGTGATACCTATCCTATGCACTCTCAAAGATACATAATAATTTGACTGAGCCACCAGGTAGGCCAATTGTATCTGCTATGGGATCGCTATTCAAACCTCTTGCAATATTTGCAGCCATTCGTCAAACAGATTAACTCATATCTATGCAATTCTATACAATTGATTCAACTTTAACAATGAATGGATGATATTAGGAAAGATGAATTATTAATAACTTTAGATGTCAACAGTCTCTATACTGTAATACCACGTTAGAAGGGACTGGATGTAGTGGAATGGTCACTCAATAGATCCCCTATGTGGGACCACCATCTGAATTCCTTAAAAAAATACTCAGACAATGCTTGGAACTTAATTATTTCAGGTTTGAGAATCAGTTCTTGGGAACACCGGACATTAGGGCTGTTTAGCTTGGAGTGATAGATCATCTATGGTCTAATGAAATATGCCATGTAACATAAAGACTGCTTTATTTTGCCATTTCTTGTAATATAATATTTTTCATGGTTCTTCACTTTTATGGGTCTTTGAATATGTGTCTGTAAATGCTACAGAACTAGATGCATATACAATGTATACTGTGTGTTTAATGCTCTATATTTCTCAACAAACTTTAGATGTCTGGGCCAGCGGCTCTTATGTAATGTTTAACATGCTTAATAATTACGCTTGTTTTAGCTATGTTAATATCTCTTTTACTCTGTACTCTCAACAGATCAGTTTTTCTGGTAAACATGTGTATAAGTACTGCTATAGCTAAAATCTGACCTCCGGTCTGCAGTGAGAAATGTGCTACTGATCCTATTTAAAAAGCTGCTATAAGGAGTGTGTATACATAAGACTACTACTCTGAGGTTATACTTGTCGACTATGCCCCCAGTCCCAGAAAATACCTATGCACAGTGACTGGGATGTGGCTAAGTATGCAAATGTGTGTTATTTTACATGGGGATGCCTTATGAATACTAAAAGTAGTTCCATAATGTATCAGCAGCATATCCTTGACATGGATTGGATTTGCAATTTCCCAGACCCGGTGATGTTAGACTGTTACATTTTATATTTGAACAGTGCAAGGTTTATAGGTTTTGTGGTGCTGTATATATCTTGTATATACAGTGTGTATATATATATATATATATATATATATATATATATATACACACACACACAGTATATATATATATATACACACACACACACACACAGTATATATATATATATATATATATATATATATATATATATATATATATATATTTATATATATATAAAGATAAGATGAGATAAATCTGCCAGATTCCAGGTCATCTTCTCTGATGAGTCCAATTTTCAGCTTGGTCATCTAATGGTTAGATGGGGACCTGGGGAGGTTTACAAGCCACAGTGTCTTGCACCCACTGTGAAATTTAGTCGAGGATCAGCGATGATCTGGGGGTACTTTCTTTGTGAAGTACGCATGAGTTAAGCATATACAAGGTTATCCTGGAAGAAAACATGCTTCTCCTTCTGCTCTTACAATGTTCCCCAATTCTGAGAACTGTTTTTTCCAGCAGGACAATGCTCGATGCCACACAGCCAGGTCAATCAAGGTGTGGATGGAGGACCACCAGATCAAGACCCTGTCCTGACCAACTCAATCTCCAGACCTGAACCCCATTGAAATCCTCTTGTATGTGAACAAGAGGAAGGTGGATGGTCACAAGCCATCAAACAAAGCCAAACTGCTTGAATTTATGGGCCAGGTGTTTCATGAAGTCACCCAACAGCAATGTGAAAGTCTGGTGGAGAGAATGCCAAGACGCATGAAAGCTGTGATTTAAAATCATGGTTATTCCACCAAATATTGATGTCTGGACTCTTGCTAAGTTAAACCATTAGTATTGTGTTGTTTGTTGTTACTTTTACTCAGGTAAGTCTTATATATATATATATATATATATATATATATATATATATATATATATATATATATATATATATATACGTAAGTCATTATATTATTTCATGTCTTTATTTGTAGAACAAAATACAAAGTAATTTCTTCCTTCAAGCATAGATCACAACTACAAATGAAGGGATCTTTTTATATAGAATTAGGCAGGCACAGAGGTATCACACCTTAAATAGATACCTTAAAACATAAAGCACTTCAAGCAAATGTTTATTTGCTTTAAATGTTTTTTTCTGTAAAATTATATGTAACCTTTAAGAAAAATACCAGGCATGTTTTTCCAGCACTACTTGGGTTACAAAAAAAGGTACTCTGAAAAAGGAGTCAGAAGTTAAAAAATGTCATCCCATATAAGCATGTGTGATTAGCAATGACTGCAATAGGTCCTTCAGTCAGTGAATTGATGAAAATGAAGACATAAGTTTCTTCGAAGTTCACTATAAATATTGAAGGAATTATAGCTAATTGGATTCTGAGGAAATGGTAATGAAACGCTGAATGTTATCTGCACCATTAAAGGTGCATTCACTCTTACAAACAGCTGTTAAAATTCCTTTCTTAGATAATAATTACTCAGTCTTTTTTCATTTCACGCTCAGTTCTTCTGTTTACTAAACTGCACTTTACCTTATATGTAGCTTCTCTATCCAGCCATTGTTTCATTAATTCCTTAAGGAGGACTACCAATTATCATAATGCTATTAAGTGGTAACTGACTTGTATACATAAATACCTAAGCTCCAGTGTTCTAAGAAAGTTTTTTTCAGTTTACACTTCCCTTAAAAAAAACCTGAATATTTGTTATGTGTCCTCTTTCCTTTCAAACTATTATGTTAAAAATGGGAACTCTTAGTTATAGAACAATCTTTTTATTGCCAGTATTTTATTTTACTATATGTGATTTTTAATCCAAACATGTAAGTTGCTATAAGATAGCTGCTATTAAAAAATCTCTTATAAATAAAAAGAGAGAAGCGCTCAACCTGGGAACGAACAATAGCATAATAGCTTGTTCTATGGCTAGTTACCACCCAAAAAGCAGCCTCTTTTTGCTCAACATGTGCCTTTCACAGAGAACTTTCCTGAAGCATATCAGTCTGATCCTGACTTCACAGTACAGTCCAGCCCTGAAATACCAGGCAATCCCTCTCTGAACGAGAGAAACAGCAGTTCAGTTTGTTATTACATAATAATTGCTGTTCATTAAACTATAATAACTCCTGATAATTCCTAGATTCTGACTGACCTTACTTCACTGCTTATACCCTAATGGCTCACTGATTTCACCACAAATACTCATAATGGCTGACCTGTTACTATGCTCATGGTGACTTCCTCCATCAAAAAAAATATAACTGACCTTTTCTTTCCCTCCACTGCAACATGTCCCCTAATAGCTGACTAGATCTTTCAAAAATATTTTTAATTGTTATATTAAGTCCTAGCTCTTCAGTCTGAGGTCTTATAATGGATCTGTTACAAATTCCCACTTAGGGCCTGATGACCAAATTCTCCTGCTTGGAGATAAATTGTAGTGCAGTCTTCACATGGGCTGAACTCACTGAATGCTCAAAGAAAAGGGGCAGAACTCTCTAGCACTGTGAGATCACTCTCATTTCTGTATCTGAAAGAGAGACAATCCCTGTGCAATATATAACTGCATGATATGAGAATTTTGTTACACTTACCCTTGATGCATTATATTTTATATTATTTTACACTTCAGATTGGGTCCTTTCAGTATTATTACTTTTTAGCTTTTCTCTTTCTATTTTATATTTAATACACGTAGCTTTAGATCCAGCAGGGATTTTACAAATTCAGATTTTGTACTGAAAGTTTCTGTGTTACTTTAATAAATTAGGATCATACTTTGTATATTTCTCTGTAATCTTTTACAATTTACATTGCACTTTGTATTTTCTCTATTGAAAAAAAAACAGAGCTTCAGAAAGTGGGAGGGGCAAGGGGAGTTCACTGGGTTGAAGAGGGGAGTTCCCAGGGTATGTCTGAAGCGCTCTCACAAGTCTTGTAAAATGCTGTAAGTAGTTTAAACAAGCTGGTCTCACTGAATTATCTCACCAGCTGTATGCAGGTGAAGTTTGCTCAACATTCACAATACACTTATTTAATTGGCAGAAAAGTAATATATACTAAACTATAGGCAAAAGCAAGTTACATTGTAGTGAAAACATTTAAGTTTAATTTGTAATTGATGCAAACTGAGCAATTATTTGAGCCCCAGGTGTTCTCCAGTTATTGACTCTCTCCCCTGTGAAATTCTGTATCCCATTATATTCTATGGAAGACATCTCACATCTCTTTGAAACTTCCAGGAACTGCCCTTTCTCTTACAGAATTCATGAGTCCAGTCCCTGTGATATTTTCAAAATGCAGATTTTGCTATACTTATCCAAGAGGCATTCCTTGCATTTCTTTCTGTGAAGGAGAGCCAAGCTCAGTACAATGACATGACAGTTCTATGGCATTTACACTTTGTGCTTTGAATTCTATATTAATTACATGTCAGATTACATTTTATTACATTTAACATTTGAACTTTCTATTTTGTATTTTATTTTGTATACAGCAGTGTATTTAGGTTTGGGATTTTACAGATGCTTTCACAGATAACTAACAAATTAGGATCATACTATGTATATTAATGTGTATATTTTACAAATTGCATTGCACTTTGCATTTATTCTATTTAAAATAAACTAAAAAACTTTCTATGGGCCAGATAATCACACTTTTTCTTGTTTGGAGAGAAATTATCATGCAGACTTTACAGGGCTTGAACTCACTGGATTTTCTTAGAAAAAGGGTGGAACCTAGAAGTTCCAGAGAGACGAGAATGCCTTCTATAGAAAGTAATGCAGCACTCTGGGGTACAAAATTTAACACAGGAGAGAAAAGGTAACTGGAGAACACCTGTGGCTGATATAAAGGCTCAGTTTACATCAATAACAAATTAAACCAAAATGTTTTCAGTACAATTTAATTTGCCTTTGCCTATATTTTAGTATATATTACTTTTCTGTTAGGGAATATCCCTTTAAAAGCATGGGCATAATTCTTAAATTAATACATTTACTAGATTCTCCCATATTCCCTAATTGTAAATGTCTCATGGGTGACCAGTGAGGAAAAAAAAGTCCTTTTAATGGGTCTTTGTCTGTTCAGCAGCCTTTTTTTCATGTTTTACACAGTTTCTTAAATATAAAAGAATAGTAATTTTCTGTTTAGTTATATTGTTACAATTGTATATAAGAACAACTTGCTAGTACATGAGTCGGTGTTGTTTTTGCATATGGGTAAGTAACATGTTAACAATGCACCACCTTAAGTGCTAGAAAAGAGTTGACCACATCTTTTATTTTAGCCAATTTGATTTTAGTGGATTTTTTAAATAGATGTTCTGTGTCCAATAGCAGATAGGCTATGACTACGGCTGTGGCCAAAGCAAGTAAGCCTGCTGACATATGACGTATTTTAATGTATAGTTTAAATAAAGTGAACTTTTAACTTTCATTTGGGATGGATTCTTGTTTGTTTCCAATAGTTTATTGCCAGTTTTCTGTCCTGCATATTTTGCTGGCTGCTTTAGATTGGCCCCGGTTGGGTATTGGAGTTGTGTACCATGTGACTATAACACTGTATGCAAAAGTTGGAGATAGTTGGGGCAGCTGAAGTGAAAACAGCAGTGGGTGTGAGGCCTTCCAGGTGGTGGAAGATGTGCCATGCTTGGGTATAATGTAAGAAGCCTCCCTGCCAAGAGAACCGAAATATACCGGGCTTATCCCAAAGGACTTCCCTTGAGTGAGTACCACCACTATGCTTGGCGATATCTTTACTACTTCTGCGTATTGATGTTAACAGACACCGAGATTTATGAGGGCCAATCTATGTATATAACAATTATTTTTATTATCTGAATTTTGAGTATATCTGGGGATCTGGTTTATTTCTTTTTTTGCCTATTCATTTAGGTCCACAGAAACTACACCCTGAATTGCCTACACCTGTTACAGATTGCTTAGCCCAGCAACTTGGCCATTCTACCTCACAATTGGTTGGTCCTGTACCTTTACTTTTCCCTTTAGTGACACAGGCCACGACTTCTTAAACCGACTGTCATGCATGCAAATAGCATAAATATTTCACATAAGCATTTTCTGACAAAACATGACTTTTTGCAGTTCAACATATCTCGTTCATATTTATAGCAAATGAGATACCAATTAAAAAAACACAAAGCATAAATTACCATTAACTCACGTCTCAGCATGATACACAGCAATATTTACAGTATGCATTTTTTTCTCACTATGTCCAATGTAAGATAATGAAGACTACAATAACCTTGAGTATATCACAGCTTATTAGATAGATATTTTAGTTAGCAAGATTTCATCATATGCACACACGATTTGCAAAACAAACAGTTTTTATATAGCTTGGGAGTAATGCATGAGGATAATGAAAACATATACCAATAACATAAAAAATAATTAGCTAGACAATTTAGATTGAACACAGTATTTGTTTAGAAGATCTTGCACACGTCAACACACCTATATAATATATAAGCAGATGTATAAAAAAGAATCAAGTGCATTGACAGTTTAATAAAACAGTAATACTTTGTAATTTCTCTACTGAATATTTTTAAAGATTTTTTTTATGCAGTAAATCAATTTTCTGTTGAAATAACCAGAATCACTAGAATAAAACTGTTTTTTTTGTTCAAGATTTAATGAGACATTGTTACTTTGCATTGATAGAAGTGAGATGAAATATTATAAATTAAGAAATATTGGAAGAAAAGCTAGGTCAATTATAGGGACGGTCTAAAGCTAGCTATGATCAGTGGTGCAACAATAGCATACTGTAATCTGAATTATTACAGTATGCTATTGTTGCACCACTGATCATAGCTAGCTATGTGCTTAAAGTGATTGTAAAGTTTAATCAATCAAAGCCCAGTATCTAAAAATACTCTTAAAAACAGGGGCATTTTAATTAAGTAAAATTTACAAACACGCCGATCCTCTGCCCTCATTTTCTTCTGTATTTTGCAGATCGATGATGAATACGGCTTCCTCCAATCGTTGCATGCCCCCATTAGCGTCCAGCTCTTGGGGCACGCAATGATTAGAGGAAGCCGGATTACTCATCGACATATATTAAAGTGCCCCTGTTTTTAAGAGTATTTTAGATACTTTAATTGATTAAACATTAAAAGCACTTTAACTTCTACAAAGGGTTCTTTCATAATTCAGATATAGCCTAGCATTTTAAACAATATACTATTATCAACTTTACTTTGTTTTCATGATATCCTTTGTTGAATGAGCAGCAATGCACTACTGGGAGCTAGCTGAACACACTGAATGAGCCAATGAAAAGAGGTATGTATGCACATCTACCAATCAGAAACAAGATCCCAGTAATGCATTGCTGCTCCTGAACCTATTAGGTATTCTTTTAAACAAGGGATACACAGAAAACAAAACCAATTAAATAATAGAAGTAAAATGGAACTTGGATTTAAATTGCATGCTCTAGAAATGTGGGTTTCATGTCTCTTTAAACATATACTGTAGGTAAATTTACACTTGAGAGCAAGCATTGGAGCTTCTGAGAAAAATAACCAGGAACTGCAATGCTTCACTCTTTTGTACCTTTAAATATATATAATTGCAATCTAACCATTAAAAAGAGAAACAAATGACAGTTTTTTTGACCATGTATAACCAGTTAAAATATTTCCCCCAAACACTAAACAAAATACAACTTGCATGTGATTTCCTTGCTAATCAACTCAAGTTCTTATGTTTGTTAATTAGTATGCTAAACAAGAAATATCACTCTAGTAATTAAATCATCATGAAGGCACTTCACAATTGTAAAATGCAGCATAAACCTAGGAAACTTCCAAGATTCTGGAGTTAGCATCCAACAAGCATCATCAATTCATATTTACAAAAATGTGTTATGATGACTAGCACCATGAAGTGACCAAACACTAAAAAAATAGATTTAAATTACTTTTTACCACAGAAAACCCCAGCAAACAGTGGTTTTCACTGAAACAGGGGATTCTGGGTTAGAATATGCAAACAAGGATCATAATTCTTTGTAAACCTCATTTGCATAATATTACCCAGTATTCTTTGCTCTATTGAAATAACGGTTTGCTGAGGTATTCTTTGAAAAAAATAAAACTAATTTGCTTGGATGTGTTTTTTTTATGTAACTAAGACAAACTATAATTACCTCCCAGTGATCAGGAAAAAGAGTGTGAGTATAACCAGAAGTGTGAATCCTCCCACTGCGGCTGTTGCTATTACCAGAATTTGCCCTTGTTCTGCAGCCAGATCAGAAGCTGAAAAATATTCAGTAAAAAATCATCAACATTTTATTTTGTTTCATATTTTTTGCCTAAACGTAAAATTGTACTTTTGCATTAATAATGATACTGTATCTCATTGTATTAGACAGTAGTAATTGTTATTATTCTACTCTTTGTTTAATTTATTACTGGAGTTTTTGATAACAGAAGTATGTTGGAAAGTTGTTTAAAATTGTATGTTCTATCTGATACATTACAGAAAAAATATTGGGTTTCATGTCCCTTTAATTGATGATATATACTATATATATATATATATATATATATATATATATATATATATATATATATATATATATATATATATATACTGTATATATATATATACTGTATATATATATACACATACATAAAAAATCCATTAACCCCTTAATGACCGGAACATTTTTCAATTTTCTTACCCTTAATGACAATGGCTATTTTTACATTTCTGTGGTGTTTGTGTTCAGCTGTAATTTTCCTCTTACTCATTTACTGTACCCACACATATTATATACCGTTTTTCTCGCCATTAAATGGACTTTCTAAATATACCATTATTTTCATTATATCTTATAATTTACTATAAAATTTTTTATAAAATATGAGGAAAAAATGGAAAAAACACACTTTTTCTAACTTTGACCCCCAAAATCTGTTACACATCTACAACCACTAAAAAACACCCATGCTAAATAGTTTCTAAATTTTGTCCTGAGTTTAGAAATACCCAATGTTTACATGATCTTTGCTTTTTTTGTAAGTTATAGGGCCATAAATACAAGTAGCACTTTGCTATTTCCAAACCACTTTTTTTTCAAAATTAGCGCTAGTTACATTGGAACACTGATATCTGTCAGGAATACCTGAATATCCATTGACATGTATATATTTATTTTTAGAAGACATCCCAAAGTATTGATCTAGGCCCATTTTGGTATATTTCATGCCACCGTTTCAACGCCAAATGCGATCAAATTAAAAAAAATGTTTTGTCACAGACTTTAGGTTTCCCACTGAAATTATTTACAAACAGCTTCTGCAATTATGGCACAAATGGTTGTAAATGCTTCTCTGGGATCGCCTTTGTTCAGAAATAGCAGACTTATATGGCTTTGGGGTTGCTTTTTGGTAATTAGAAGGCCGCTAAATGCCACTGCGCACCACACGTGTTTTATGCCCAGCAGTGAAGGGGTTAATTAGGGAGCATGTAGGGAGCTTGTAGGGTTAATTTTAGCTTTAGTTTAGTGTAGTAGACAACTCCAAGTATTGATCTAGGCCAATTTTGGTATATTTCATGCCACCATTTCACCGCCAAATGCGAGCAAATAAAAAAAACCTTTACATTTTTCACAATTTTAGGTTTCTCACTGAAATTATTTACAAACAGTTTGTGCAATTATGGCACAAATGGTTGTAAAAGCTTCTCTGGGATCCCCTTTGTTCAGAAATAGCAGACATATATGGCTTTGGCGTTGATTTTTGTTAATTAGAAGGCCGCTAAATGCTGCTGCGCACAACACGTGAATTATGCCCAGCAGTGAAGGAGTTAATTAGGTAGCTTGTAGGGCGCTGGCAGGGTTAATTTTAGCTTTAGTCTAGAGATCAGCCTCCCACCTGACACATCCCACCCCCTGATCCCTCCCAAACAGCTCTCTTCCCTCCCCCACCCCACAATTGTCCCTGCCATCTTAAGTACTGGCAGAAAGTCTGCCAGTACTAAATAAAAGGAGTTTTTTTAATTTTATTTTTTTTAAAAATGTATTCAGCTGTAATGGAGCCCTGCCTTAGCCCCCAACCTCCCTGATCCCCCACCAAACAGCTCTATAACCCTCCCTGCTACTTAATTGCCGCCATCTTGGGTACTGGCAGCTGTCTGCCAGTACCCAATTTGCCCCCAAAAACAGTATTTATAAACTTTTCTGTAGTGTAGCAGCCCCCCCCTCAATACCCCCAACCCCCCCAGATCCTTTTATATATATATATATATATTTTTTTTATGTTTTTTTAAAAAAAAAATTAGAACTTTTTATTTTTTTCCATTGGTGTCAGTGGCTAATGTGCACACGCGCGCGCCCCACGTGCACGGCGCGCGCCCCCATGTGCACACGCGTGCCTGCACGCTGCCGCCTCCTTGCTACACTCCCCCCGGAACACAGCACCATTGTTACCGGTGCAGAGAGGGCCACAGAGTGGCTCTCTCTGCATCGGAGGCTTGTTAAAAGGTATTGCAGGATGCCTCCATATCGAGGCATCACTGCAATACCCTGAGAGCTGCTGGAAACGATTGCGATCGCTTCCAGCACTCTCTTAAACAACTGACCTACCAGGTACGTCTATTGTCCCTAACTGCTAGTTTTTGCAGGACGTACCTGGTACGTCATTTGTCATTAAGGGGTTAAAGGGACAGAAAACCCCAACATTTTCTTTCATTATTTTAAATAGAACATACAATTTTTAACAACTTTCGAAATTACTTATATGATCAAATGTGCTTCATTCTCTTGATATCCTTTGCTGAAGGAGCAGCATTGCACTGTTGGCAGCTAGCTGAACACATCTAGTTAGCCAATTACAAGAGACAAATGTATGCAGACACCAATCAGTAACTAGCTCCCACTAGTGTAGGATATGTGTGTATTCTTTTTCAACAAGGGATACCAAGAGAATGAAGCACACTTGAAAAAATATTTAAAATGTAAAATTTCTTAAAATGACATGCTCTATCTGAATCATGCAAGTTTAATTGTTACTTTCCTATCCCTTTAATAATAATTAAGATCCATTCAATTTCCCTGCTTTCATTAAAGTCAAAATTAAACTAATGATTTAGACAGCATGCAGTTTTAAACTAAATCCAATTTACTTCTATTACCTAATTTATTTTATTCTCTTGGTATCCTTTGGTGAACAATATTCCTAGATAAACTCTGGGGCACCAATGCACTACTTAGAGCTAGCTGCTGATTGGTGGCTGCACATATATGCCTCTTTTCATTGGTTTACGCAATGGGCTAGATTACAAGCGGTGCACTAACTTTTACTTTTGCTCAAACGCTAACTGTGCTAAAAGTTTTTAACACAGGCAGGTTAGTGTGCATATTACAATTTGAAAGTAAAAAGCTAACGTGAGAGCAAAAGTCTCATGCTCACTAACATCAGGACTTCTTATCCAACAAATTTCAAAGCTTGCTGTTCCAAAACCCTCAAAAAACTAACAATTCCCGCACTAACCTAACACTGCATTAGACCAACTGTGCTAAAGCTGAAGTTAGTTATGAATACTTTCATAAGGTATGCGAAGAACATTGGAATGTAAAGTATTAATAATAAAACACAATAGAACATTAAACTTTATTAAAATTGATAAAAAAAATATTTCTCATGTTCCAAGGCATTTCAGTGGAAATGGTTCAAAAGTGTGTGTGTGTATGTACAGTATTTATATGTGTATATGTATCTACATGTTTACACATATAAGCACATAATACACATATACTGTATATACATATATATATATATATATATATATATATATATATATATATATACGTATCTATAAACATATACACCCCCACACACACACACAGATATATATATATATATATATACGTATCTATAAACATATACACCCGCACACACACACAGATATATATATATATATATATATATATATATATATATATATATATTATCAAATAAATACAATATTATACTATATATCCTCTCTGATATTTTTTGTTATGAGGATCGATACTAGAATCTATTGCTACTACGCTCTGTGAACCTCCCAGGACTCCGGTGTGGGCGTTTGTTGCTTGCCTCCAATGCTGTTTTCTTACTTCATAGGACTGAGGTCTCATCTGTCACAGATGAGACCTCAGTCCTATGAAGTAAGAAAACAGATGATCTGTGAGTATATTGTGTGCCCACTTCTGGGATTCCATATATCTACTATTTACACTTGTTGTCTTTTATTGGGAACATTCATGTCTGGAATACTTTTATTGGACTTTACATACATTTATTATTTCCAATCAATCAGTTCATGCTATTTCTATTTTCACATATTGGATACATATCACTTATGATTTGACTGTTATATGATCACTGTGGGTTTGTACTCTGTCCAATATCTCCATTTACAGATGGTTCTGGTTAGAGTGGGATTTACCTCCTGTAGCGCTTTGTGACAATCTTTTTTTTGCTGGGTTTGTTTTGTTTAGATGGGAATCTGTTTCTAAGGGCAGCTTCCCATCTTTCATAGTCTATTCAGCAGCTTATGGTGGCACTCCCTTACTTTGCAGCATACAATTTTCATTTCACATATTTTGAGATAGATGTGTTCTGCATAGCGCCGATCGTGAACCACATTTCTGCTCTGTGTGTGTATTTCATTATATATATCCAGATCAATCTGTGGCCTCAGCTCTCCTTTAGTTACTAGATTTGTTGTCTCCTTAGGATCTGGCGGCTGGCTTTCACCCATTTATTTTTATTAGTGTTGTGATTTAGTGACTCAATTCTACACAGAGAACTTTGAGTTTGGAAACTATTTTAACCCTACATCCAAACAAAGGAATCTATCAGTTTAGAAGAAGAACTGGGGGAAATTAATATAGATACTAATCCCAGAGATACTTTTAATAAATTAGAAAAACTATGAAAAACACAACTAACACACTGGCATGACAGTGTAACCCTTGAATGGTATAAAAAATATAAAACTATTCCTAAGGGTCTACAATTCTTTAAACCAAACATCTGTGACTTTGAGGATGTAGATTATCTTACAGAGTGAGAACAGCCCTGGAAGAGGTTTCTTTTACTCTTATAGACATTCTAATTAGATATAGGAAATATAAAGTGGAAAATCTGAATAAAGAAATAGTGGATCTAAGAAAAACTTTAGAGGTTCACAAAAGGGAAGTTTTATATAAGGAACTAGATGATCAAAATAAAAAAAGAATTGAATCATGATTGACAAATCATTGGAAATAAAGAAAAAATCCAAATTTCTGAGAGATTTTCATGAACAAATAGATGAGGAACATAAAAACAATGAGGAACAGAACACTCATATAACTGATAATATAGAAAACTAGTCGATAAGTCTGCCCAGAGGGCAGTCTAATTATTTTTTAAAGGGACAGTAAACCTTAAAAATAATGTTATATAATTCTGCACATAGTGCAGAATTATATAACATTATTTAGGTGCTATAGCCATAAAAGCTGGCCTGATGCGCTGACTAAAAATAACAGACCCGCTCAGCAGAGAGCAGACAGCGGGTCTGTAAAAGCGCTGTATTTTAGCAAATTAAACTGTAAAAAATGCTTTTATGGCTATAGCACCTAAATAATGTTATATAATTCTGCACTATGTGCAGAATTATATAACATTATTTTTAAGGTTTACTGTCCCTTTAAGCTACAGATGTAGAAACAACCTATTTTGTAACTCTTCTTTTATATAAATATTTAAGCTACAGGTGTAGCAATACTATAAATTTAATTGACTATTGTCTTAAATATATCAAAAATATTAACCTATTAACCCCTAAACCCCCACATCTCAATAAACCAAATTAACTTATTAACCCCTTAAACTGGCAAAACCCACAATGCAAATAACTATTTAAATAACTAAGCACCCTAACCTAACACCCCCTTAAATTCTAAAGTTACAAAAAATAAAAAAAGCTAGGTTTACAAAGAAATAAAAAAGGCTAACATTACAGAAAATAAAAAATCAAATTTCCAAATTTTAAAAAATTAAACCTAATCCCTATGAAAATAAAAAGCCCACCAAAATAAAAACACCCCCTAATCTAAGAATGAACTACCAGTGGCCCTTAAAATGGCTTTTTGCAGGGCATTGCCCCAGGATAATCAGCTCTTTTACATCCAAAATATACCAAGTCCCCTCTAACAGTAAAATCCCCCCACCCACCAAACCCCCCAAAATAAAAAACCTAACACTAAAAAAATTAAACTACCCATTGCCCTGAAAAGGGCATTTGGATGGCCATTGCCCTTAAAAGGGCATTTAGCTCTTTTACAATTGCCCCCAAAAAAATCTAAGTTAAAAAATAAAAAATAAAACTAACACTAAAGCCCCAAATAGATACTCACAGGTCCTTAAGTCCGGCAGAGAAGATCTTCTTCCAGACGGGTCCATCATCTTCATCCACAGTGAAGGCAGTGCGGAGCAGAGATGTGGAGTGGTGTTTCCAGATGTGGCGATCCTCGGAGGCGGCGATGGTCCTTGTCGGCGGTTCCTGGCAACGGTGTGGAGGTTCCTCTTCATGGGATCATCCGCCGCACACTCAAGATTAAATGCAAGGTACCCCATATTTATTGAGGTACCTTGCATTCCTATTGGCTGACATTTTCACATCAGCCAATAGGATGAGAGCAAGTGAAATCTTATTGGTTGGTGAACAGCCAATAGGATTTCACTTGCTCTCATCCTATTGGCTGATTTCAATTTGAAGAATCAAATCAACCAATAGGAATTCAAGGGACGCCATCTTTAATCGTGTACCTTGAATCCACTATTCAGTGTACGGTGGCGATCATACGAAGAGGATCCTCCACACTCCATGGCTCCGCGGTCGCCGGTCTTCAGTTCCAGGATCGCTGGTCTTCAGCTCTGCGGTCATCGGTCTTCAGCTCCGCACTCTGTTATGGATATTCCTGGAAGAAGAAAGAAGAGGTTCCGCTTCGAAGAAGACCGCATGGGACAGGACCTTCTCCGCCGGACTTCAGCAACCGTATCAACTTGGGGGTTAGACTTAGGTTTTTTTAATTTTTTGGGGGGGGGGTTTGTTTAATTTAGATTAGGGATGGGCAGTAAAAGAGCTAAATGCCCTTTTAAGGGCAATGCCAAAAAAAAATCCCTTTTCAGGGTAATGGGTAGCTTAGGTTTTTTAGTGTTGGTTTCTTTTATTTTAGGGGGTTTTGTTGGTGGGGGTTACTGTTAGGGGGGACTTTGTGTATTTTTAATGTAAAAGAGCTGTTTATCTTGGGGCAATGCCCTGCAAAAAGCCATTTTAAGGGCTACTGGTAGTTTATTCTTAGAGTAGGGGGTGTTTTTATTTTGGGGGGCTTTTTTATTTTCATAGGGATTAGGTTTAATTTTGTAAACTTTGGTAAAAAATTTTTATTTTCTGTAATGTAAGCCTTTTTTATTTCTTGTAACTGTAGTATTTTTTAGTTTAGTTAATTTGTTTTAATTTAGGGGGTGTTACTTTAGGGGGTGTTAGGTTAGGGGGCTTAGTAATTAAATTAGTTATTTGCGTTGTGGGTTTTGGCAGTTTAAGGGGTTAATAGTTTAATAATGTTTATTGCTATGTAGGGGTTTTGCGGTTTAGGGGTTAATAGGATAATTAGCTTTATTGCGATGTGAGGTTTTTGCGGTTTAGGGGTTAATAGGATAATTAGGTTTATTGCAATGTGTGTGGTTGACGGTTAAGGGATTAAGGGGTTAATTACTTTATTATTTTGCAATGTGGGGGTTAGCGAAGTATGTGTTAATACTTTGTGTGGGAGGTTTGTTTTTATTTTGTTATACTTCTCCTTTTCAGAAAAAAAAAGAGAAAGAGAAGAAACCCCAACATATGCAACAACAGGAATTCAATAGAACTCCCATATTGTCCAGAGAGAGAAATGCACAGTCCACAAGTAAATCTGAGACCACAGTGGACAGTACAGATAGCAGAAAGCAGCAAAAAAAGAAAAGGACCAGACGAGGTGTTCGAGGAGGAAAATTGGTCAAGACCAGATTACAAAAGAAAAAAATAAGAGAGGAGAAAGTACAGAATATAAAAAGTATAAAAATATTCAACCTATGAAAGAAGCAATTTTCAGGAAGAGATTTTAACGTTCTTAAAAAAGGCCTAAATTTTGCACCAACAAATGGGCCAAACCCTTTTAATCTTCTTATTGACTTACAAAAATTTGCACGTAAATTAACGTTAAAAATAAATTTTGCTAAACTAAAAGAAGATCCTACAAAAGATCTAGGGATTTAAACAATCTTTTGGATAAGGATTTAGAAGCCTTAAATGAGCTAGAAGAATTAGAATTTGAAAATTTAAATTTTCAGAATCTAACATCTCAGAAATATAATTCAGATTTAAAATTGAATTTTGCTTTTTTTTCCCCAGTCACTCTAAAGGCCATTTCATACCCACTTTTATCAATCTATTAAAAGTGTTAAACTTTGTAACAACTATAAAATCAAATCTGATAATATGAAAAAAAGGGAAAAAGACGTTATCAAACCCATAAGAGATGATGATGATCTGATTGTGAGGGAAGCTGACAAAGGAGGAGGGATTGTCTTACAAAATAGAGAGGATTACGAAAGAGAAGTGTTTAATTTATTAAATGATGAAAATACATATCGACCTTTAAAAGGTAATACTACACAAACGTTACATAAAGAATATCTTTCCCTAATTGACATGGGTCGCCATCTAGATATTCTAAATGTCCAAGTATTCAAATAATTAAAAAAATGAGTCCCCAATTTTAGCAACATTTTATCACCTTCCAAAGGTGCATAAGGATAAGACTAACTCCCTAGGTCGCCCAATAGTGTCCAGAATTAATTTATTAACCTCTAGATTGTTGGAATATGTGGACTTTTTCATTAAACCATTGGTTCCACAATTGAAATCGTACCTAAGAAACTTTCCACATACAATAGAATTATTGGAACAACTAAAGTAGCAAAAAGATTATAAATGGGTCACCTTAGATGTCTCAGCTTTGTACATAAACATGCCTCATACATTAGGGGTCAATGCAATTAAAAAAACATTGGAACATACAGGTTTGTCGCCATCACATCAGATGTTTTTAGCTGATAGTATCACATTTGTTTTAGAGAAAAATGTCTTTATCTTTAAAGGGACATGAAACCCACATTTTTTCTTTCATGATTCAGATAGAGAATACAATTTTAAACAACTTTCTAATTTACTTCTATTATATAATTTGTTTCATTCTATCATTTGTTGAACTAGCAACCATGCACTAATGGTTTCTAACTGAACACATTGGTGAGCCAATCACAATCAATATATATATGCAGCCACCAATCAACAGCTAGAATCTAGGTTCTCTGCTGCTCCTGAGCTTGCCTAGATAAACCTTTCAGCAAAGGATAACAAGAGAATGAAGCAAATTAAATGATTTAAGTAAATTGGAAAGTCGGTTAAAATTGTTTTCTCTATCCAAATCATAAAAGAATATTTGGGGTTTCAAGAACAAATTGTATTTACAATTAGGAGGGACCACTATGGGGACTACTATGGCTCCTAGTTATGCCAATCTTTACATGGGTCTTTGGGAGGATCTATATATCTATAACAATAACGTTTATGGTAAAAATATCATCTGGTGGGGTAGATATATAGATGACATCATAATGATTTGGAAAGGGGGCGACACACAACTTGAGGATTTCGTCAAATCTCTTAATAATAATAATGAGATTAATCTAAAATTTATATCTAAGTCTCCCAAGGAAGAAATTGAACGTTTGGACCTTATACTTTTTCATGAGAATGAAACAATTAGTTCTAGACTCTATAGAAAAGAAACGGACAGTAATGATTATCTTAGAGTAGACAGTGGTCATTACCAGCCATGGATTCAAAACATCCCTTTCGGGCAATTTCAGAGGATATGCAGAAATTGCACTAAAATAGAGGATTTTGATAGAGAGGCAGGTAGTCTAAAATCAAAATTGGTGGAGAAAAAATATACTCCCAAATTGATAAAGAAAGCATATGAAAGGGCTAAAAAAACAGATAGAACAGATCTATTAAGGAAAAAAGGAAAGACAACAACTAGCTTTTATTACAACATATAATAAGGCTGTCCCAGAAATTAAAAAGATATTTAAAAAGTATTGGCCCATATTGAAACAGGATAAGGTACTATCTAGACACTTGGAATCAGAACCTAAGTTATTTTTAAAAGAAACAGAAATATAAAAAATACATTAGCACCAACCATTTTGAAGACCGACAAAGAATCCACAAACTGGATCTAAAAAAATAGCACTGGATTCTTTAAATGTAATCGCCTAAATTGTGAAGGATGCATTCATGCATACAATCCTATTAAACCAACAAAAATTATAAAATCAAATACTAATGATAAGGAATACATCATAAATGCACTGACTAATTGCAAAACTCAATATATTGTTTACCTTTTAGAGTGCAGTTGCAGTTTACAATATATTGGAAGATCTAAAAGACCATATAAAAAAGGCTATTTGAACATATAAAAAATATAACACAGGGGTAACAGGTCATAGCTTATCAGAACACTATAAAGAAAAACATAATCAGGACCCCAGTTGCCTCAGGGGGACTATACTTGAATTTATCCCCCAACCCAAAAACACTGTGTGTTTGTACTCTGTCCAATATCTCCTTTACAGATGGTTCTGCTTAGAGTGGGATTTACCTCCTGTAGTGCTTTGTGACACTCCTTTTTTTGTTTTAATTGTTTGTTTTGTTTAGATGGGAATCTGTTTCTAAGGGCAGCTTCCCATCTTTCGTAGTCTATTTAGCAGTTTATGGTGGCACTCCCTTACTTTGCAGCATACAAATTTCATTTCACATATTTTGAGATAGATGTGTTCTGCATAGCGCCGATCGTGAACCACATTTATGCTCTGTGTGTGTATTTCATTATATATATCCAGATCGATCTCTGGGCTTAGCTCTCCTTTAGTTACTACATATATATATATATATATATATATATATATATATATATATATATATATATATATACATACATACACACACATTATAGCCTATAGCCCTTTAGTCACTATATCTATATATATATATATATATATATATATATGTATACACACACATACATTATAGCCCGTTCCAGTCAAATACCTTGCCATATACCATATCCCTTTTAACCCTTATAAAACATCTTATTAACATTTATGATTTTGTTTTGTCAGAAAGGGTATATTTGAGTGTAATAGTTTATTTTAATGTGTTTATGATGTGATTGGTGTACATTTTTTTAAACCCCTACACTTTATGCCAGGTTTTCGAGCGCAACCATTTACTTTCAACTTGTACCGTAATATGCGTGCTAGTCATCTTGGTCACAGTATTACTTATTGCATCCTACGCTACTTGTAATCTAGCCCAATGTGTTTTGCTAGATCCCAGTAAGCAAATTTGATAACAGAAATGAATTGGAGAGTTGTTTAAAATTGGATTTTCTATCTGATACATGAAAGAAACATTTTGGGTTTCATGTCCCTTTAATTGCTGATATATACTATCCAGATATGAAAAAAAAACAAATCATACTATTCTTTCTATTTCGTTGCTTCCATTAACTAGATCAGTAAGTTAACAGCAAGCCTTGGGGCATTCATTTCAGTGAAATAGCCAATTGAATAGCATGAAAGAAATCCAATTAAATTGCTCAACTACAACTAAAATTATTAAACAAATCAACGTTTTCTTAATGCAATAAAATAGTTACTTAGTTCTATAGATCGATTAGGTATTTGCCTGTAAACTTTGTGAATGGATTCACCTAAAATTAATACTTTTTATAACATGAATAAAAAAAATTGTGATTGATTTAAAGTTGTTACCTAGTCATGCAGGATAAGTCATTTATATATTGGCTTTGTAACCTACTATTTATGTTCACTTACACAATTAGATTTGTTTACCTTATATCTGTCTGAATCTAGTAATGATGCATCTGATTTTATTATAAATTATTGAGGCAGCACAAATTGTGTTCCAGAAAGAAACTTGAAATAACAACTCTACAAAATTCATTTCTGCTGTACAATTGTAATTTTAATGAGACATATATTTTATATAGGTAGCAATACACAACACAGCAGACTGTAAATGTAATAGACATTAGGCAACTAAATATTAGAAAACAAAATACTGAGTCAGCAGAAATAATAACATAATTAAACTTATGAAAATGACATGATAACGTGATTCAATTTCATTTGTGATTTGGATAAAAGTACACAATTTTGTGTTCCCTTCAACTTACACATGGGATGATATCACATTACATTACATTGGATAATACCTAAATTTGTTTTTATGTTTTTTTGTTTTTTTACAGCAACATAAATTATTTTATTTTTTTTCTCCAAAAAAAGGGTACATTTTCTGTTCAGTTAGTTTTAAACAGTTACTTTTATCACATTTAAATATTGCACTCACTTCTGCAACTAAAATCTTGCTTTAAAAAATAAATAGCTCCAACATCCTAAATCAAAAATTACAGAATCAAAAGAGATTTGTAACAGTCCCACATCACATGGGCAGATTGTGCTCTTATGTGTCATACATTTTTTAGATTGCTAGCTTGAAAGCCTGTCTAACTATAGCTCATTTTGCCTAAATGTGTATCTACTACTGATTGTGCACAAGGGCAGGGCACTCTTCTTCTCTTATGGAAGATTTCAATGTAAGACATTGATCACAATCTATTGGCAACTTTTTGGCTCTATTTTGGCCAAAAAGACCACTTTTCAAATCAATATAATTATAATAGAGCATTTTTGGCTATTCTCCCCACCTACTATCATGTTTTTGACTCCTTTGCTAAAAGCCCTATTTGTCTCCGTGATCACAACCCATTTTTTAGAAAGTCACACTCCCACTGTCATGATTGTCACCAACAGTACTAGCATCTCCACAGAGACATGAAATGCTAAATTAATCACACCTTAATTAAAAAACGAAAAAATGACAACAAAAAAATAGTCTAAAAGCCAATTGACAAGCCAGGAATCAAAGCCAGAGCAAGTAGTCAGACGCGCCAGGTAAGGAGCCAAATCGGGTAGTCAGACCAGCCGGGGTCAAGAACATGAAGATCAGTGGTGCATTAAGGTTAATACTGTGTAATAAAATGGTATTTATTGATTCTCTGTAATAAGTTTGCCCTTTTAAAATGGGTAAACTCATTACAGAATTTATAAATACCATTTATGGAATGAAGGCAGGAAAAGCGTACAGCATATTAATATATATATATATATATATATATATATATATATATATATATATATATATATATATATATATATATATATATATATATATAAATATATATATTAATTATTTTGGAACTGCCTTAAAACAAATGTAAATGATTTTTTAAATGACACTTTGTAAAAGTGTTTTTTCCTGTTTTGGATCTTGAAACAGGAGTCTACTCAGATATCATTCTAACATTTGCATCTCTCAAAGCCGGAAAAATCTTTGTAAAAGTGTTTTTTCTTGTTTTAGATCTTGAAACAGGAGTCTACTCAGATATCATTCTAACATTTGCATCTCTCAAAGCCGGAAAAATCTTTGTAAAAGTGTTTTTTCTTGTTTTGGATCTTAGAACAGAAGTCTTCTCAGATATTCTAAAGTTTCCAGCTCTCAAAGCCAGAAAAGTCTTGGTAAAAGTGTTTTTTCTTGTTTTCGATCTTGAAACAGAAGTCTACACAGATATCATTCTTTTTTTTTGGGGGGGGGGGGGCACTCAGGCCACAACCAGTTTTACATGTATTATTATTAAGTTACATATTAAATATAGCAATATTAAGCTATAGACACACATTATGGGGCCTATTTATCAAAGGTCTTGCAGACCTGATCCGACAGTGCAGATCAGGTCCGCAAGACCTCGCTGAATGCGGAGAGCAATACGCGCTCCGCATTTAACATTGCACCAGCAGCTCACAAGAGCTGCTGGTGCAACGCCGCCCCCTGCTGACTCGCGGCCAGCAGGGAGGTGTCAATCAACCCGATCGTACTCTATCGGGTTGATTTCCGGCGATTCCTGTCCGCCTCATCAGAGCAGGAGGACAGGGTTATGGAGGAGCGGTCTTTAGACTGGTGTTTCTGTCGAGTCTGAAGACTCACCAGAAACACGGCCTTTCAAGCTCCGTTCGGAGCTTGATAAATGGGCCGTTATATGTGTGTTATCAAAAGTTGATAACTACAATGCCTCCTGTTTCCTAATAAAAACAAGTATAAAAAAGCTAAATTAACGTGTTCTCTTTTTATTTATAAGCTAGTAAATATTCTATACAATACGGTTGAAATATATTATATTGAATAGCCTCACATTTTACCTTGCACATGGCCTCAAAAATCTTAGAGTTGCCCTGTTGTCACTATTAATATTTCATAAGTATTGTTTCTTACAATATTTATAGATTGTAAATGCAACATTTCTGTTTCTGGATTTTACCAGTACTGAAACTGTAAAGTGTGAACTTGCTTCAAATGAGATTGTGCTTTTGTGAGTGGGTATCTTTATAGAGGATGTGCCTTCATGCACGCTAAGTCCAGACACAGTTACGATAGTGTTTGTGAGCGGGTATCTTTATAGGGGATGTGCCTTCATGCACCCTAAGTCCAGACACAGTTACAATAGTTTTTGTGAGCGGGTATCTTTATAGGAGATGTGCTTTCATGCACGCTAAGTCCAGACACAGTTACAATAGTGTTTGTGAGGGGGTATCTTTATAGGTATGTGCCTTCATGCACACTAAGTACAGACACAGTTACAATAGTGTTTGTGAGTGGGTATCTTTATAGGGGATGTGCCTTCATGCACGCCAAGTCCAGACACCGTTACAATAGTGTTTGTGATTGGGTATATTTATAGGGGATGTGCTTTCATGCACGCTAAGTCCAGACACAGTTACAATAGTGTTTGTAAGTGTGTATCTTTATAGGGGATGTGCCTTTATGCACGCTAAGTCCAGACACAGTTACGATAGTGTTTGTGAGTGGGTATCATTATAGGGGATGTGCCTTCATGCACGCTAAGTCCAGACACAGTTACGATAGTGTTTGTGAGTGGGTATCATTATAGGGGATATGCCTTCATGCACGCTAAGTCCAGACACAGTTACAATAGTGTTTGTGAGCGGGTATCTTTATAGGGGATGTGCCTTCATGCACGCAAAGTCCAGACACAGTTACAATAGTGTTTGTGAGTGGGTATCTTTATAGGGGATGTGTCTTCATGTACGCTAAGTCCAGACACAGTTACTATAGTGTTTGTGAGTGGGTATCTTTATAGGGGATGGGGATGTGCCTTTATGCATGCTAAGTCCAGACACAGTTACGATAGTGTTTGTGAGCGGGTATCTTTATAGGGGATGTGCCTTCATGCACCCTAAGTCCAGACACAGTTACGATAGTGTTTGTGAGTGGGTATCTTTATAGGGGATGTGTCTTCATGTACGCTAAGTCCAGACACAGTTACAATAGTGTTTGTGAGTGGGTATCTTTATAGGGTATGTGCCTTTATGCACGCTAAGTCCTGACACAGTTACGATAGTGTTTGTGAGTGGGTATCTTTTATATGGGATGTGCCTTCATGCACCCTAAGTCCAGACACAGTTACGATAGTGTTTGTGAGTGGGTATCTTTATAGGGTATGTGCCTTTATGCACGCTAAGCCCAGACACAGTTACGATAGTGTTTGTGAGTGGGTATCTTTATAGGGGATGTTCCTTTATGCACGCTAAGTCCAGACACAGTTACGATAGTGTTTGTGAGCGGGTATCTTTATAGGGGATGTGCCTTCATGCACGCTAAGTCCAGACACAGTTACGATAGTGTTTGTATAAAAAAGCTAAATTAACGTGTTCTCTTTTTATTTATAAGCTAGTAAATATTCTATACAATACGGTTGAAATATATTATATTGAATAGCCTCACATTTTACCTTGCACATGGCCTCAAAAATCTTAGAGTTGCCCTGTTGTCACTATTAATATTTCATAAGTATTGTTTCTTACAATATTTATAGATTGTAAATGCAACATTTCTGTTTCTGGATTTTACCAGTACTGAAACTGTAAAGTGTGAACTTGCTTCAAATGAGATTGTGCTTTTGTGAGTGGGTATCTTTATAGAGGATGTGCCTTCATGCACGCTAAGTCCAGACACAGTTACGATAGTGTTTGTGAGCGGGTATCTTTATAGGGGATTTGTCTTCATGTACGCTAAGTCCATACACAGTTACAATAGTGTTTGTGAGCGGGTATCTTTATAGGGTATGTGCCTTTATGCACGCTAAGTCCCGACACAGTTACGATAGTGTTTGTGAGCGGGTATCTTTATAGGGGATGTGCCTTCATGCACGCTAAGTCCAGACACAGTTACGATAGTGTTTGTGAGCGGGTATCTTTATAGGGGATGTGCCTTCATGCACGCTAAGTCCAGACACAGTTACGATAGTGTTTGTGAGCGGGTATCTTTATAGGGGATGTGCCTTCATGCACCCTAAGTCCAGACACAGTTACAATAGTTTTTGTGAGCGGGTATCTTTATAGGAGATGTGCTTTCATGCACGCTAAGTCCAGACACAGTTACAATAGTGTTTGTAAGTGTGTATCTTTATAGGGGATGTGCCTTTATGCACGCTAAGTCCAGACACAGTTACGATAGTGTTTGTGAGTGGGTATCATTATAGGGGATGTGCCTTCATGCACGCTAAGTCCAGACACAGTTACGATAGTGTTTGTGAGTGGGTATCATTATAGGGGATATGCCTTCATGCACGCTAAGTCCAGACACAGTTACAATAGTGTTTGTGAGCGGGTATCTTTATAGGGGATGTGCCTTCATGCACGCAAAGTCCAGACACAGTTACAATAGTGTTTGTGAGTGGGTATCTTTATAGGGGATGTGTCTTCATGTACGCTAAGTCCAGACACAGTTACTATAGTGTTTGTGAGTGGGTATCTTTATAGGGGATGGGGATGTGCCTTTATGCATGCTAAGTCCAGACACAGTTACGATAGTGTTTGTGAGCGGGTATCTTTATAGGGGATGTGCCTTCATGCACCCTAAGTCCAGACACAGTTACGATAGTGTTTGTGAGTGGGTATCTTTATAGGGGATATGTCTTCATGTACGCTAAGTCCAGACACAGTTACAATAGTGTTTGTGAGTGGGTATCTTTATAGGGTATGTGCCTTTATGCACGCTAAGTCCTGACACAGTTACGATAGTGTTTGTGAGTGGGTATCTTTTATATGGGATGTGCCTTCATGCACCCTAAGTCCAGACACAGTTACGATAGTGTTTGTGAGTGGGTATCTTTATAGGGTATGTGCCTTTATGCACGCTAAGCCCAGACACAGTTACGATAGTGTTTGTGAGTGGGTATCTTTATAGGGGATGTGCCTTTATGCACGCTAAGTCCAGACACAGTTACGATAGTGTTTGTGAGCGGGTATCTTTATAGGGGATGTGCCTTCATGCACGCTAAGTCCAGACACAGTTACGATAGTGTTTGTATAAAAAAGCTAAATTAACGTGTTCTCTTTTTATTTATAAGCTAGTAAATATTCTATACAATACGGTTGAAACATATTATATTGAATAGCCTCACATTTTACCTTGCACATGGCCTCAAAAATCTTAGAGTTGCCCTGTTGTCACTATTAATATTTCATAAGTATTGTTTCTTACAATATTTATAGATTGTAAATGCAACATTTCTGTTTCTGGATTTTACCAGTACTGAAACTGTAAAGTGTGAACTTGCTTCAAATGAGATTGTGCTTTTGTGAGTGGGTATCTTTATAGAGGATGTGCCTTCATGCACGCTAAGTCCAGACACAGTTACGATAGTGTTTGTGAGCGGGTATCTTTATAGGGGATTTGTCTTCATGTACGCTAAGTCCATACACAGTTACAATAGTGTTTGTGAGCGGGTATCTTTATAGGGTATGTGCCTTTATGCACGCTAAGTCCCGACACAGTTACGATAGTGTTTGTGAGCGGGTATCTTTATAGGGGATGTGCCTTCATGCACGCTAAGTCCAGACACAGTTACGATAGTGTTTGTGAGCGGGTATCTTTATAGGGGATGTGCCTTCATGCACGCTAAGTCCAGACACAGTTACGATAGTGTTTGTGAGCGGGTATCTTTATAGGGGATGTGCCTTCATGCACCCTAAGTCCAGACACAGTTACAATAGTTTTTGTGAGCGGGTATCTTTATAGGAGATGTGCTTTCATGCACGCTAAGTCCAGACACAGTTACAATAGTGTTTGTGAGGGGGTATCTTTATAGGTATGTGCCTTCATGCACACTAAGTACAGACACAGTTACAATAGTGTTTGTGAGTGGGTATCTTTATAGGGGATGTGCCTTCATGCACGCCAAGTCCAGACACCGTTACGATAGTGTTTGTGATTGGGTATATTTATAGGGGATGTGCCTTTATGCACGCTAAGTCCAGACACAGTTACGATAGTGTTTGTGAGTGGGTATCATTATAGGGGATGTGCCTTCATGCACGCTAAGTCCAGACACAGTTACAACAGTGTTTGTGAGCGGGTATCTTTATAGGGGATGTGCCTTCATGCACGCAAAGTCCAGACACAGTTACAATAGTGTTTGTGAGTGGGTATCTTTATAGGGGATGTGTCTTCATGTACGCTAAGTCCAGACACAGTTACTATAGTGTTTGTGAGTGGGTATCTTTATAGGGGATGGGGATGTGCCTTTATGCACGCTAAGTCCAGACACAGTTACGATAGTGTTTGTGAGCGGGTATCTTTATAGGGGATGTGCCTTCATGCACCCTAAGTCCAGACACAGTTACGATAGTGTTTGTGAGTGGGTATCTTTATAGGGGATGTGTCTTCATGTACGCTAAGTCCAGACACAGTTACGATAGTGTTTGTGAGTGGGTATCTTTTATATGGGATGTGCCTTCATGCACCCTAAGTCCAGACACAGTTACGATAGTGTTTGTGAGTGGGTATCTTTATAGGGGATGTGTCTTCATGTACGCTAAGTCCAGACACAGTTACGATAGTGTTTGTGAGTGGGTATCTTTATAGGGTATGTGCCTTTATGCACGCTAAGCCCAGACACAGTTACGATAGTGTTTGTGAGTGGGTATCTTTATAGGGGATGTGCCTTTATGCACGCTAAGTCCAGACACAGTTACGATAGTGTTTGTGAGTGGGTATCTTTATAGGGGATGTGCCTTCATGCACGCTAAGTCCAGACACAGTTACGATAGTGTTTATGAGTGGGTATCTTTATAGGGGATGTGCCTTCATGCACACTAAGTCCAGACACAGTTACGATAGTGGGTTTTACAGTGCTTGCACCCAAATGATTGAACTCACGTTCACAAAGGTGCAATTCCATTTAGGAGTTTAATAATGTAGGCGCAAGCACTGTAAAACACACAGATGTTGCGAAGAATTGAGTTCACAAATAAAACAGCCCACTCATACAAATAATAAAGAGAAAGGAAAAATAATTAAAAGAAAAACAAAACAACCTTGTCAGCTTTGAAATAGCCAGTCTCCACCGCAGGACAAGATACTTCACAAAGGAAAGACCACCTTTATGAATTCTGCATGCCATAGCCAATCCCCCCTCATTCATGTTTGCAATGTTTTGGCTTTTACCCTTATAAAACTGACATGCAAATATTTTACATTTACTAACATATAAACAACCTTTTGCAAGTGTGTTCTCTAAGTGTTGGGTTTGTTATTATTGGCTTTCTGTGTTGCTAGCTTTGATAAATATCATGTATTGCGGCACTTAAATGTTTATGGCAGTAACGCCCACTAATGAAATGCTAGAAAGGATACCTGAAGCGATGCTCTTTGAATTTCAAACACAATCTCACGTTAAAAAGAGACCCCTCAACAGTCTAACAAGTGTGAATGAATCTAGCCCATTATGTATAAATTATTTTATAAGAGTTTTCTAAGAGAAGGAAGCCAATTTTCTTCTAATTTTACTATTTTTTGATAAAATTTACATTCTTGTGAAATAGGAATAGTTTTGAATCATAAAAACAAAACTAACAATTTGATAGAACTATGCAAATTGAAACTGTGAATACAGAGAAAACATTAGTTCAATGTTGAGTTTGCACATTAAGAAGGTTATGTGTATTGAAACTTACTTTCATCTCCAGTTTCAAATTCAAACTTATGACTATAACCACTGTATCCTGCAGCAGTCCTGACACGAATGTGAAATATATACTTTGTGGATGGCTTCAGGCCTGTGATTATTACACTTGGAGCTTTCGATCTTGTAGATGAATAGCTGAGCTGTTCATGTTCCTGAAGAAAAAAAAAACAAAAGAAAAAAAAAAACATACCATTAAGCCGATTATTCTAGAGATTAATTATATGTAATATCTTTGACTAACTTCAACTTTTTTGTGAAATGCATAATGTGTTTATGCAAAAATGTATTTTATTATGGTTCTGGCTTTTTGGTTTGAAAACTAGGCTTTTTATTTTGAGGCATGAAATGACAGAGTGTTGGTAGCACTGAGCGCATTCTCATGATAAACTCATTTCTACATTTAGAATGACAGTTTGGTTAGTATCTCCAAGCAAAATGATAATAAACATTGGTTTTTTTTTAGATAGGACAGTGCCTTCACAGAGATGAAGATAGAACACATGTGAGTATTTAAATGCCCATTACTCACTTCTACCCGCAGGTAGTGCCAAAATGCCGGCGCTATCCGGGGGTAGGCCTGTTGGCAAAAGAAAAAAAAATGCACACAATTTATATTACATCTAACTCTAAACGAAGATTTTTTACAAACATTTATTATAAAAGTACAGTTATCTTCAATCCAGAATAAAATTGCTCAGTCTGTAATTATACAATACATTTTAATATAGTCTTTCAATGCAAAGGTCTGCTGGGTGCTTAGTATAATATATTAAAATAATAATAATAAAATATTATATATATATATATATATATATATATATATATATATATATATATATATATATATATATATATATAAAATATAAATAAATACAAAAGGAAGGTACAGCACTGTTAAAACAGCATACATCAAATCCTTAACTGAGTGCACAAGGACTAACAGGGTCCTGCAACCCCTTGTATCCAATCAAAAGGAGAGAAGAGACCCAGCACTGTTTCTTTAAGGAAATAATCCTTTATTTAAGTGACAAGAGAGACATCAAACAGCTACGTTTCGGGCCTACATTACCCTTCATCAAGATTGATTAAGGGCTATATAGGCCCAAAATTTAGCTGTTTGCTGTATTTCTTCTCACTTAAATAAAGGATTCTTTCTTTAAAGAAACAGTGCTGGGACTCTTCTCTGCATTTGATTATATGTATATATACAGTAACATTTGCCACATAATACAGCACTCTATAGTTCCTTCGGTATGAAAGGATAGAAAAGTGTACTTGTTTAACTAATTGCTGTATTCTATTAAAAGCTGACACTATTTCCGTTTTAGTGTGCATAGGTATTAGAAGCATATGTACATATGCCCTGAGCACTGGCAAACAGACAGCTTTATTAACGTACGCCTAGATTACGAGTTATACGCGCTATAGGAAAATTAACGAGCGCAAGAAAAGTTGCGTTATTTAATCCCCTATAGCGCAGCCATTACAAGTTTTTCAAAACCCGGCTTGTGCGTGCGATATGGGGTTTTTAAGCTCCATACCGCACCAAAATCAAGCGCTGTTTTGATGTGCTCGTGCACGCTTTCCCCATAGACATCAATAGGGAGAGCGGGTCCGAAAAAAGTCTAACACCTGCGATCGCGGAAAGAAAAGCTCTGTAACGCAGCCCCATTGATGTCTATGGGGAAAAAGAAACTAAAGTTTAAACCTTAACATAAATCCTACGTCTAAACACCCCTAATCTGATGCCCCTGACATCGCCGATGCCTGCCTACAGTTATTGACCCCTAATCTGCCGCCCCCGATATCGCCACCACCTAAGTAAAGCTATTAACCCCTAATCTGCCGCTCCCGATATCGCCTCACTATACTAAAGTTATTAACCCCTATTCCGCCGTACACCAATATCTCCGCCACTATATTAAAGTTATTAACCCCTATTTCGCCGCTTCCCAACATCGCCGCGACAAAATAAAGTTATTATCCCTAAACCTCTGGCCTCCCACATCACTACCACTAAATAAACCTATTAACCCCTAAACCACCAGCCCCCCACATCGCAACAACCTAAATTAAACTATTAACCCCTATACCTACCCCTAAACCTAACTCTAAGCCTAACCCTAACTCTAAACCTAACCGTAACCCTAAAATCCCCTAACTTTATCATAATTAAAATAGAAAAATGTACAATTATTAACTAAATAATACCTATTTAAAACTAAATACATACTTACCTGTAAAATAAAATCTAAGCTAGCTACAATATAACTAATAGTTATATTGTAGCTAGCTTAGGTTTTATTTCACATGTAAGTTTGTATTTATTTTAACTAGGTAGACTAGTTAGTAAATAGTTATTAACTACCTAGCTAAAATAAATACAAACTTACCTGTGAAATAAATCCTAAGCTGCCTTACACTAAAACCTAACATTACAAAAAATAAAAAAACACTAAAATCACAAAAAAATAAAAAACCTACCATTACAAAGAAAACAAAGAAATTATCCAATAAACAAACACCCCCTAACAGTATACAAACCCCACCCCCCAAACTACCAAGGGCCCTTAAAAGGGCCTTTTGTAGGGCATTGCCCTAAGTTCTAAAAAAACCTAATCTACCCATTGCCCTGAAAAGGGCATTTGGATGGGCATTGCCCTTAAAAGGGCATTTAGCTCTTTTACATGCCCAAACCCTAAACTAAAAAAAAACACTCAAAAAACCCTATCACTAACCCCCGACGATCCACTTACAGTTTTTAAAGTCCTGCTTGAATGATCTTCATGCAGGTGGCGAGAAGTCTTCATCCAGGCGGCCTCTCCAATCTTCATCCTGGCGGCAAAGTCCTCATCCAAGCGTCGAGAAGTCTTCATGATCCAATAGAATGAGAGCTGCTCAAATCATATTGGCTGATTTGAACAGTCAATAGGTTTTTAACAGCTCTAATTCCTATTGGATTTTTCAACCAATAGGAATGCAAGGGACGCCATCTTGCGTACCTTGCATTGAAGATTTAGTGTACGGCGGTGACCATATGTAGAGGATGCTCCGTGCTGGATGTCTTCAGGATGGATCCGCTCCGTGCCGCCGGGATCAAGATAGAAGATGCTGCCTGCATGAAGACTTCCCGCCGCTTGGATGACACTTTGCCGCCGGGATGAAGATTGAAGAGGCCGCCTGTATGAAGACTCCTCACCACCTGGATGAAGATTGTTCAAGTGGGACTTCAAAAACTGTATATGGATCTTCGGGGGTTAGTGATAGGTTTTTAATGTTTTTTGGGTGTTTTTTTTTTTTTTAGTTTAGGGTTTGGGCATGTAAAAGAGCTAAATGCCCTTTTCAGGGCAATGGGTAGCTTAGGTTTTTGTTAGAGTTAGGTTTTATTTATTTGGGGGGGTTGGTTGGGTGGTGGGTTTTACTGTTGGTGGGTCTTTTTATTTTTTTACAGGTAAAAAAACTGTTTAACTTAGGGTAATGCCCTACAAAAGGCCCTTTTAAGGGCCATTGGTAGTTTATTGTAGGATAGGTTTTTTTTTTTATTTTGGGTGGGCTTTTTTATTTTGATAGGGCTATTGGATTAGGTGTAATTCTTTTTTATTTTTGATAATTTTGTTTGTTATTTTTCGTACTTTAGTGTTTGTTATTTTTTGTAATTTAGTCTTTTTTATTTTTTGTATTTAGATACTTTGTAATTTTTAGTAGTGATAGGATTTTTTTAATGTGTAGTTTAGTTTAATTTAATTGGTAGTTAGTTTAATTTTAGTTTAATAATTATATTAGTTTAATTTTAGTTTAAACTTAGTTTTTTTAATTTGACAGGTAACTTTTAATTTAATTTAAGATAGGGAAATTGTAATTTTAATCTAAAGTTGGGGGGCGTTAGGTTTAGGGGTTACTAGTTTAATTTAGTTTATTGCGATGTGGGGGGCTTTCGGTTTAGGGGTTAATAGTTTACTTTAGTATATTTCGTTGTGGGGGGCTTGCGGTTTAGGGGTTAATAGGTTTATTATAGTGGCGGCAGTGTAGGGCTTAATAACTTTAGTATAGTAGGGGCGATGTGGGCGGACTGCATATTAGGGGTTAATAATATTTAAATAGTGTTTGCGATGCAGGAGGGTGGTGGTTTAGGGGTTAATACGTTTATAATAGTGGTGACAATGTCAGGGAGCAGCGGAATAGGGGTTAATAAAAAAATTTAGTGGCTGCGATGTAGGGAGCGGCAGATTAGGGGTTAATAAGTTTAATATAGTGTTTGTGATGTGGGAGGGGCTCGATTTAGGGGTTAATAGGTAGTTTATGGGTGTTTAGTGTACTTTGTAGCATTTTAGTTATGAGTTTTATGTTACAGATTTGTAGCGTAAAACTCATAACTACTGCTTTTAGATGGCGTTATGGATCTTGTAGTTTTAGGCTGTAACGCAGGTTTAAGGTCATTTTTAAGAGTGCGGTACTGACGTTGTGTTACAGGCTAAAAGGCTTGCAGTACACCTATACCGACAAGACTTGTAATGGCTGCGGTGCTGTTTTAACGCTGAAATTACCATATTTTCAGCGTTAAAAGACGAACGCACAACTTGTAATCTAGCTGTATATTTGTGTAATTGCTAATTTGATGCATGCTACTGCTGTCTCACTGAACAGGCACTGTGTTTGAAAATGGGTGCACAGAGTATATGTAAATATGCATCATCAGCCGGTGCACACTAAAAAATGTTTTCTCTTAGAAGCATGTTTGCTAACACAAATATACTGCAGAAAAGATATTAAAAAGTTACGTTATTAACTTATATGTATTTCATTTTTTACTCTCTGTGCCTTCCAGCCTTTCTTATTCTTATGACATAGAATATCAATAACATTGCTGATTATATGGTATAGACTATAATGAATGACTGAATCAATGACATCACTGATCCTATGACTAGCAAAACTAGTAAAAAATAAAAATGATATTTCTATTATCAATAAAATTGGGTAGATTAGTAAATTATACATCTTCAGTGATCTTTTTACTCTGACTGCTGGGCTATAGGGAGATTTTTTTACCTGGTTTTCCCTATGCTATTACTTTTACATTAACATGTAACTGAATACTGAAACAGAAAGTGTCCTACAGTGGCAATAATATTATTACCCATCACTAAAATATCACAAAATATGCTTTAGCCTATATTGCATACAGTCATTAAACACAGATACAGCAGTAAAATACTTCCCCCATGTTCTGTACCCAACACCACTTGCCAAAACTGCAAACCATACATTGTACTGTTGTCTCAGCATTTCATTTCATCTGTCCAATCAAAGCATGGTCCATTCTACCCAACTACAGGTGATCTTCTGAACCAATGACAACATGGAAATAGATTTAGAAGATGGAGATGAATTTGCCATCTCAAAGATATGGAAATTGTCAAATAATTATAAACACAGTGGGGGATATTTAACAAGCGATCAACCTGAAATATGCTGGAATTGAGCAGCTCTCATCCTATTGGCTGTTCCAATCAGCCAATAGGATGAGAGCTCAATCCTATTGGCTGATTGGAGCAGCCAATAGGATTTTAGCTGCTCAAATTCTATTGGCTGATTGGAACAGGTAATAGGATTTTAGCGGCTCTAATCCTACTGGCTGATTGGAACCTTTCAGCCAATAGGAATGCAAGGGGCACCATCTTGGATGACGTCACTTGCATTGAAGTTCCAGTTTATGGCGGAGACCGTATTGAAGAGGAGCTCCTCGTCGGATGTCTTCAGGATGAACCTGCTCCGTGCCGGATGTCTTCAGGATGGACCCGCTCCTCGCCGGATGGATGAAGATAGGAGAGGCCTGCATGGATGAAGACTTCGCCGGCTGGATAAAGATGGAAGAGGCCGCCCGGATGAAGACTTCTTGCCGGCTGAATGGATCCTTCAAGCGAAACTTCAAAAACTGTAAGTGGATCGTCAGGGGTTAGTGTTAGGTTTTTTAAGGGTTTTTTGGGTGGGTTTTATTTTTAGAGTAGGGCCTGGGCAGTAAAAGAGCTAAATGCCCTTTTAAGGGCAATGCCCATACAAATGCCTTTTTCAGGGCAATGGGGAGTTTAGGTTTTTAAGATACGGTTTTTATTTGGGGGGTTGGTTGTGTGAGTGGTGGGTTTTACTGTTGGGGGGTGTTTGTATTTTTTTTTATAGGTAAAAGAGCCGATTTCTTTGGGGCAATGCCCCGCAAAAGGCCCTTTTAAGGGCCATTGGTAGTTTATTGTAGGCTAGGTTTTTTTTATTTTGGGGGATTTTTTATTTTGATAGGCCAATCAGATAAGTTGTAATTCTTTTTTATTTTTGATACTGTGGTTTTTTTATTTTTTGTAACTTAGTGTTTATATTTTTGTAATTTAGTAATTTTTAATTGTAGATTTCAATAATATGAGTAGGGTTAGGTTTTCTAAATATGTAATATAGTTAATTTAATTGGTAGTTCAATGTATTTTTAGTATAATAGTTAGGGTAGGTTAATTAATAGTTTAATTTAATTGTAGGATAATAGTTAGGGTAGGTTAATTAATAGTTTAATATAGTTTATTTTAATTCTAAAGGTAAGTTTACATTTATTATGATAGGGATGTTGTAATTTGAATGTAAAGTTAGCGGGTTGTTAGGTTAAGGGGTTAATAGCTTAATTTAGTTTACGGCGATGTGGGGGGCTGGCGGTTTAGGGGTTAATAGGTTTAGTTAGTGGCAGTGATGTAGGAGGCCAGGGGTTTAGGGGTTAATAGTTTAATTTAGTTGCAGTGGGGTCCGGGAGTGGTGGGCTATGGGTTAATACTTTTATTTAGTTGCGGTGGGGTCCGGGAGCGGCATGATAGGGGTTAATACTTTTATTTAGTTGCGGTGGGGTCCGGGAGCGGTGGGAGAGAAGTTAATACTTTTATTTAGTTGCGGCAGGGTCCGGGAGCAGCGGAATAGGGGTTAAACATTTTAGTATAGTGGCAGCGTTTAGTGACGGTATAAATAAAGTTGTTAAAAAGCCGAATAGCAGCAAGATCGATGACTGCTAGTTAACAACAGTCCGCTGCTCATCGCCCTGTACTTGGTGCACGGCTTTTTTATAAATATGGAGATGTTAGGCGAGCGTATTGGTGCCGTTGAATGCAAGAAAGTTGACGGCTTGATAGATAGGCCTCAGTGTGTCATTTGCGGCATCACAAACACATACATTTTATTTTTATCACATTTTTTTGGTATTATTTGGTTGTATACCATCCTTTTGTAAAGTGCCATTAATGTCTTCTGTATAAATTTAGCTTCCGATAATGCAATAGAAATATATTGAAAGATAACATATTGGTATAGTACAGGTAGACATTTAAGCCAAGTTCAAATAAATTTTAAAAACTATATCCTTATGCAAATGACCTTCTACATGCATTTTTAATTAAATGGATATTGAACCCAATTTTTTTCTTTCATGATTGAGATAGAGCATGCAATTTTAAGCAACTTTCTAATTTACTCATATTATCAATTTTTCTTCATTCTCTTGGTATCTTAATGTTAGGTGGGCTATCCCTTTGAGCTATCAGCTTAAGATTATATTGAATCAAACAACAATTCGAATTTTAAAATCATTGTCTAAAATATTACACTGTGTGTCCTAATGTCAGCATCAATGTTTATCTTTAATACTAATTTCACATATACATACTTTCAAAGTATAATACACAATGTAACAAATGGCACTTACATGTTCTGATGAGTGATCAATGACACAAGTATCGAGCAATTTGATTTGTTAGTGATAGTTTAAAATGTGTATTTCAGATTGGCTGATGTCATAAATCATGTGATTATGCATATTCCAATCAAAAGTGGTTGAAAAATTGGTACGAAAAGTGTTGCGTCAAATTGGGGGCGAAGTGGAGAGTGGGACTTGTATTACATGGCTAAAACATGGTGCAAATAGATTTTTCAAAAAAAATAAAAAAGGAAGTTAGCTATATTATGTTGTGTATTTATTTCATGTTTATCTCTATCTATTAGTGCAACAAGTTTGGGGGAAAACTTTGCAACAAATTTGGAGAAATAATATTGTCCCCTTGCTTTGTAATGAGAGACAAAGTTTTAACATAATCCATAAGTAGTAATGTATTTTTCATTTTATCCCTATATCTACAAGTGCACCAAATGTGGAGCAATAATATTGTTTAGTTTAGAAAGGGTATACAGGTGGCCCTCGTTTTACAACGGTTCAATTTACACCGTTTCAGAATAACAACCTTTTTTTCCAGTCATGTGACTTCTATTGAAAAGCATTGAGAAGCAGTGCATTGATTAAAATAGCCAGTAGGTGGAGCTGTCTTCTTGTGTTGCAGCAATGCCAAGCAAGCTGAAATTAATCAGTTTTTACCAGACCTGAGATATCAAGCAGATTTCAAAGGAACAAGATCTTTCTGTCTATAAATCAGTCCAGATTGGAATGCATAGAAATAACTGTTTGCAGAAAAATGCAAGTTAAGTCTGTGTTGTGTGATTATTTTATTAGGTTTATAATGCTGTTTAGTAAATGTTTTTGTTCATTTAACTTAGTTTAATTATATATTCTGTGTTGTGTGATTATTTTATAAGGTTTATAATGCTGTTTAGCATTTAAAGTCTTCATTTCAAAGCTTTAAAAATAATGTATTAGGTGTTACTTATGACAATTTTGAGAGGGGCCTGGAACCTATCTCCCTCACTTCCCATTGACTTACATTATAAACTGGGTTTCAATTTACACCGGTTTCGATTTACAACCATTCCTTCTGGAACCTAACCCTGGCGTAAACTGAGGGCTACCTGTACAATTTTAATAAAGTTTCTAATTTACTTTTATTATGTAATATACTTCATTCTCTTGCAGCATCGAACATAAGCTTTCTGTGTTTTCAGACTCCCATTGATTTCTATGGCATCCGCGGCCTCAAGGGTGGCGGATTGAAAACTAGGTACGCTGCGTCGTAATAGACGTTAGCGTACCTGTTAAATGTTTGATAAATTGGGAAAAGGGTCAAATAGAGTTGAATGTGAATTCGAAACATCTGTAATGATTCAAGCATCGATCTGCATCGGATTGAGATTGCGGGAGCGTATATTTCGTCACACATTTCAACATTTGACAATTTTGATGCATTGAAAACTACGGCGGATCAATCTCGTGTAAAATACAGCGCAGGATTCCAGTGTATTATCAGCTGACGCTTTGATAAATATCCCCCAAAGTGTAAGGGAATTCAAGAATACTCTCCTGTGATAAGAGGCAGCCCTCAAAGGCTTAGAAATTAGCATATGAGCCTACCTATGTTTAGTTTAAACTAAGAATACCAAGAGAAAAAAGCAAATTTGATGATAAAAGTAAATTGGAAAGTCAATTAAAATTAAAAGTCCTATCTGAATAATGAAAGTTTAATTTATACTTGACTATCCCTTTAACAGCTTACAGTTTGTTCTATGCAGTTGTTAATGGGCTCAACTCTCCTTCCTAGGTGTAAAAGGTAAAATTGTCCTTTACAATTGATACAACTGGTGAAACACACAGAAAATTTTAAAGCACTCACCTACTCAATAAAACATATCACTAATTAATTATTATGCCTCACAATTGGCAAATAAGGCACCTTGGCCTTATATGGTTGCTAAGTTAATACATTTTGATAAAATATTAGCTTTCTGCTGGCAGTTACCAAATTTCAGTTTTGCCTCTATAATGGCGGTTACACCCGTTTTACTATTATGAAAAACTTTATTAAATTGGAAGATGTTTGTTGCAAGCTGTGGAGAAAAAATCATGTTTCTGGTAAACAAGACAAGATTTTTTTAAGAAATATGAAACCCAAAACTATTTCATGATTCAGATAGAGCAGGTGATTTTTAATAACTTTCCAATTTACTTCTATTATCAATTTTTCTTCATTCTCTTGGTATATTTTTTTAAAAAGCAGGGAAGTCCACTTAGGAGCCTGTCTAAGTCTATATGGCATCGGATTGAGATTGCAGGAGCGTATATTTCGTCACACATTTCAACATTTGACAATTTTGATGCATTGAAAACTACGGCGGATCAATCTCGTGTAAAATACAGCGCGGGATTCCAGCGTATTATCAGCTGACGCTTTGATAAATATCCCCCAAAGTGTAAGGGAATTCAAGAATACTCTCCTAAGGAAGTTTATGGAATATCTATTTTCATTTTAAGTATGCTAAAATGAGTAATTATACACTACATGAGTGTTATAGGGACATGAAACCAAAAAATGTCTTTCTTTATTTAGATGATTTTTTTTTTTAGTTTCCAATTTACTGATGTTATCAAATTTGCTTTGTTCCAATGTTATTCGTTGTTAAAGAGATACCTAGATACACATGCCTGAAGCATTACATAACAGGAAATAGTGCTAAAATCTAGTGCTCTTGCTAATGTATAGCATTGTTGCAAAACTGCTGCA
Organism: Bombina bombina; assembly: GCF_027579735.1. Classification (NCBI taxonomy): domain Eukaryota; kingdom Metazoa; phylum Chordata; class Amphibia; order Anura; family Bombinatoridae; genus Bombina; species Bombina bombina. Next base: position 184,761,668 of record NC_069501.1, on the reverse strand, counting down.
ATACAGGGAGTGCCGAATTATTAGGCAAGTTGTATTTTTGAGGATTAATTTTATTATTGAACAACAACCATGTTCTCAATGAACCCAAAAAACTCATTAATATCAAAGCTGAATAGTTTTGGAAGTAGTTTTTAGTTTGTTTTTAGTTATAGCTATTTTAGGGGGATATCTGTGTGTGCAGGTGACTATTACTGTGCATAATTATTAGGCAACTTAACAAAAAACAAATATATACCCATTTCAATTATTTATTTTTACCAGTGAAACCAATATAACATCTCAACATTCACAAATATACATTTCTGACATTCAAAAACAAAACAAAAACAAATCAGTGACCAATATAGCCACCTTTCTTTGCAAGGACACTCAAAAGCCTGCCATCCATGGATTCTGTCAGTGTTTTGATCTGTTCACCATCAACATTGCATGCAGCAGCAACCACAGCCTCCCAGACACTGTTCAGAGAGGTGTACTGTTTTCCCTCCTTGTAAATCTCACATTTGATGATGGACCATAGGTTCTCAATGGGGTTCAGATCAGGTGAACAAGGAGGCCATGTCATTAGATTTTCTTCTTTTATACCCTTTCTTGCCAGCCACGCTGTGGAGTACTTGGATGCGTGTGATGGAGCATTGTCCTGCATGAAAATCATGTTTTTCTTGAAGGATGCAGACTTCTTCCTGTACCACTGCTTGAAGAAGGTGTCTTCCAGAAACTGGCAGTAGGACTGGGAGTTGATCTTGACTCCATCCTCAACCTGAAAAGGCCCCACAAGCTCATCTTTGATGATACCAGCCCAAACCAGTACTCCACCTCCACCTTGCTGGCGTCTGAGTCGGATTGGAGCTCTCTGCCCTTTACCAATCCAGCCACGGGCCCATCCATCTGGCCCATCAAGACTCACTCTCATTTCATCAGTCCATAAAACCTTAGAAAAATCAGTCTTGAGATATTTCTTGGCCCAGTCTTGACGTTTCAGCTTGTGTGTCTTGTTCAGTGGTGGTCGTCTTTCAGCCTTTCTTACCTTGGCCATGTCTCTGAGTATTGCACACCTTGTGCTTTTGGGCACTCCAGTGATGTTGCAGCTCTGAAATATGGCCAAACTGGTGGCAAGTGGCATCTTGGCAGCTGCACGCTTGACTTTTCTCAGTTCATGGGCAGTTATTTTGCGCCTTGGTTTTTCCACACGCTTCTTGCGACCCTGTTGACTATTTTGAATGAAACGCTTGATTGTTCGATGATCACGCTTCAGAAGCTTTGCAATTTTAAGAGTGCTGCATCCCTCTGCAAGATATCTCACTATTTTTGACTTTTCTGAGCCTGTCAAGTCCTTCTTTTGACATATTTTACCAAAGGAAAGGAAGTTGCCTAATAATTATGCACACCTGATATAGGGTGTTGATGTCATTAGACCAAACCCCTTCTCATTACAGAGATGCACATCACCTAATATGCTTAATTGGTAGTAGGCTTTCGAGCCTATACAGCTTGGAGTAAGACAACATGCATAAAGAGGATGATGTGGTCAAAATACTCATTTGCCTAATAATTCTGCACTCTCTGTATAGTACTGCAGAAAACAAAGGATAACAAGAAAATGAAGAAAAGTTTAAATAGAAGTAAATCAGAACTTTATTTAAAATTGTATGTTCTCTCTGTATCATAAAAGAAAATTTTTGGAGTTTATGTCCCTTTAAGTAAGATACTCTTTAGTAACCAATCACTGGACACTCGTTTCCTACTTGTGTATTGCCTTTGTAATGACTTGTGAGATATATCATATTAAGAACAAAATTCTAGTAAAAATTTTTTAACGTTCATGCTTACTGATTAAATATACTGTGTATCACAGAGGAAAATACTTTGAATTTTGTCTGTTTTATTAAAACGCATAAAAAATAAGCTAATAAATGTGGCAAATTATTTAAATAACAAGTGTTTTTTAAAACACCAGCAAATATTTCATCCTATATGAAATATAATCCAAACATTTGCATATTTTGCTGCTTTCAGTTATATTTGTCTCATTCCATATATTTCTGTTGGTTTTATAAAGGTCAGTAAAATTGCATACATTTAGTTTTCAGAACAATTTGCTGATTATTATTGCAAAGTTAAATAATTTATACAAAGTACACAGAAGAATATTTAAATAAATTTAGAGGGATATATAATATAAGGAAATTTACAGTAGTATGTGTCTGTTAATACGTTTGGATTCCTAGACTGAAATAGCTTTAAATGATTATTATGTCAGTCCAAGAAATAATTTACTTGCAGCAAATTTCAGGACTGCAACAGTCTCTCCAGAAGAAGCCATCACTTCATCCGACTTCACATGAAGAAACCTTTGTAATGTTTGATGCCTACGTAATATGTAGCAAAAAGCTTCCTAGAGTCTGCTAATTACTGTCTAAAGACATGTTTAATTTGCAAATGTAAGAGTGACAGAGAAGAATGCATGGAAAATATATTGTATTAAAATGTTTTATAAACTTCATAATATAGCCACATAAACCAGCTTGATATGTTCATCATTCCCATCTTGTTATTTTCAAATACAGTACATTATAACATACATTTATAATTTGTAATATAACCTTTTTCACAGAAACAATATAATTCTTTCAAATGCATATCAATTGATTTTTTTAGTTAAACTATTTTTACTTAATCTTTTACTTGAAAACATAATTTAACCACCTGTAAATAGCAGACCTTAAACAAGTATTATAGAATGTTTTTGCCTACAAAAACATCTGTCACATGACAGAATTGCATAACTTCTAATATTTGATTGTCTCCCAGCCCCAAATGGTAAGAAGCATTTCATATGACAAGAGGACATGTTTTAGTAAAAGCGTGTTTTTTTAATTTCTTTTAAATTTTAAAATATATATATTTTGAATATGTGAAACACCTGCAGGGGTCACATGTGCTAGGTTAGTGACATTAAGAAAACTGTACTCCCTAAGGTCTGTGCATAGGTTTTAAAAAAAACCTTCATAAAGATGGATTGAATCAAATACAGATCTTTTGATTGGGTTATAAATGTATCCACTCACTGGGAGTCTATACTATATCGGCTCACCAACAGATGAGACACAAGCTTATATTTAGGAAGCTGGGAATAGCTAATTTGGGTTTAATTTGTGTTATTATACACTTTAAACTAAGTACTTATATTAATTATAATATTATCCCCATAGGAAATTAACAATATTATGTATGTTAAGAATGATTTATGGTCATGAATTGAAGTTACAAGAATTTTTCAGCCAATAGGCAAAGGTCCAGATTTATCAGTTAGTGCACACTATTAAAATGAATTCCATATTTTTATTTTAAAACAATGGCATTGCACACTCCAGAGGGGATGCAGGAAACATCTGCACCCACTTTATAGGTTAGAGAGGTAAGAGGCCAACAGGATGTATCAACAGTTTAGCATCAATTGCTTACCAGTATTATTTAAACCACGTAATGCTGACTATTCATACATTTTAAAGAAGATTGATGATTAGTCAAGAACATTTTGAAAAACAAAGAATGAATACAACAGACAGACAATTGACCGCATTGTCAACTGAATACAACAGACAGACAACTGACAGCATTGTCAACTGAACACAACAGACAGTCAACTGACAGCATTGTCAACTGAACACAACAGACAGTCAACTGACAGCATTGTCAACTGAACACAACAGACAGTCAACTGACAGCATTGTCAACGGAAAACAACAGACAGTCAACTGACAGCATTGTCAACTGAAAACAACAGACAGACAACTGACAGCATTGCCAACTGAACACAACAGACAGTGAACTGACAGCATTGCCAACTGAACACAACAGACAGTCAACTGACAGCATTGTCAAATGAACACAACAGTCAACTGACAGCATTGTCAACGGAAAACGACAGTCAACTGACAGCATTGTCAACTGAATACAACAGACAGACAACTGACAGCGTTGTCAACAAAGCACAACAGTCAGTCAACTGTCAGTGTTATCAACTGAACACAACAGACAGTCAACTGACAGTATTGTCAACTGAAAACAACAGACAGACAACTGACAGCATTGCCAACTGAATACAACAGACAGCATTGTCCACTGAACACAACAGACAGTGAAGTGACAGCATTGCCAACTGAACACAACAGACAGTCAACTGACAGCATTGTCAAATGAACACAACAGTCAACTGACAGCATTGTCAACGGAAAACGACAGTCAACTGACAGCATTGTCAACTGAACACAACAGACAGTTAACTGACAGCATTGTCAACGGAAAACAACAGACAGACAACTGACAGCATTGTCAACTGAACACAACAGACAGCATTGTCACAGTCAACTGACAGCATTGTCAACTGAACACAACAGACAGTCAACTGACAGCATTGTCAACGGAAAACAACAGACAGTCAACTGACAGCATTGTCAACTGAAAACAACAGACAGACAACTGACAGCATTGTCAACAAAACACAACAGTCAGTCAACTGTCAGCGTTATCAACTGAACACAACAGTCAGTCAACTGACCGCATTGTCAACTGAACACAACAGACAGTCAACTGAATACAACAGTTAACAACAGTTTACTGACAGCATTGTCAACTGAACACAACAGACAGTCAGCTGACAGCATTGTCAACTGACCACAACAGACAGTCAACTGACAGCATTGTACACTGAATTTGGCTTTTCTCTCTTGCCAAGTTTGCAGCTTGAGAATAATTACTTTGAAATAATTATTAATGTAACATTTACACAAAGATTGAAATGGCTAAGATTTTTCTTTATTTTTTCTTTATTTTATTTTTAAATCCCTACAAAAATTAGGGGTTTTGGTGGCATTGTCCAGTGAGTACAGTCACAGCAATTTAAATGATTGCTGATTTGAAACATTCGGATGTTGAAGGGACACAAAACTGCAAGAAGAAAATGCTCTAATTTGTTGATCAAATGTAGGCAGTAGGGCAACAATTGAATGCTCTATGCGTTTAATCCCTGCTAGCCCCCCCCCCAATAGCTCCAAGTACTGCATTTCTGCCTTTACTCACTGTCATTAATTTAGTATAAAGTGAATTGGTTTGCAGTTGTTAAAGACAGTTAAAGACAAATAGAGAATGATATGTAGCAGTGTTATCACCTTGAGAAGTCAGCAGTGTGCTTGGTTAATTAGAAAATCTACAATATTCAGAGCTACAGTAAATTACATGAAAAAGGGAAAAACTAAACAAATAAATCATATTAATTAGCGCACATGAAGAATTAGTGTATTCTTGTCGGATTTGCACACATAAGTCTGACAGGAGTACACTAATTCTTAAAGTGAATGTAAACTTTCATGAATTAGTGTCCAGTCTTTAAAAATTACTATTAAAAACACGGGCACTTTAATTCATGAAAGTTTACATTGCACCGTATTTTTACAAATACTTACCTTTCTCTTGAGCAAAGCCGGATGGCCGATTCCCCGCCCGCAGTTTCTCTGTACTTATGTCACTAATGATGAAACCGGCTTCCTCCACTCATGGCTTTCCCACCAGAGCGTCCATATTTTGAGGCCATGTTGTGATTGGAGGAAGCCGATTTCGTAATTGCTGTGTAAGTACAGCAGGAGAAGCAGGCGGGGGATCATCAATCAGGCTTTGCTCAAGAGAAATGTATCTGTAAAAATACGCTGCAATGTAAACTTTAATGAATGAAAGTGCCCCTGTTTTTAATAGTATTTTTAAAAACCAGGCATTAATTCATGAAAATGTACATTCACTTAAATATGCGTTAATCCAACAAGAGTTATCTTAAGGTGAGTTATGTATTTATTAAATATAAAAGTGAAAAATATTAATAATTAATGTAAATAATTATTATAGATGTGGTAAGGTATTCTAAAAAAATCCATAGTATATATATATATATATATATATATATATATATATATATATATTTACACACACACAGTATCTCACAAAAGTGAGTACACCCCCTACATTTTTGTAATTATTTTATTATATCTTTTCATGTGACAACACTGAAGAAATTACACTTTGCTACAATGTAAAGTAGTGAGTGTACAGCCTGTATAACAGTGTACATTTGCTGTCCCCTCAAAATAACTCAACACACAGCCATTAATGTCTAAACCGTTGGCAACAAAAGTGAGTACACCCATAATTGGAAATGTCCAAATTGGGCCCAATTAGCCATTTTCCATCCCCGGTGTCATGTGACTCGTTAGTTTTACAAGGTCTTAGGTGTGAATGGGGAGCAGGTGTGTAAAATTTGGTGTTATCGCTCTCACACTTTCTCATACTGGTCAATGGAAGTTCAACATGGCACCTCATGGCAAAGAACTCTCTGAGGATCTGAAAAAAAGAATTTCTGCTCTACATAAAGATGGCCTAGGCCCTGAAACTGAGCTGCAGCACGGTGGGCAAGACCATAAAGCAGTTTCACAGGACATGTTCCACTCAGAACTGGCCTCGCCATGGTCGACCAAAGCAGTTGAGTGCACATACTCAGCGTCATATCCAGAGGGAAATAGACGTATGAGTGCTGCCAGAATTGCTGCAGAGGTTAAAGGGGTGGGGGTCAGCCTGTCAGTGCTCAGACCATACGCTGCACACTGCATCAAATTGGTCTACATGGCTGTCATCCCAGAAGAAGAAGCCTCTTGTAAAGATGATGCACAAGAAAGCCCACGAACAGTTTGCTGAAGACAAGCAGACTAAGGACATGGATTACTGGAACTATGTCATGGGGTCCGATGAGACCAAGATAAACCTATTTGGTTCAGATGGTGTCAAGCGTGTGTGGTGGCAATCAGGTGAGGAAAACAAGTTTGTCTTGCCTACAGTCAAGCATGTTGGTGGTAATGTCATGGTCTGGGCCTGCATGAGTGCTGCCAGACCTGGCAACTACAGTTCATTGAGGGAACCATGAATGCCAACATGTACTGTGACATACTGAAGCAGAGCATGAGCCCCTCCCTTCGGAGTCTGGGCCGCAGGAAAGTATTCCAACATGATAACGACCCCAAACACACCTCTAAGAAGACCACTGCCTTGCTATAGAAGCTGAGGGTAAAGTTGATGGACTGGCCAAGCATGTCTCCAGACCTAAACCATATTGAGCATCTGTGGGGCATCCTCAAACGGAATGTGGGGGAGCGCAAGGACTCTAACATCCACCAGCTCTGTGATGTCGACATGGAGGAGTGGAGGAGTGGAAGAGTGGAAGAGGACTCCAGTGGCAATCTGTGAAGCTCTGGTGAACTCCATGCCCAAGAGGGTTAAGGCAGTGCTGGAAAATAATGGTGGCCACACAAAATATTGACAATTTGGGCCCAATTTGGACATTTCTACTTAGGGGTGTACTCACTTTTGTTGCCAACAGTTTAGACATTAACGGCTGTGTGTTGAGTTATTTTGAGGGGAAAGCAAATTTACACTGTTATACAGGCTGTACACTCACTACTTTACATTGTAGCAAAGTATATATATATATATAAAATATTTACAAAAATGTGAGTGGTGTATATATATATATTACAGTATCTATAATAATTAATACTTATTATTAATATTCAATATTTCAATAATGATCCTTAAAAGAACAAATTCTGCATGTGCACTAACCTGACACCGTATTACGCATATTTTACATTTCTATGTTCTTCAAATGTAAAATGTAATTTTTATTATTAAATATATACCTATATATCTATAGAAATAGATATACTGGCATATATATGTTTATTGAAACAAGCGTGACGTTTTGGGGACACACTCTCCTTCCTCAGACAAGCAAACAACAATAGCAAATGGCTATTTAAACTGTGTAGGCCCCTCCCCCAGTGAGAGGAATTGCGCCAAAACCATAGTCATGGAAACCCTCTATAATCAAAACAAAACAAAACAAAACAAGAAAGCAACTGTGCATATACAACATCATAGTAGCATTCAAAGTTCCAAGTATAAACAAAAGACACACATTCAGTATTAGGTGCTATCATACTTAAATCTATATCACCTTACGTGTACCTGTGAAAGAGATGTGGTAAAAACCTATGTGGTAAAAACATATATTGAAAACAGCCTCCGTTAAAAAGACTAACTGTATTAGATCCACAAAAAATATATAATGTATCTTAACAGCAGGCTGATATTTTGGGGACATTTCACTGTTGAATATATTACACTAATACACTCTTGTATACATATGTATCTCTATAAATACATTTCTCTGCTATATATACTGAACCGCTGACTTCCTGGCAGATGAAGAATAAGGTGAGTGCTCTTTACTGGACTTATAAATATATATACATACAGTATATATATATATATATATTAAATATCACCTGTCGGCTTAGCACACAAGTGATTAGTGTTTTTTTTTTTTTTATTCTATGATCTCAATTGAAGTCTATGGGGGGAAAAGTTTGCGCGATTATGATATCCGAAGTCCTAAAGTTAGCTTGCATTGGGTTTTGCTTTTGCGCAAAACTTTTATTTTCAACTTGTAATAGAAGCGCTAAACCATGTGCACAAAAAGATTTCTTCTATCGGTGTTCACGCTCGAGCAAGAGGGCTAAATCCCGCTACACTCCTAATCTAGCCCATAGTTTACTCATATGAGCAATGATTTCAAACTCCTGGATTACCTCTTTGTTTGCCAAAAAACACATGCACAGCAGGGATTTGGCTCCCTTGACTGCATGTAGCACCCACAAGGCGATGTGTTTACACCCCTATGCTAACAGTAGAAACAAAAAGATGAGCTATTACCCCAATTACTCCACATAAAACACCAAGAGCAATTTCACCAATTCCCATGTCTACCAGTAATACCCTCTTTGGTTGCCAATAATAAAGAGAGTATAGAGGCATAGGGGGCATTTAAAATGCAGTTGCCACTCTAGGACCTTTAAAAAAAACTTAAAGGGACATTAAACCTACATTTTTTATTTCTTGATTCAGATAGAGTATACCATTTTAAACAACTTTATAATTCACTTCTATTATCTAATTTGTTTCATTCTCTTGATATTCTTTCCTGAAAAGCATATCTAGATAGGCTCAGTAGCTTCTGATTGGTGGCTGCACATAGATGCCTCATGTGATTGGCTCACCAATGTGCATTGCTATTTCTTTAACAAAGGATATCTAAATATTGCAGCAAATTAGATAATAGAAGTAAATTGGAATGTTGTTTAAAATTGTATTCTCTATCTGAATCATTAAAGAGAAAATTTGGGTTTAATGGCCCTTTAATATGTAAGTGTGCAGTATTTTTATAAAGATTTTACTGTACAGCCTGCTGAAATACTGGACAGCTTGGTTAAATACTTGACACCTGGTAACCCTACTCATAGGCCCTACTTATTTTCTAGGCCTAAATGTGTAAATGAATACATACTATTAAATATGTATTAAAACGTGGTTTTATCACCCCTGTGTGAAAGAATAAAAATAAATCAAAACAACAGTTATAGCAATATGTCCTTTATTTTTTTGTTACTACCATATTTTTGCAATGTATTATTTGCCAAATTAGCATGATGTGTTTCTAAACCATGTTACAGGTAAGAGTTTCTAGTTAAAAATCAGCTTGTCAATTCCCCGACCTGCATACCTATTATTGCATGAGCGGATTTCTGATGCTAAGCTGAGAGGGAATCATTCATTTCATGTTTAGTTCCCTCCATGAACCTTTAATCAAAAACTACCATGATCATTCATCTTTAACTGCTCTCCTTGATGCCTCATACTTCATTTTGAGTTCAATGCTCATATTTTAAAATGATGTTTAATTGAACAGATATTCCAGTGCTCAAACATTGAACTCCTTGTACTTTTTTTTGTCAGATACCTCAAAGCACCTAGCATATTTGTCAGGCTGTGCTCCCAATTTGATTTTTTACCTGTTTTACATACATAAACAATGAAAAGCCTTTGTTTAATTTTTTATTTATTTATTTATTTAACTGAATTATTTATCACTTTAGGTAATCAACATTAAAGGGACAGTCTAATCAAAATTAAACTTTCCGGATTCAGATAGGGCATACAATTTTAAGCAACTTTCCATTTTAATTGTATCATCAAATTTGCACTGCCCTCTTGGTATTCTATGCGGAAAGCTAAACCTAGGTAGGCTCATAGGCTAATTTCTAAGCCATTGAACTGCCTCTTATCTCAGTTTATTTTCACAGTTTGACAGTTATATGCTGCTAGTTCATGTGTGTCATATGGATAACATTGTGCTCACTCTTGTGGAATTTTTTAAGAATCTGCAGTGATTGGCGAAAATGTCTGTCTGTCAAAAAAACTGAGATAAGGGGTCAGTCTGCAGAGGCTTAGAAACAAGGTAATCACAGAGGTAAAAAGTGTATTAATATAACAGTGTTGGTTATGCAAAACTGGGGAATGAGTAATAAAGGGATTATCTATCTTTTTAAACACTAAAAATTCTGGCGTAGACTGTCCCTTTAAAGGGATAAGAACCCCCCACACCCACATATTTTTTCAATTTACTTCTATTATAAAATTTGTTTCTTTCCCTTTGTATGCTATGATGAAGAAATACTTAAAGTGATGGTAAACTCTCCCCTTTTTAAAATCAGATCTGGAATGTAAGTGCTATTTTAGATGGAGTTTAATTCATTAGCTGTAATGAAGATGCGCTATAACTTAGTTATTAATATAGATATGAAATTCAAATACTGCATGCTCCTCCGCCCACTTCAAAAGTAAAATTTTCTGTGAGCTAACAGATTGAATTGTTGTCCAATCAGCGCTCTCCCCATCTGGCACTTTTGTTGTAGCTAGAGCATTGATTGGAGAGTAATTCAATCATTTAGCTGACAGGAAAATTGACTTTTGAAGTGGGTGGTGTAACGTGGGGTATTTGAATTTCATATCTATATTAATAACTAAGTTATAGAGCATCTTCATTGCACATGATGAATAAAGCCCCATCTAAAATAGCGCTTACATACCAGATCTGATTTTATAAAGGGGGGAGTTTACCATCACTTTAAGTAGGTGCTTGGACCACTACATGGCAAGAAATAATGCTGCCATCTAGTGCAAATGGATACCATTCATGCAAAACTGCTTCCATAGAGTGCTCCAGACACCTGCACACTCCTGAGTAAAGTCAATCAGAAAGTTGTTACAAATTAAATGCTCTATCTGAATCATGAAAGAAAAAAATGAGGTCTAATTACTTTTTAACTAACTGTATTGCAAAGGATCTGCATACAATTTAATTTTTTTTTAAAGAATGTAAAATGGCCATTTGCCTTGTTTTGCAGTGTGAGCACACATCCAATAGAGAGCCAACTGAGTTGTGTTTATCTTATCCCCTTTGCTGTGTACAACTAGATATATATATATATATATATATATATATATATATATATATATATATATATATATATATATATATATATATATATATATATAAATAAACACATGCACGTATCATGCACTCACTGTGTATGTAGCATGTAGAAGTTTAGGGCTTTGAATCACACAAAATGCACTTCAGTGTCTCTGTGGTAATGGAAAAGGACTACATTTTTTTCAGATTTAAATTACAAGAAAAGCAGGCAAAATAAATATTGAAAATGCAGTGCTAAGTTTTTTCACGATGTGTTATAAAACTTTCATGAGGAATTGCATATGATGTAAAACACTGTACACACTGCTGCAACCAGCATTTTCTATGGTTGTCTGATTGCTCACTCTAGTGCATTATTCCATTATTGACTCCTGATTGGCTGGGAGAGTGTCTATAGCCAATCAAGATTTTGTACCTGTGTATTGAACAGGAGTGTGCATTCAGAGGGGACTGAAAATCAATAGAGGCAGTTGTGCCCTCATCATTTTTTTTAAAGACAACATTTAAGTTAAATAAATTGAGTTTATCTTTAATTGCCTTTAAAGCAGCAGTGAAGTCAAAATTCAACTTAAAGTGAATGTCAACTTTCACTGAATGAAAGCCCTGTTTTTAAAAATATTATTAAAAACAGGGGCACTTTCATTCATGAAAGTTTACATTGAAGCCGTTCTTTTAAAATACTTACCTTTTATTCCTAGCAAGCGTGGAACACCGGAGCAACGATACCTCTGCCCCCAGGACGTCTCTTCTTACTTCAGAAATGACAAATCCGGCTTCTTCCAATCACGGTGTGGCCTCAGGCAATGTTTGCTCTTGGGGGGAAGCCGCTATTGGAGGGAGCCGGATAGATTATTTCTGACGTAAGAAGAGACGTCCTGGGGGTGGAGGTATCGCTGCTCCGGTGTTCCACGCTTGCTAGGAATAAAAGGTAAGTATTTAAAAAAAATGGCTTCAATGTAAACTTTCATCAATGAAAGTGTCCCTGTTTTTAATAGTATTTTTAAAAACAGGGATTTCATTCATGAAAGTTGACATTTACTTTAAATTGACTGGATAGAGCATAGAATTTTAAACAAATTTCCAATTTACTTCTATTATCAATTTTGCTTAGTTTTCTTTGTATGCTTTCTTAAAGAGTAATCCTAGATGAGCTCAGGAGCGTTCATGTGCCTTAAGCCACCTGGCAGCAGTGTTTGCAACATTATTTATAGCAATGCTATACTTTGATACAAACAGTGCTGCCATAGACTACTATAGACATGTGCACGCTCCTAAGCTCCAATCAGCCTACCTAGGTTAAGTCTTCAGCAAAGAAAACAAAGAGAACAAAGCTAATTAGATAATATAAGTAAATTGAAAAGTTGTTTAAAATTGGATGTTCTATCTGAATCCTGAAAGTTAAATTTTGACTTTGCAGTCCCTTTAATTTAGGTTATTTGTAAGGTAGATTGGGGATTGCATTTGTGTAAAAATTGTGCTGCAAATCCTATGGTTGATTTAGGCAATTTGCACCATTTTGAAATCGTAGATATCAGATTTTAAAAGTGGGACAAGCGTTATTTTTACATAAAAAGCAAGAAATGTTTAATTTCCCTTTAATTATGTTACTATTGTTTTTATAACCTCATCTTTCGGTGATAACACAAACATCACAAAATGATCACTAAAGCATTTATAGCTTTTAAATGAATAAAAATGATTATAATCTTGTATGCAATCCTATATCCAAATTAGACTCATTGTAAAACGATACAAATTTTTTTCTTTGTTGTATCTAAAAGAGGGTATTTTGTTTGTTTGTAAAATAGCTTAAGGTAGTGATGAAAAATATGTTTTTTTTTTCTTGTTTTTATGCAAATGAGAAATATCACTTCCCACCAATCAGTTTTGCTCATCAACAAGTAAGCAATCAGGCGTTAAGGACTAATGGCTAGATTACAAATGGAGCGCTATTTATCGCTTCTGCTCAAACGCTATCTCCACTAGAAATAAGCTGTTTGTGCGTGTCGGGAAGTGCTCATATTACAAGTTGAAAGTAAAAAGTTTTCGCTCTTGTGCTAACCCGACGCATTAAAAAAAACGAAGTTTGAATATTTCACCTGCGTTAACATATTTCCCCATAGAAGACAATAAATAGAGTAAGAAAAGTGAAAGAAAAAACACCCTACTTGCGCAAAACCCGGTCACATTTCTCAAGTTCACTAACCAGACATGAAAATATCAATAATTCCCATTTAAATGTTCTTCACATAGCAGAATATGTTCTATTTATTCATATATCTGACTTTTTAAAAAAAAAAATATATATATTTATAAATAGGTATCAATATATACAGATATATATAGGAATATCCATTTATAAATATTGGAGCATATTCTGCTATGTGCAGAACATTGGAATGGGAAATATTTGCAGTGAATACACAGTAAAACATTTTATTAAATATGAATATTGCATAAATATGTTTTTTCTATGTTTTCATATACCTGGCTGTAAAGGGCTCCAATGCACTTATATATAGGTCTTTATATAATTTTGTATTAGATGGTGTTAATATGAGTGTAACTGGACTTTTAAATGTAATTTTGATGTGTTTTGTGACACTTTTTATTTGAGCATAACAGTTAACTAGAGCTATGAGGTTGCGCTATCCTGACGACGCAGGTTAAATTTAATTGCGCTCAATCGATCGCGTTTACTTTTAACTTGTAATACACACGCTATTTCTGACGCATGCAAACAGCTGCAATAAACCCACACAGATATGCACTTCTTTTTAGCTTCAACATTAACAGCTTTTTTAATGCAAATAATAATATTATATTATTTTAACATGTTTCAAGGGCAAGAAACACATTTTTTTATTTTATGATTCAGGCAGAACATACCATTTTAAGCCACTTTTGCTCCATTATCTTGGTATCCTTTAGTGAAGGAGCAGCAATGCACTACTGGGAGCTAGCTAAACATATCAGTAAGCCAATGATATATATGTACAGCGACCAATCAGCAGCTACCTAGGTGTGCTTTTGAACAAATGATATCAGGGAACAAAGCAAATGAGATAATTAGACGTTATGTTATTATTGTACTGTGTAACATTATTTCTATGTGTCTCTGTAGTCATGTATTGAATAAACATAACATTAAGGTTTGAAAACTTAATTAATACAATGATGTTTAATAATTTTTCTAATTAACCCATGACTTGGATGTACAAATATCTACCTAGGATGAACCAATCTGGACTTAGCAAATGTAGTATTGTTTTGCAGTATGTTATCTTACCACCTCTTTCGAGGCCAATTAGGGACAGATATACAGCAGAGTTAGGTTTGTGAAGCCTATGGTGTACACTACAAACTCTTAGTTTTGGAAGTCCACAATATGCAACGTTAATTTACAGGGAAATAGGGCAAAATAAATAATGAAAATATACTAGATTTTTTTTTACTATGTACAATTAAACATTTTATATTACTATCTCTAAGTGTTTCATATCACTTCATATTAAAAAAAACCAAACATCTCATATTGGATACCTTGACATATAAAACAATGCTTTATTTGTTGTGTGACACATAGAATTGCTCCATTTTGTATTGAAATATTTCAACCAAAAAAAAATTCATTTTTTTTTCCTTAAAAAAGCAGTATCTGTTTCAAAACAGATTGTTGAGACTGCAATTGACTGAAATAGCCACACATTTCTCTAGTTCAGTTCCTGATCATGTTAGATATCAGCAAAAGATGCTCCGACTTAGCCCAAGGGCCAGAATGCTATTTTCTTTTTCTTCTTTTTTTTTTTTTGATGAATATAAAGTGACCGACAGAATCAGCCGCTCACACACAGAGAAACGAAAATAGATTCTCAAAAGTGAAATATTGATGGAGTAGCATCTGTGTTCATAACTGTTCATTGCTTCTGTTGGAGATTGAGATCACTAGGCTGAGCAAGTTTGTACGGAAAAAAAACAACACTATGAATTCAAAATAGCTTTGCAATACATTTCTGTACAATAAAACTAAATAATTTTCTTTGTCTTAAACTATGAATAATTTATATAGCATTTTCCATACACACACACACACACACAAAAAACATTGAAAATCTGGAATAAAACTTTGTATATTATATAATGTTCTACTCTACGCTCCAAGTTTGTAAAGTCATAATATTCATTTAAGGCAAAGCTGAAATCGTATACAATCTACTACTTAATATGAAACAAAATTTGCTGGGGCTTGGAATTTCAAGATGGAGTGCAGAATGCCTAACAAAGCATAAATTGTGAAGGTAATAAAGTAGAAAGTACTCCCTGAGGACCAAATTCACAGTCCCTGAAAGCGTTAGTAAATTTTCACATGGTTAAAACAGTACAGTGTACTCGCTCTCTTGCTTTAATAAAGCTTCTTTTGCTTTTGGGAGCATATATCTTTCATTGCTTAAATGATTATTACATAATGTGATCTCACTCTAAAGGCAGAAAGTAATGCTAAAGGGGGAGGGGATTATAAAATGATGTACCACATAGTCTATTTAGATTGGAAATGTAAAATAGGGTACATTAAAGTGTAATGAAAGCATTTCCCCGCTTTTTATACACCTAAGAAAGAGTGTTTTAAGGTGTAGTATAGTTTTCCGATTTTTTGAAAGATTGATTTTTCTAAACTTAAAGGGACACTAGATTTTTCTTTGCATAAATGTTTTGTAGATGATCCATTTATAAAGCCCATACAGTTTTCAAACAGTTTTATACTGGATTTTTATATCAGTATCTGTGCATATTATTCTTTAAAGTAGTGTCTATTACATGCAGTTATATGAAAATTGGTGTATACTGTCCCTTTAATTTAAACATGTTTTTTTTTTTTTAATAACCACTACTTAATATACATGATAAAATTAATATAACCTTCATGTATGCTTACTGTATGCTAGAAGTGTTTATTTTTTTTTCTACTTCATGGGCAATAGAAATAATATGTAAATTCTGATACTTGAAGCAAAAATATGGGGCCAATTTATTAATGCCCGAATGCACCGGTTTCCGTGCGAGCCTTAAGGCTCGCAGGAAACAGGAGTTAAGAAGCAGTGGTTTTAAGATTGCTGCTCCTTAACTCATCCGTAACCTCTGAGGCGGCGGACAGCAATCCGCCCGATCGGATACGATCGGGTTGATTGACACCCCTTGCTAGCAGCGAATGTGCAGGGGGCGACATTGCACAAGCATTTTACACTAAATGCTTGTGCAATGATAAATTGTTGTTGGCATTTATCGATGTGTGGCGGACATGATCTGCTACAGGTGGGGGGGGAGGGAGAGCTATTTAGGAGGGATCAGGGTGTGGGAGGGTAATCTTGACAGCACAGCAAAAATTAAATTTACAAGCTAACTAATTAACCCTTTCACTGCCAAGAATTGGTGGACAGCTACAGTTAGCAGTCTTCTAATTGCCAAAAACGAATGTCAAGATATGCATGTCTGTTATATCTGAACATGATGATTGCAGTATTTGTGTGTAAAAAATTTCAGTGAGAAACTCAAAGTTTTGCGAAAAAGTTACTGATTTTTTTTCATATGATCATATTTGGTGGCCAAATGGTTATCTACTTAAATATACTATATATATATATATATATATATATACTGTATACACACATTATATAAATATATCTAGCAAAAATACCTTTTCAAAGCACTTTCATTAGCTATTTATTAATAAATATTAATAAAAAGGTACCAGGGGGAAGAAATAGTCCAATAAGCTATAAAGGTATAAAAACAAAGGCTCTATTTCTGTTTAAATGAAATGATAGCAAACATGCAGCTAGATTACGACTTTTCAGCGCTATAGGGAAATTAACAACCGCCACAAAAGCGGCGTTATTTCACCTCCCTATAGCGCTACAAAAAGCAGGCTTGTAAGGGCGATATGCTGGGGTTGAGCTCCATACCGCATCCGATTCTAACAATCACAGGGACCGGAGCCGGTTCGTCATCCGATTGGCTGGTAGGAGCTACGTGGTACACCATCAGCGTTGCAGAGGAAAAGGGGAACCTGTTTCTCCCACTGACACTGTACCTAGGACGGATGAAGGAGGATTTCGGCTACATGCCACAGCTCGGTTTGATTCTCCAAGGACTTGGTGAGTTCAGAGCTGCTTGCCCCCACATTCTACTTTGAAAGTTGTTAAGCGATCTTGGGGCCTATACAGATACACCTAGCCAAAGTGCAGACAGAGACTGAGAATTGAGCTCTGGAAAAGGGCAAGAGAGAGATAATTATTTTTCCACTGTGTACTGGATCACTGAATATGGCATAAGAGGATATCTGGTCACGATGATAGTGAACTGTTATGCCCAGGCTCATTATAACTGCTAAATACTCATACAGCCCCAGTTCTCTGACTCCCGCTTGTAGGCTGTGCGTATGGAAACATGGCTGCGCTCCTTCTTACTCAGATGAAGGAATTGCTAAATCACCACAATGCAGCTCTTCTAAATGCAGTGGATAAAGCTTTCAAGCTTTCCGCTGTTCAAACTATCTTTTCAGCCGCCCCAGCTACTCGTATGGAGCAGCAGATGCAAGGTGCAATTGACCCCCGCCAGCCGCCATCTCTGATGCCAAACCCGAGGCAGTCTCTCCCACACTGTCACATACTAGAGCAAGTTGAGCAGGGAGACAGGGAAGATTTGGAAGTCGTTACTGAGCTACAAGATTTGCGGGCAAACACGCATGAAACAAGCTCAAGAGAGGAGCCACTGATTGATGCGCCACAGTGTATTAGCGGGTGGACAAGGGCAGGGAGCCCACGCAATACCTTAGCCTTCCGGCTCACTTATTGGAGCTCCTTTGGGTCATACAGACTCTTTAGTGGCGACAAACCGGAGCTGTATGGTTTTGGAACCGATGTGTTGCAGCAGTGTGGGACCCCTCAAAACTTGCCCACAGTTCCAGGCGGGTGGCCATTGCAACGATCTACGCAGCATGTGGGGTATGTTTCCTTTATACTCAGAAGTGGCATCGGCTAAGCAGGGCACAGTCACCGCATTCATGATGGGTATAGCATCAATGCCTTCTGGGACCTGTTTTCTTTAGGGCACCCATGATCCAGACGAACTTGAGAATTACTGGCCTATGATGAAGTACAGTATGGAACTTTTGACACAGTATTCTGTTATGTTTGCTATATTTACCTTTGCCTTAGAGTTATTTTTCAAGTTTAATGTGGCGAAACAGAAGTTAATATACCTTGTTGGCTTATAGAAAGGGGTTAATGCCCTGGCTGTTTATGTTTACTTAGTTATCTATGATTAATAAGTTTGGTGTTGAGTGTTTTATATAGCTTTTAACTTATAAATCTCTTTCTCTCATCATGTACTCCTTACCTATGTGTATCCTTTTAAGCTACACCCTACTCACTTTTATCTCAGTTTGAAAATGTGAAGTCCCTTAGTTTGATCTATAAAGCACCCCTACAGGCTTGATACCTAAGCTTGTTCACATATCTCTATCTAAGTTTTGTGATGTGATAACATGGCTGCCGACGGTGCTGCTTATAACCATACATAGCTGTCTCCCTCGTTATAGTTTTATAAAGCCACGCATATACTTAATCTTGTACATTGCTTGCACCCTGACATATTAAACCTCTCATTGAAACAAGATCTCTTTGCACTGTTAATTTGAGATTGCAAAGTACCTTAATAACATAATGATATATATACATAGATGTTGGCTGGATTGCCGGCAGCTCAGTACTCAACACGCAAGGCCTAACCATAATACCCGACATGATTATGAGATTGGGGCACACACTAACAGTAGCACCAACTTTCAACCACACTCTTTCTACAGGGTATATATTGGTTATTGTTCTACTAAATGTGAATAACAATTACATGTATACTGCTGAGTATCTACTATGCCTACTGCCTATAAACAGTGCCTGAATGGGGTTCTACTTGTATTGCCGCTGGGCAAAGGGCTTATGCCCCGTGGCAATCTTTTTTTTACTTTGGCATTCATATATTTAAACACAAGATTTTTTTTTACTAGAATCCCTCTTCACATGTAAGAGGTTGTTAGGCTTTAATACATAAAATGAGGCTGGTCCTTGTTTTGAATACTGCTCAGAGAACCAGCATTTTGAGGTTTATATATTTACATGTTAGCTTATATGTTTTCATCTTCTATGGGCCAAGGTTTGGTCTGCTCATAAAAGATATACTTTCGTTCCAAAACAGTATATATTTGATGGAAGCCACATCTAAGCAGCAATATGTCCATAATTTAATTTACCACCTGCTCCCCCCCCCCATAGTGTACCTCCTAATTTAGGAGGGTTAACTATATGGCTTATCTTACCTATGCCGTAACCTACCTGAATTACTACCTTTTAACTCATCTACCACATTTTTTGATAGTGTACCATACCTGCATATGTTAACATACTATTTAAGCTAATGAAAAATATACCTGAGGTCTACAAGCGGTCTCCTCTCTTTAATATAGCCTTCGGCCCATGTTATTACTCTATAAAATATGAGGTTCAAGAGTGGCCTCCTGTTCTCCATAGAAGGCTTAGATGTCTAGTGGCATGTGTTTCTATTTCCTTTTCTAGCAAATGTTCAATCGCAGAGCGTTATATCATATAAATGACAGGCATCATTTACTGTATACAAAACTATCACTTTAAACTCTACTTTATGCTCCTTGACGTAGCAGATGTTTCTAATTGCATACACCTTTTTAATATGTAATTCATAGGATGTAACTTACTGTGTGTCCTGGAGAAATGTGACTACGCAGGGGTATAGATATTTATATGTACCAAAATTTGTACTTTAACATGTTTCCCTTTTCTTTTCCCTCTGCGGCAGCTGTTTCTTACCAGAACCTTATAGCATACTGATAATAGATGTTGTCTGTTACTTGTAGTCCACACCATGCTCTATTGTTATAGCGGATATCGTGAATTGCATATGTTCTATTAATATGTACTTTATATGATGTATCTTTCCATAAGTCTTTTCTTTTTTTTTTTTGGAATGTAACCACACAATGATATGCAATGTTATCATATTTTCTTTGTATGCCAAAATTCTGACCTCAATAAAAACTATTTAAAAAAATAAAAATAAAAAATAAAAATAATACAAGCATATGAATTTGCAGTGCATTTACACAAGTAACGTAGTTGTATGGGAGCAGACTTTGCCTTTTATACCATAAACTTTTTACCTTCTGATACACAGTTATATACAAACAATAGTGCAATAAAAAATGCTCTTAACATATTAGAGCATTCTCTTTATGCAATTTGAATTAGTAGGTGCCTTATTTGAAATGGCTTTTCCAATGCACTTACTTTTGAATAGGGTTGTAAGTGCTGATCAGTGGATCACAATATTGTTCTAGGATTCCTTATTTCCTACAGAAAGTGTTTTGGTTAAAGGGACACTGAACCCACATTTTTTTTTCTTTCGTGATTCAGATCGAGCATGACATTTTAAGCAACTTTCTAATTTACTCCTAGTATCAAATTGTCTTTATTCTCTTGGTATCTTTATTTTAAATGCAAGAATCTAAGTTTAGATGCCGGCCCATTTTTGGTGAACAACCTGGGTTGTCCTTGCTGATTGGTGGATAAATTCATCAACCAATAAAAAAGTGCTGTCCAGGTTTCTGAACCAAGTAAAAGCTTAGATGCCTTTTTTTTCAAATAAAGATAGCAAGAGAACGAAGAAAAATTAATAATAGTAGTAATTTAGAAAGTTGCTTAAAATTGCATGCTTGCTCTATCTGAATCACAAAAGAAAAAAATTGGGTCAGTGTCCCTTTAAGTCTCACAATAAAATGTTATATTTGTTTCTGCACAAATACTTTCTCCACCAAAATTGTGTCTAGCACTCAAGAAAACTCAATCAGCTCGATTACGAGTTTGGCGTTATGAGTGAAAAAGCAACATTATGCTTCATAACGATGTTATTTCCCTAACGCCCCTATTACAAGTCTTGCAGGTATAGGTGTGGCGCACACCTTTTTGGCCGTCACGCAACGTTAGTACCGCACTTTAAAAAAAGTCCTTTTTCAATGGGACTTCCATAGTGTCGGTATTACAAGTTTGCCTGGGAGGCCAAAAAGTGAGTGGTACACTCTATACTGACAAGATTTGTACCGCCATCTAAAGTCAGTAGTTATGAGTTTTACGTTACAAAGCGGTACCATAAAACTCATAACTAAAGTGTTAAAAAGTACACTAAACATCCATAAACTACCTATTAACCCCTAAACCGAGGCCCTCCCACATCGCAAACACTAAAATAAAATTATTAACCCCTAATCTGCTGCTATGGACATTGCCGCCACTTAAAAAATATATTAACCCCTATTACGCCACTCCCCGACATTGTCGCCACTATAATAAACTTATTAACCCCTAAACCGTCGCCCTCCCGCATCGCAAACACTATTTAAATACTATTAACCCCTAATATGCCGTCCACCCACATCGCCGCTATAATAAACCTATTAACCCCTAAACGTAACCCTAAGTCTAACCCTAACCCTAAAATAACCCTTACACCCCTAACTTAAATATAATTAAAACAAATCTAAATAAAACTTTTAAAAATAAAAATAAATACATACTTACCTGTAAAATAAAACCTAAGCTAGCTACAAAATAACTAATAGTTACATTGTAGCTATAAAAATAAAAAAGCCCCCCCCAAAATAAAAAACCCAAGCCTACACTAAAAACTGCCAATAGCCCTTAAAAGGGCCTTTTGCGGAGCATTGCCCCAAAGAAATCAGCTCTTTTACCTGTAAAAAAAAAAATACAAACAACCCCCCAACAGTAAAACCCACCACCCACACAACCAAACCTCCCAAATAAAAACCTATCTAAATAAACCTAAGCTAACTATTGCCCTGGGTCCATCTTCAAGACATCCGGTGCGGAGCATCCTCTACTTCCGATGGTCGCTGTAGAATTAGGTTTCCCTTTAAGTAACATCATCAAAGATGGCGTCCCTTACATTCCGATTGGCTGATAGAATTCTATCAGCCAATAGGAATTAAAGGTGAAAAAATCCTATTGGCTGTTGCAATCGGCCAATGGGATTGAGCTTGCATTCTATTGACTATTCCAATCAGCCAAAAGAATCCAAGCTCATTCCTATTTTCTGATTGGATCACCCAATAGGATGAAAGCTCAATCCTATTGGCTGATAGCAACAGCCAATAGGATTTTGTCACCTTTAAATCCTATTGGCTGATAGAATTCTATCAGCCAATCGGAATGTAAGGGACGCCATCTTTGATGATGTCACTTAAAGGGAAACCTCATTCTACAGCGACCATCGGAAGAAGAGGATGCTCCATGCCGGATGCCTTGAATATGGACCCGCTCCGTGCCGGATGGATGAAGATAGAAGATGCTGTCTGGATGAAGACTTCTGCCTGCTTGGATGAGGATGGATGTCCGGTCTTCGAAAATGGATCGTCGGGGGTGTTAGGTTTTTTTAAGGGTTTATTGGGTGGGTTTTATTTTGAGAGTTGGGTTTTGGGCTATTTAAAAGAGCTAAATGCCTTTTTAAGGGCAATACCCATCCAAACGCCCTTTTCAGGGCAATGGTTAGCTTAGGTTTATTTAGATAGGGTTTTATTTGGGCGGTTTGGTTGTGTGGGTGGTGGTTTTTACTGTTGGGGGGTTGTTTGCATTTTTTTTACAGGTAAAAGAGCTGATTTCTTTGGGGCAATGCCCCGCAAAAGGCCCTTTTAAGGGCTATTGGCAGTTTAGTATAAGCTAGGAGTTTTTTCTATTTTGGGGGGGCTTTTTTATTTTTATAGGGCTATACGATTAGGAGCAATTTGTTTTTATTTTAGATAATTTCTTTTTTTATTTTGTGTAATTTAGTGTTTATTTTTTTTGTAACCTAGATCATTGTATTTGATTAATTAAATTTTTTTATTTTATTGTAATGTTAGTTTTTAGTGTAAAGCAGGTTAGGTTTTATTTTACAGGTAACTTTGTATTTATTTTAACTAGGTAGCTAGTAAATAGTTAATAACTATTTACTAACCAGTCTACATAGTTAAAATAAATACAAACTTACGTGTGAAATAAAAATAAAACCTAAGATAGCTACAATGTAACTATAGTTATTTTGTAGCTAGCTTAGGTTTTATTTTACAGGTAAGTATGTATTTAGTTTTAAATAGGTTGTTTAATAATTGTAAGTTTTATTTAGATTTATTTTAATTATATTTAAGTTAAGGGGTGTTAGGGTTAGGTTCAGGTTTACGTTAGAGTTAGACTTATGCTTAGGGTTAGGGTTACGTTAGGGTTAGGTTTAGGAGTTAATATATTTATGTAGTGTTAGTGATGTGGGAGACCAGAGGTTTAGGGGTTAATAACTTTAGTATAGTGGCGTTGACATTGGGGGCGGCAGATTAGGGGCTAATAAGTGTAGGTAGGTGGTGGTGATGTTCGGGCCAGCAGATTAGGGGTTAATAACTGTAATGTAGGTGGCAGCGATGTTAAGGGTGGCAGATTAGGGGTTAATAAGTGTATTTAGGGGCAGTGATGTTCGGGCCAGCAGATTAGGGGTTAATAACTGTATGTAGGTGACGGCGATATCTGGGGCGGCAGATTAAGGGTTAACAACTGTAATGTAGGTGGCGGTGATGTTAGGGGCAGCAGATTAGTGGTGTTTAGACGTGTTTTTTATGTTAGGGTGTTAGGTTTAAACATAACTTTTTCTTTTCCCATAGAGATCAATGTGGCTGCGTTGCGGAGCTTTTGTTTCTGCGATCGCAAGTGTTAGGCTTTTTTTTGCCGACTCTCCCCATTGATGTCTATGGGGAAATCGTGCACGAGCACGTCAAAACACTGCTTGTATTTGGGTGGGGTATGGAGCTCAACACAACCATATCGTACAAGCCGGGTTTTACAAAACCTGTAATAGCAGCGCTCAAAACCCGTAATCTAGCTGAATGATATTTACTGCTTCTTGAGCTTAGTTCAGACTGAAACCTTGAATCAGGAATACTCCAAAAACAGTCTGGCCCGCAGAATCCTCCGAGCAAACTTAAACTTCAGGATATAACCACGCACAATATATAATTAATTAAACTGTCTAATTCACATAATTAGGAAAAGCACCACTACCCCAATACTGCTTAAACGTGGTACTGCCACTTTAAAAAATCAGTATTATCCTCTGGTAGAAAGAAATTAGGTACATGTGCAGCAACCGATCAGCAGTCAGCTCCCTACTTCTGAGCCTACCTATGGATACTTTTCAACAAAAGATACCAAGAGAACAAAGCAATTTAGAAGTAAACTGAAAAGTATTTTAAACTTGTTAGCTCTATCTCACAGGGTTTCTCAGGCCTCCCTTTTGCGGATTTCGGAACTAGAGCACAGGTGAAATAATTAACTGATTAGTTACCTGCTCTCGCCCAAGGTAATCCTGAAAAAAGGCCTGAGACCAGGTTTGAAAACCAGTGCTCTATCTGAATCATGAAATAAAAATTGTGGGTTTAATGTGGCCAAAGTGTAAAAACATAACATACAAAAATAATATTAATAGTCTCACACCTTGACACAATAAATTGCCAAAATCTGCTTCTGACTCCTTCTTTATAGCCAGACACTTTTAATTATTTTATGATATGACCTGTTAGATGCATTTGGAATGGACATAAAATGCACTTAAGTTGTGTATTTGTTTAGTAAAGAGCTACTCTTTCCCTTAAGGGATTAAATGCCTATTGGTCATTACCAGCAGAGAGGTAAACCTTAAATAACTCAATAGATGAAATAAACACACAACTGTTTATGGGTAAATTATGACCGTCACAGGTCAAAAATATTTATTAAACTTAAATAACAAAATAACATAGTAAACGAGCCGACAAGGCTAAGATGGTGGCAAGAGAGAATGCTTATCAAAATCCAGCGCTGCTGGTGGCAAGCGGCCCAACACGGAATCTGCAGCAGAGGGACCCTCTGCTCAAGGAAATACTACTAAGGGGTATCTGAGCTCACGTGACCCACCTACAAGGGGAAGGAGGGGCACCTCATGTGCACTTGAGGCTGTCCACCCCGCTCACTTTTAGATTGGTCATCGCTCCCCCCGTTCGCCCTTTCCAGCTCAACAGGGCTGCTACCTCCCGCAGTCAGGGTGCAGGAAAGATCTTCCCCCAGAAGGGTATCTGCTACTCAGCCGCTTTAACTGGGTTAACAGAGATGGGAGATACCTAATTACTGCTAAGGACTTACTGAGATTAGTCTGATCAGGCATACCTATGCCGTCGCTCTACCTGTTTCTTTTAAACAAGACGCCATCTGCCAATGTCAGGGGAGGGACTGCAGGAAAATGTCTTTGCTCCAGGATCCAGAAAGAAGAGGGCCAGGGCACTGTGTTCTCAACTTGTAAAGGTAAGCAGGAGGCTCCTCCCCACTCTAGCAACAATGATGCCCCTACCTCACTAGACAGCCCTCTTCTCCTATCTCACTCCCTTCAGCTTTACCCCTTAGCTTGCTGCAGGCCCATGCTGGGCCTTACACTGCCTATACAAAGGAATGCGCAGTTTTGAATTAAAAGTTAACAGTAAGCTGATCCACTAGTAAAGTTTATATTAATTATGTTCATTATTTAACTAATAAAGTGATCAAGTAATATTTCATTTAATTATGAATTAAACAAAAAAGCATATATGATTATCAAACTGAAAAAAAGACAGACAGACCGATAGAGATAGACAATGGGTTTTTTAGCCTTCCAATAATACTTGTTTGATAAAAAAGAAATATGTTGAATAACTTTGGTTTATTTAATGTGCATTTTGCTTCCTGTAGGCTTTATTGACCCATCAGTTGTGATTAGCAGATGAAAGGAATTTTAAGCAAGTAAAAAAAACGTATGTCAATGAAAAAAACGCTTCATGTTTTCATTACCTTCCCTTTTATATTTCTTCTTATGCTGCACATATACATTTGGAAACCCTTTAGTGCTCTATAGGGCTGTACTAATCTGCTCTACACAAACTTTTCTAACCATTACATTTTAAGTGGATTAGCACAGCAGCAATTTATGAAAACATATAGTTACAGTTCCGGAGCTTTGCCTATGCTGATAGATGCGTTTTTAACACAAAAGAGAAAATCAAATCATTTGGATAGATTCACCAGATATTTCAAATATCCTCCAGTGAGATCAATCTCTTCCTCCCCATGTTATCATATGGAACTAAGGATCCAATAATCAAAAACTCACTGGCATGAATAGAAATTTCACATCCAAAAACCCTCCTAGCAAGACAGGCTAAAATTATTATTTTTTTTTTTTTTTAAATATTTTTATTGAGGCAAATTGTGGCATACATGTATAGCATTAAAACACTCCATAAATACCATCATAGTAAACACAATACAGAGCTGAGCATGCAATACATAAAATGTAGATACAAACATTAGTGATAAGATCAACTAATGAGATAACAAAAAGATAGAAAATATTGAGCGTGTTATGTGAGCATATTCTTCAGTCATGCCAATGATACTGTAAGCCTCCCCTTTTATTTAAGGGGCCACTCTTGGACCCCGAACCAGGTGGGATATTTACTGTAAAGGAAGGCTATCTGCTCTAGCCAAGACCACTCATGGATCTTGTTTTGTTTACCTCGGATTTTAATTTTCTTTATTTGAGTTAGTCCTTTATGTAACTATAAGCTTATTAAATAGAGGAACAGAAAGAATAAAATTATGTTTACTTTCTAGTAAGATGAGTTTACCCTAGGAGTCTAGAGCGCAGGGGTGGGAAGAATGCCATGCTATACGCCTGCATCAAACAATTTCCTAGGGTCATAAGTAAATACACTTTTGCTAGCATATGGGGAGTTAGAGTCCTGGGTAGACCTCATTTCAAGGGCATAATGGTAATTATGGTAATTAGGAGGTCTCGAGAGATATGTACTGTAAATTACAGGCTATTGGTTTTCAGGGGGGTATGCATTGGCTGGATTATATCACATATCCTTAACCAAGCAGTCCTGTGGGAGCATCAAATCAAAAAGGATTGAGGGGATACTCTATAATGCCCTCATGTCTTAGTCTGAAAATGACTGATAGGTTCTGGTGGCATGATTAGAGAAGTCACGGTAAACACAAATCCAGATGTGAAACATTCATCCAGTTCCCAATTAAGAAAGATAGGAACTCGCCATCTCGGCCGCAGACAGCGAGAACCCCAGACATGCCAATGGGGGACCAGAAGCAAATATTCTTGGGTGTAACTATGAAATTTATAATAAGGAGTACTATTGGTGAAATTAGTATTGTTAGTAAAGGGAGAATTGATATAATTATCCCACAGGTATACATTAGATGAAGGCCCAGATTCTGCGGGATGCTATCTCAACCAGCGACATTCTTAGATTACTACACTGTCACTTCAATCAAATCTTAGCCTAGTAGGAGCTACAAAACTATATCTAGGGACTATTTAGGGTAAGTACATTACTATGTTTGTCCTACAAAAGATATATTAATTGAAACAATAAATAGTCAGGTTCCATTTCAATAGCCAATAAGTTGCTTTAAAAGAAACTTTTTCAGTTTACCACCCTGACTTGCTGGTACTAGTTTGGGGTATCTCACAGCAATCTACTACAGTGGTTGTAAATAGCAAAGCATATAGAGGGTAACTGATAACTCTATATTGGAAAAGCTGAAGACATGCCTAACCAGCAGGTTTACATTAAGGAAAACATTCAACCTGCCATGTAATAACCAGCAAGTGTCCACCTGCATAAGAAGTAGCTGCAGCAAGCAACTCTAGTTGCCTAGTTAGGTCTCAAGTTGGTAGATACAATAAAGAGTATATGGGTGTTGAACATTTAAGCATAACAAAGGTAACTAGTTTAAAGGAAATTAATAAATAAACAGTAAACATTTGGGTTCCATTACTATAGCCAATAAGTTGCTTTAAAAGAGACTTTTCAAACTACCACCCTGACTTGTTGGTACTAGTTTGT
The DNA here is from genome assembly GCF_027579735.1 of Bombina bombina. Classification (NCBI taxonomy): domain Eukaryota; kingdom Metazoa; phylum Chordata; class Amphibia; order Anura; family Bombinatoridae; genus Bombina; species Bombina bombina. Next base: position 184,733,178 of record NC_069501.1, on the reverse strand, counting down.
GGTATCCCAAAGCAAGCTACTGCGGCAGTTGTAAATAGCAATAACTGAAAACTGTATATTGGAGATGCTAAAAAAAAAAAAAAACATGCCTATCCTGCAGGTATACATTAAGGTAAGCATTCAACCCGCAGTGCAATAACCAGTGAATGTCCACCTGTATAAGAAATAGCTGCAGCAAGCAACTCTAGCTGCTTAGTTAGGTCTCACATTGGAAGATGCAATAAAAAATATATGGGTGTTGAACATTTAAGCATAACAGATGCAACTAATATAAAGGAAATTAATAGATGAGCATTTCTTGTAAATATAGAGTAGGCAAGTGATCCACCCTCACAGTTGTATCTAACCAAAGGCTGAGTTCTTAAAAGGCATCCTCCTAATGCTATGAGAACTGCTATATGCTGGCCCTAGTGTTAGACACAGAGAAAATAAACTCACCACCTGTCTTGCTAATATCAGAGCATATGCAACGTTTCTTTATAGTACAAAATACTTATGAAATAAGTAAAAATTAACAAACAGAGTCCTATTAATATTCATGAGGGTCTGAACAGTCTGAAACGGTCATTTATGCAGGGAACTGTGCAGGTTTGATGCTCCCCACCGTAGACTGTATATATAAGTAATGCCTAGCCCACGCCTGTTTTATTGCAGGAAAAGTTATGTACCCAGCTTCTGCAATCTTGGTAAGCAAGACCCCATACGTTTAGGCACCAGCTGATGGTTCCCATGGTTCTGGGTCTGGAACGGTATGTGGATGCGGTCAGAATTGCGATCGGAATGGTGGGCCTTTTATCGCTGCCCTGTAGTGGCGCTTCTGATTGTAGTGACCAAGTGACCGGTGGAATGTTAATGAGCCCCTGCTCATGTCTACTCAAATAGGAATAATCCACATATGTCCCGGGATACGGATTCAGGACAGGAGGAGAGTGAGCATGCTCAGGTAGGGCAGTTGCAGCGATCTCTATAGTGCGGTCCATGCAGATTGCTATGCCTGGTGCGGTTGGAGGGCAATTGCCTGTGGAGAGGACACAAGGACGTTCAGCGGTGACCAGTCCCCTGTTGCCATCAGTAGACTTGAGTAAGGTATTTTCTATATCAACAGCGGAAGGGCGCCATTCTGAGATACTGTTGCGTCCCCATGCTGCGTCCAGTGTACCCATAAGGCGTAGGAAATGCTCATCCAGAAGATCCTTGAGCTGATTGTGCAATCCGATATAGTAAGACTCCATCGGGTAAGTAGATGTATGAGTTCCACTCAGGATGCTTAGCGTCAATGTCCTTAAGATACTTGTCAGTCAGCACAACGTACTGTGTAACGACAAGGCCCTGACAGGTCTCGCCGGGGGGTAAATTGAAGGCCTCAACCTTGTAGTTTATTCCGGGGGCTCCCAGCTGTCTCATTCACTATAATTGGGCTCATCTGACACAGGAGCGTTAGTATAACAGGGATCAAGGTATAAATCAGGTAAAGGAGCCGACCAAGCAGTTATAAAAGTCAAAAGTAGCTGAAATGCTGGAGCAGGATGGTATTGTGCGACCTATCATGGCCGCCACCCGGAAGTTCCCCCCAGGCTAAAATTATTTAAGTTATCTTGCAGTACTGACGAGACTTTTTAGATAATTTCTCCGTACCAGAGACCTTTAGAGAATAAGGCTCTTAATGACTAGACTCAAGAAGGAGTGTACAAAAAATGTTAGGGAATAAGCTAAATATTTAGCAGCAAAGTGACCCGATATACAAAGCGTCGATAGACTGTCGGGAAACTGCTTCCATGGCCTTCTTGTTCCTCGCAGTCCATTGAAATATTAAAAGAAAAGGGGTGTGTCTAAGCAATGTCACCACCCACATCACCGACATCGCAGCTTGTCTGCATTTTGCTGTGGAGGGGGGGGGGGGGCTATTTGAAGTGTGCTTACATGGAGCAGACAGTGTGCTCACTGAAACTAAAAATAGTTTCTGTGTAATCACACTTCAAATTTGGCCTTGGGGACCTAAGTTTAATTACACCTACACTAACTACCTCAGGCAATGTAGTCTCGGCAGCTGATAGCTAGCGAGACAAACATGGCCACTACCCTCCCCGCAACCTGCTCCTCGCTGCTTCTAACATATAGATATATACCTGATATGAATGTAATTGTTGCAATTATTTTCTTATATATTTAATTTGTGGTAGTAGCAGTTACACTAGTGCACATAAGAAACCTAAAGTTCATCAATGTGTGTAACCAATTTTACCACAAGACTTACATTTTAAAATCCACCACTATAGGGACAGGAAGGTAAAATGTGCATGGGTGTATTTCATTTTTAAATAGAAGCATTTTTGCAATATACGTCCATTAGCAAAAATGCTTGTAGTAAATGTTAGCGCTGTTTCAGTGGCATGCACACATATTCTTTATGTGACTACAGCATCAGTATTCAAACACTACAGTCTCAATTTATGAAGCTCCAATATGAGCTTTGGAGCCCTTTCGGCTGCAGGTTCGCACAAGTTCGCCAACTGTTTTGTGGTGTATGTCAATGCCCTGGACATTTCTGACCAAGGAGATTGACAGACCCTGCTTGCAAGCGATTGGCTGAGCGCAATCAGGGGCAATGTTGCACACTTGCAATAGTGTGCAATGGTAAATGCAGGCAGTGGATTCCTACCCACTAGACACAATGCTGAACAGACATGGGTGAATATCCTAAATATGGGCCTATGCCTTCTTAGAGAGCCGAATGAATGTACCACAAAATTGAAAGATAACAAAGAAATACTGATGAAATGTGTCAGTATTCATTTGTTTCCTTTAAATTAGCTTACGTGTTAAAAACACTTACCTGTGCTGGAGATTTACGATAATCCCAAACCTTCTTCACAGAGCCCTTGGGTGTACTAATAGGAGGCTTAGCGCAGCAGATCAAAGAGCCTTCACCAAAGGTGAAGGTCCTTCAGTGCATGCTCTGGATCCTCCTTTCTAAGCCTCCAATTAACACACCCAGGGCGCTGTGAAGAAGGGATAGGGTTAGCGTGACTCTCCAACACACTAGAGGTAAGTAAGTAACGCTTCAGGTGAACTTTTTCACCTGTAGCAAAAGAATATTTACATTTGTTTAATGAACACAAATGTAAATGACTCACACATTTAGTATTCATTTAGTTTAAACCAAAATGAATACTGAAACTTTTCCCCTGTGCACATGTCTACATGAGTCTATAGTTGCCTGATGGCAAATAAAAGTATTTTTATAAATCTATTGCTCATTTAAAATTCAGAGTAGGTACTATTGCAATGACTTTTCATTACTTACATGTTTCCTAAGTGTAATATTTTACATTTTCAGAGGAAAATAAGCTTATCCCAATATAAAAGTATCACTGAAAGGACTTAGAAACCTAACTAACTACAGACTAGGGAACCAGATAAATTTACACTGAACCACATGGGTGTTGTTAGGATGCAAAAAAGGCTAGTGGCTTTTGACAATTGGTAAATTCAATAACTTCTCTTATAATTTCGATTCTCTGAGTAAGTGCCACTAGAGGGCGAAACGTGTCAGACTTACTGTCCTGTATGTTTTCCTGCATGTCTGTGCACCTTTTTAATGGATTTGAATAAACTTGAAGTTTTTATCTAAACGCACAATATGTAGTGCATGCTTTCTCTTTACTATACATTTACTGGTAGTACTACACTTTTCCTACCCCTGCTTCTTATAGAAGCCAGAGCTTGCACCAGCTGCAGGTAAAGCTTAGCACTGTCACAGTGGATATTGAAAGTGGGCCATAATTGTTATACAGAGCTATGCATTGCCTCACTTGTTGATCTAGCTTCTGCACTCTTCTATACCCGAATTGAAACTTTCAGCATCAAAGCTGTTTGAAGTATGCTATGGTTTATACAAACTTGGAAATATAAAACATTTAGTCATCAGTCATTGGTTTGGCTTGATGAAGATTTTTTTTTTAAATACTGCATGAGGGTGCTATGTCATGAGTTTGGTTGATACAAAGGAACACCCAGAGCCTGATTATCAAAACTTTACTTGGTCAGACATAAAAAAAATGCACACTCCCAAGGGCTATCCTTAGAGGCTCCAGGAATTCTCTAACAAAAGGGGCTGTCTTTGCGAGTTGCATGTAATCTCCCCCCTAGAAAAGTAATGGAGATTGCTGGAAAGGGAAACTTTGCTGGAGAGAGTAAAGTTGGCAGGGAGCAGGAGGTGCACTTTAAAAAGGAAATCCTGCAGCCAATTCAAGTCAGATTAGTCTGTTTTCAATGTATAGTATTTTACAATTGACTTTATATTTGTATGTACGTTTTATCAAATTTGGGTAATAAGTCTTATATAAGTATAATAAGTCTAAGCCTATTCTGACACAATCTTGACACCATTTACTTTGTGAGAAAAAGCAGCGAGAACTGCAGGGGCAAAATGTTTAGAGAATACTCAAGACCTAGAAAATAAATTTCCGCTACACCCATAGAAGGCCCATGTTCAGTCCTCTGGATAGGAAAATAATACAAATTTCACAGTTGTTTTTTTTCCATGTGCAGTGTAGCTTTATTACGATTTCTATTGTGCAACTTAATTTCTTTTCTGCACAATTTCAATATGATTTTTTTTTTTAAAATAAGGTACAGTTTTTGTATAACAAATTTGATACTACATAATTTTCCACGGCTAGATTACAAGTTTTGCGGTATTACGAGTCTTGCAGGTTTAGGGGCACCGCACACTTTTTTGGCTGTAACACAACATAATTACAGCAGCTTTCAAAAAGTCCTTTTTTCAATGGGACTTCCATAGCGCCAGTATTACGAGTCTGCCTGGGAGGCCAAAAAGTGAGCGGTACACCCTATACCGCCAAGATCTATACCGTAAACTGAAAGTTAGTAGTTATGGGTTTTACGCTACAAAGCTGTAGCATAAAACTCATAACTAAAGTGCTAAAAAGTACACTAACACCCATAAACTACCTATTAACCCCTAAACAGAGGCCCTCCCGTATCGCAAATAATGAAACAAAATTATCAACCAATAATCTGCCGCTCCGGACATCACCGCCACTATAATAAATATATTAACAACTAAACCGCCGCAATCCCGCACACACACTAGTTAAATATTATTAACCCCTAACATTGCCGCCACCTACCTACATTTATTAACCCCCTAATCTGCCGCCCACGTTGCCGCCACTATACTAAATTTATTAACCCCTAAACCTAAGTCTTACCCTAACACCCCCTAACTTAAATATAATTAAAATAAATCTAAATAAAACCTACTATCATTAGCTAAATAATTCCTATTTAAAACTAAATACTTAACTGTAAAATAAACCCTAAGATAGCTACAATATAACTAATAGTTACATTGTATCTAGCTTAGGGTTTATTTTTATTTTACAGGCAAGTTTGTATTTATTTTAACTAGGTAGAATAGTTACTAAATAGTTATTAACTATTTACTAACTACCTAGCTAAAATAAATACAAATTTACCTGTAAAATAAAACCTAACCTGCCTTACACTAACACCTAACATTAAACAACAATTAAATCAATTACATAAATTAAATACAATTACCTAAATTACCAAAAAAAAAACCCCCCACTAAATTACACAAAATAAAAAAAGAAATGATCAGATATTTAAACTAACTATACCTAATCTAAAAGCCCTATCAAAATAAAAAAGCCCCCCCCCAAAAAAAAAAAAAACCTAGCCTAAACTAAACTACCAATAGCCCTTAAAAGGGCCTTTTGGGGGGCATTGCCCCAAAGAAATCAGCTCTTTTACCTGTAAAAAAAAATACAAACAACCCCCAAACAGTAAAACCCACCACCAACACAACCAACCCCCCAAATAAAATCCTAACTAAAAAAAACCTAAGCTCCCCATTGCCCCAAAAAGGGCATTTGGATGGGCATTGCCCTTAAAAGGGCATTTAGCTCTTTTTCAAGTGCCCAAACCCCTAATCTAAAAATAAAACCCACCAAATAAACCCTTAAAAAAGCCTAACACTAACCCCCAAAGATCCACTTACAGTTTTTGAAGACCCGACATCCATCCTCAAAGAAGCTGGCAGAAGTCCTCAACGAAGCAGCAGAAGTCTTCATCCAACCGGGCAGAAGTCTTCATCCAGGCGGCATCTTCTATCTTCATCCATCTGGCGAGGAGCAGGTTCATCTTCAAGACATCCGGCGCGGAAAATCCTCTTCAATCGACGTCTTCTTCCGAATGAGGTTTCCCTTTAAATCACGTCATCCAAGATGGCGTCCCTTAGATTCCGATTGGCTAATCGATTTCTATCAGCCAATTGGAATTAAGGTTGAAAAAATCCTATTGGCTGTTGCAATCAGCCAATAGGATTGACCTTCAATCCTATTGGCTGATCCAATCATTGTTTTGGGGCCTTCAAAGTGACTTGGACTAAGATCCATTTTGACCTATAACCCTAAAAGCCCCAGAATGTTGAATATTCTACAAGAGAATTTGTACATTTTAAAAACTGACCCAATTCTTTCACACATTCTGGGCGAAAAAGTACAAACTGGATATAGAAGAACTTGCAATATTAAGGACCTACTTGGTCCAAGTCACTTTGAAGGCCCCAAAACAATTGGGGCCTTCACACTGAATGCTACCTTAGTAATATTTGCCCCAGACTACTAGCGAACATTAGAATTGATAAAATGTATTGAGACAACACATACATGGGGCTAAATATACTACTATCTTAACGTTCCCAGTAGTATTACAGATTTGTCTAACAGGTGTTTTGTAAGCAGTTAACTCTTAATGCTACATTACATCGACTGATACTTTATTAATATATACTGTAGTCTACTGGTGGAAACTATAATAATCTATAAAATTACTAATACTTACGATCAGTTACCTCCTAAGATATGAGCTATGCTTGTGCGAGGCTAAATGCATCACTTTTTTAACGTGCACTTAAGTCTTACTAATATTACTCTCTTATACCATAGATTTGACAAACTGATCTGCTACATGCAGTTAAACCTATACGCTGCATTATTCCAAAGATACTTGAGTAGTATATACACCGCAGAATATGCGCGGGTATTACTAGCAATAAACGCTCAAATCTATAATCAGATGCACTCTAAGATATTAACCTAAGGTTTATCTAGAAAAAACATATATAAGTGGTTAGATATAAAATTACCCTAGCATTTATTTAAGGGCACCACTATAACCGGGTAAATATAAACCAAACTGAATATGTGACTGCATCAGATCGGTAGAGATTTACCATCCTGACCATAGTGTTACTATCTCAATACATACAGTCTTTCATTTGTACATTAGACCAGAGATTATTGATGTACATAACCTAATTTTCTACTACAGAAGGTGACCTAAGTGTGGTTTTAATTAAATTCCTAATTTTATAAGCTACTGAATAAAAGTTATGTTTTATTTATTATCACAAGTTTAGTTATTATATGCTGTCCCTTTATATTTGAAACTATGAACCTCGAGTGCTAACTTGTGTATTCTTCAAAGAACAAGTTTCCCCTTGCTCTTTCTAATTAAAAATAAATTGTTCAAATACACCAGCACCCTTACCCGATATACTCTATAAAAACAGGATTCCTGTGGTATAATAAAGAGTTTTACTGAGGTTTAATTCTTAAACTCTATAGTAGTGTCATTATTGGTTCCTTCTTTTGTAAATTATATAATGTAAGGTCAAGTTATCATAGCAACAAACTGGCATTAACACAACAATAACTTCACAAAAAGAGAGATTACACGCACTGCGCAAAATATTTCAATGGAAACCTGGTACTAAAATGTTGTAAACTACTTTTAGCTATCTGCCACTTCGGGAGCTTGCGGCTTAATTTTAACAACTCAATGGAAACAAGCCATTAGTATGGATAATTCCATGCTGAAAAAACTATGCTTATAAGTTTTATGCTTGGGGAGAAAATGCCCCTGCATATATAGAGATGTGGGAGCAATCACCAGCCAATGGGAAATCTATTTCTAGGAACTAGGAGGGCATAAACACACACTCTTCCTGTTAGTTTACTTTATTTAGTCCACATTAAACATTTTTAAATCAACCATTATGCATGCAACAAATACTTTAACATTCTTTCACATTAATTATAGATATTTTGATTTAATGTCATTTCGATTATCCATTATAAAAACATAGCTTAGGAATGTTTTTCCAACATTCTTAAAGTACCATGGAAGAATTGCATAATCAATCATCAATCATAATAAAAAGACAATGTAATAATGCACACTTTGTATTTCAAATGAGCAGTAGATTTTCTTTTTACAAATTTCAAAATTGAATTCACTGACTATAAGTAATTATTGTGACTTCTTGCACATGCTCAGAAAAAGCCTCAGAAAGAGTGCAAAAAAGTGCAGAATTTGGTCATGGAAGTAAATTGGAAAATTGTTTTGTTTTTGTTTTTATTTGCAGGCTGTGTCTGAATCACAGCATTTTCATTTTTACTTAAATATCTCTTTAAATTTCACTATATTTATATAATCACTTACCACCACACTACTATTTGCTGCACCTACATCTTTTTCATGCCATTGACATATACTACAATACAGTGACATTTCCACACTACTATTGACCCTCTAAATATTTAATTTCAATGCCTCATTCTCCAAGGATTTTCCCCTTAATATATTAAGGTCATTAATGAAATATGTACATAAACTTATTTAAAATGTATTGATGCTTGAAAAATTAATTAAACCTTCTAGCAAAATTCAATTTCAATGTGTGATCTAGTTGATTGAGAGGCACTTAAATAGAGGCAGAGAAGGAATCAGGAGATATAAGGTTGAATGTGACCATCAGGATCTTTTTACTTTAGTTTTAAACATTTTTCATTGTATAAGGTTCTATTTTACATTACAGTGTGACTTTAAACAAGGAAGGAGAGCTCAGATGTCCTAACTTAGGTACAAAAGACCAGAAAGGTAATAATGTTAAAAAACAAACAAACAAAACAAGCCTTTTGAAGTGAACATATATTATATGAAAACTTTTCAAATTAATTTTACATTTTTTTAAATGATTTGAGCAACTCACATTGGTGACAGAGACAAATCTAAAACATGTTTTAAAACTCAGGGGCTTAGTCAAAAATTCAAGCTACTACCAGCCTGAAAAAAATACAGATGACTCTTGATCATCAGTTTAAGAAAACGGTCATACATTTTAACACACAGTACTCTTTACGATTTGCATCTTTATTTTACCATTGTTTAGTTTGCCAACTGGTGCTATTTTTTTCCTGAATTGAAAGGTTTTTCTTCGCTTCCTATGACTGTTTAGATGTGGACCATGGATCACTCCACCCTTCTCTCTGCCCCTTACCCATCCATGGTTTACCATTCATGGTAAATAGTGTCCAATATTACATTTCTTATCAATTCAGTATTTTTAGGATTATGATTCCTGAACAAACAGTATGGCATATCAATGGTGTTAAATGAATAATCAGCAGTATAATGAAGAGGTATTTACTATAACCTCATGCATTGTTACAGCTTATAATTGTTAGTCAAACAATATACTGTATAGAACAGTTTTGCTAGCAGAGCTAAGCTTTTGTAAAACAGAAGCAGTAACAGCCTGAGGCAGAAATAAGTAATGTAATCTAAAGGGATAATTCAGCAAAATAAAACCAAATTAAAGTCATGCTTCAGAAAAAAATGGTTGAAAAAAGGTCAACAAAACTGTTTTCTAATATATCTTATTCTTTATATAAAAAGTGCTTAAAGTGTCAGTAAACCTAAAAATAATGTTATATAATTCTGCACATAGTGCCGAATTATATAACATTATTTTAGTGCTATAGTTATAAAAGCCTTTTTTCCCTTTTAATATTTAAAAAATATGCCGCTTTTACAGACTCGCTCTCTGCTCTCTGCTGAGCGGGTCTGTTTTTTTTAGTCAGCGCATCGGGCCAGCTGTATAGTCACAGCCCGGCCCAACCGCGCCATAACATTAAGGGAAGCTCACTCCTGCTGTCAGACAGAGCAGGAGCGAGCTGCACTTAGTCTTATGGCGCGGTCGGGCCGGGCTGTGACTATACAGCTGGCCCGATGCGCTGACTAAAAAAACAGACCTCAGCAGAGAGCAGAGAGCGAGTCTGTAAAAGCGGCATATTTTTTAAATATTAAAAGGGAAAAAAGGCTTTTATAACTATAGCAGTAAAATAATGTTATATAATTCTGCACTATGTGCAGAATTATATAACATTATTTTTTAGGTTTACTGTCCCTTTAAGCATGTGACAGAAAAAACACTATATGAGAGTTAGTAACATTTTGCACTACAGGTGTCACTCTGCAGATTTAATTGCATGTAATCAATCATGAAACACATTCAGAGTTTTGCAGCCTGAGCACAGGTGAATCAATTAAGTGACATTTAAGTATTCTTTAAACACATGGGTCTTTAATGTGTAAACAACCACATGAAAAGGGCAGGGAGAGTTTTGTTTTACTCATATTATTATTATTATTTTGAAAGTTTTAAATTAAAGGAACATATTAGTCAAAATTTTTCTTCAACTAGAGGAGCGCATTTTTAAAAATGTTTGTCATCGTTCTTTTTTATGCCCCTTCCCTAAATAAACTAGTTTTCCTGTCACATTTGCAGAGACATATCCCTCTCCACCTGCAAAGCAGGGGCAGTTGTCCTTACCAGTCATTGCTGGTTAGTAGGAAGTATTTAACTAATGCTGCAGTATTAGTTTTATCTTAAATTAAGCAGTTTTTACTTAATATTTTTAGGCAAAAATATATTTTTGTTACATGCAAATGTAAATGACCTCAAGAGAAAGTGAGGTATCTTTGTAAACAGACAGTGCATCCCTGGTAACTACTGCAATAAGAGTGCTGTGGAAATAGTGTAATTCCCAGTCAACCACTTGAAGAGTGAAGACACTGTCAATGGGCTATGATAATAAGTAACAGCACAAAAGCAACAGCCAGATTGTGAAAGATTATTGTAGCGGCAGCCTCTAGGCAAGACTCTAGAACAACAGTAAAAGTGGGAACTACTGCACACTATTTGGCAGCACACAGAGTGCAGTGGCTCCAGAGCCTTGTATTGTTCAGAGATCGGTGAAGGACAATAAAGGATGCAAGTAGTGCATATGAGGGATATACAAGCTCACCAAAGTAGGAGGTGAGAAATTCAACCACAACCTGCACTTCAATTAGGTACCATTCTCACAGGTGGTAATACTTAGTGGTGACTGTTGTGGACTAGGCAAGACCTGTATCCACTAACCCCCAGTTATTTACTGTTTACACTGAGATTCATAAATCAGAAATGTGCTGTTTGAAGGCCACTAAAACACTATACACTGCATTATGCATAATGGGGGCCACAGGAAAAAGCCACCATAAAAGGGACATTTTTTACTGGTGATCAAAAGGTATTCAGTGTTCTAATATGAACTACTGGAGAGTAGCTCATACACATAAAATAATAAATATAACACTTAAATTACTATAATCCTTATTATAAAATAAATAGATTCTACCAACCGCCACTATGGAACATCTTTAGTATTAGGGGACCAGACATGCCTCACCTGACATGTACCAACAACTTTTGGAACTTAAAATTTTGTTGACTTTTGTAGACTTGTACTTCCCATGGACTGATACATTTTATGCTAATAATCAATTATAATTGGTGTTAATTCTTGTATTTGGTTTACATGGTATTTATTTGGTCTATTGATCTCTGTCATACTTTGACCAGTTTTTCATCTTCAGTACAAATACCTTGCAATACAATTTACTTCTTTAACTCTAACATGGTATTTGAAAGGGGCATATATTGATATAAAAAAATAAAGTCCTGAGCCCCCTGGGCACAAGCTTAAGTAGACCATACAGTCTGAGGACTGGATCACTATATTTTGCTATGAACAACGGCAAATTGTGCTCCCAGAAACACCTAGCAGAAAAATGCGGTGATATATTTTCATCTTGGTTGAGATACCACCAACTCACCCACTATCTCATAAATCTCCACCATAGAGAAAATTTTACAAGAGAACTAACGGCTTTTGAACATTTATGTACTTCAGCCACTCCAATAAGACGTTTGATTTCCTTAGTTTATAAATTATTACTTACACCCTCGGACACCCAACTATCGACATACACTATAGTGTGGAACAAAGACCTTAGCAAAGATATTGAACAAGATGCGTGGCTTAGATAGTTTAAATAAACAAAAAGTTAATCGGTTTCCGCAACGGTACAGGAGATACACTTGAAATTGTTAAGCAGGTGGTACCTCACACCAGCAAGGCTCCACAAGTACTTTCCAACAGGAAGCCCTCTTTGCTGGAGGGGATGCAGTGAGAATGGTACCCTCCTCCATATATGGTGGTCTTGCCCTAAACTAAAGGGGTACTGGCCAAACGTGCTGGGCCTCATGTCTGACAAAGTGCAAACTTTATTACCTAACACACCGGAAACAATACTCTTTTTTAGTCTACCTACACTTAGAGAGGTGCACAAGCGGGCCTTACTGCTTATTATGATCACTGGAGCCAAATGACTAATTCCCAGAAGGTGGAAGACTGGGGCAACCCCATCAATTGAGGAGTGGACTCTCTCAGTAGAGGAGCTGCTCCTGTTGGAGAGATTCCATTACCTTAAAATCTATCAGATGGGCACCCATGAGATGATGCTAGCCACATGGAGAGGCACCCCTGTGTAACACAAGACTACTACAACACCCGCGACCTCCCCCCAAGTACTTTGAAAGGTTTTTTTGTTGTTTTTTTTTTCTTCTTCCCTTTCTCTCCCCCTCTTTCTTCCTCCTTTTTCCTCTTTTCTCCTCTCTTTGAGGAAACCTGATATACAAAAATTAGACCATGATTTAACTATACAGTATTTTGGAAAAATAAAAATAAATGTTAAAACAAATTCAAGCTGTATAAGAATAATGGTGAACTAAGATCCTAGTAAATCAAGAATAATCACACTCTCATATATCCTGGCGTGCGGACATTCTGTGTTGATATAGAGTTGACTGTCTACGTGATTTGAACTTTAAATATGTCTGTTGATAATTGTATTCAGTCCTTTCTTTCTGTGTACACCTGTGTTTATGATTCAATAAAGCTTGATTGAAGAAAAAATAAAAAAAATAAAGTCCTGCTAGGAGTGTCACTTAAAGGGACAATGTACATTTTCTTCCCTTTAATGGATTTTCAATGGTCTATTTTACCTACTGCAATGTATTTAATTGTTTGTAAACTGCTCCTTTACCAACCTCAGGCACCTGGCACAAGCACAGCTAAGGTTTACTATTTCAAGATCTTTGCAACTTGAATAGTTTGGCAGAACACAACTATTTACTAAGAATCAATGCTACCCAACTAACAGATTCTAATGCATCATTTAAATCTAAAGAAAAAACAAGTCACATTTTACGGCATACAATGTAGGGGAAATCAGATAGACATTTCCAAAAGAGAGTGAAAAAATGAATTACCAGAATTATCACCTAAGAAAAGGCAGAATTCTGAGAACAGGGATAATTTGACAAAATTCATAGAAACATCTTGAGAGAATTGAGGAAGAATAACTATTGACTTATCACAAGTGGATAGGGGTGAAGAAACAGTAGTTTTAAATTTAAAGACTACAGAGAGGATACTTTATCAGATAGGCAATAAAAATAATAAACATAACATTTATTTCCACTTCTAACTTTAGATTAGAATTGCACGACCTGTGATGTCCTATAAAAAGTCTTTATGAACAGAGCTATGTAAATATTTGCTAGCAGACAATTCAGTCACTCCCATTTTATAGGGAGTGCCAGAAATGCATAAAACATTGATCAAGCCATCAGGAAGGCCCATAAGTGGCTGGTATTTGCTCATTGCTAGAGACATTGAGGAATGGCTAAACCATATACTACAACAGGTAGTTGTTTTCCTCCCAGGATATATCAGGGACAGTACTAGAAGGAAGTACATTGGGAAACAGGTATTACTTATTTAGATAACTACTGTACATGCATTTCTTGATAATAGTCACCCAGTTCTTACTTACTCACAGCATCTACATAAAAAAATAAACCTAATATAAAATGGATGTACACATTATTTAAAAGCAAAATAGATTTCCTGGACATACAACTTCAGCATACTAGAAATATTAAATCTATGTTCACTTGCTTGAGTGAAAGATAAATACAGCTCCCCATACTTTAAATGACAAGGAAAAACTAGCACTCATATTACAAGGTTAAGCATTGTGCTCAAGTGATAATTTAATTAACACTGGAAATGTTGATTAAAGTTAAAAGCTCTGTTAAAAGTCATTGTGACTGCTCATATAAGACTTGATACACCACAAAATGTGCCTCTTAGATTTTATTTTCACACTATTTCATGATGATTTAGAAGGAAATATTTGTGCATAGACGAAACACACTGATGCCATTTATGATTTACTTAATATACAATGCTTTACATTAACTAACATACGGCTAGATTAGAGTTTTGCGGTATGAGTGAAAAAGCAGCGTTAAGGCTCTTTTTCGCTACTGCTGATATTACGAGTCTTGCAGGTTTAGCTGCACCGCACACTTTTGTGGCCGGAACGCAACGTAACTACTGCAGCTTTCTAAAAGTCCTTTTTCAATGGGACTTCCACAGCACCAGTATTACGAGTTTGCTTGGGAGGCCAAAAAGTGAGCGGTACAGCCTAAAACTACAAGATCCATACAGTAAACTGAAAGTCAGTAGTTATGAGTTTTGCTCTACAAATCTGTAGCATAAAACTCATAACTAAAGTGTTACAAAGTACACTAACACTCATAAACTACCTATTAACCCCTAAACCGAGGCCCTCCCACATTGCAAACACTAAAATAAAATTATTAACCCCTAATCTGCCGCTCACAACATTGTCGCCACTAGAATAAACATATTAACCCCTAAACCGCCGTACTCCTGCATCGCAAACACTAGTTAAATATTATTAACCCCAAATCTGCTATCCCTAACATCGCCACAACCTACATTACTGTTATTAACCCCTAATCTGCTGCCCACAAAATCGCCACCACTATACTAAATTTATTAACCCCTAAACCTAACCCTAAGTCTAACCCTAACACCCCTAACTTTAATGTAATTAAAATAAATCTAAATAAAACCTACTATTAATAACTAAATAATTCCTATTTAAAAATAAATACTTACCTATAAAATAAACCCTAAGCTAGCTACAATATAACTATAAGTTACATTGTATCTAGCTTAGGTTTTATTTTTATTTCACAGACAAGTTTGTATTTATTTTAACTAGGTAGACTAGTTAGTTAATAGTTATTAACTATTTAATAGCTACCTAATTAAAATAAATAATACAAATTTACCTGTAAAATAAAACCTAACGTGAGTTACAGTAACACCTAACCTTACACTACACTTAAATAAATTACATTAATTAAATACAATTAACTAAATTACAAAAAACAAACACTAAATTACACAAAATAAAAAAGAAATTATCAAATATTTAAACTAAATACACCTAATCTAATAGCCCTATCAAAATAAAAAAGCTCCCCCAAAATAAAAAAACACTAGCATACACTAAACTACCAATAGCCCTTAAAAGGGCCTTTGGGGGGCATTGCCCCAAAGAAATCAGCTCTTTTACCTGTAAAAAAAAATACAAACAACCCCCAACAATAAATTCCACCACCCACACAACCAAACCCCCCAAATAAAAAAATCTAAAATACCTAACCTCCCCATTGCCCTGAAAAGGGCATTTGGATGGGCATTGCCCTTAAAAGGGCATTTAGCTCTTTTTCAGCCCAAATCGTAAGCTAAAATTAAAACCCACCCAATAAACCCTTAAAAAAAAACTAACACTAACACCCGAAGATCCACTAACAGTTTTTGAACATGCGACATCCATCCTCAACGGAGCGGCAGAAGTCCTCAACGAAGCGGCAGAAGTCTTGATCCAAGTGGGCAGAAGTCTTCATCCAGACGGCATCTTCTATCTTCATCCATCCGGCTTGGAGCGGCTCCATCTTCAAGACATCCGGCGCGGAGCATCCTATTGTTCCGATGGCTCTTCTCGAATGAAGGTTCCTTTAAGTGACGTCATCCAAGATAGCGTCCCTTGAATTCCGATTGGCTGATAGAATTCTATCAGCCAATCGGAATTAAAAGTGAAAAAAATCCTATTGGCTGATGCAGTCAGCCAATAGGATTGAGCTTCAATCCTATTGGCTGATCCAATCAGCCAATAGGATTTTTTCACCTTCGGGGGTTAGTGTTAGGTTTTTTTAAGGGTTTATTGGGTTGGTTTTATTTTTCGCTTAGGGTTTGGGCGGAAAAAGAGCTAAATGCCATTTTAAGGGCAATGCCCATCCAAATGCCCTTTTCAGGGCAATGGGGAGCTTAGTTTTTTTAGATAGGTTTTTATTTGGGGGGTTTGGTTGTGTGGGTGGTGGGTTTTACTGTTGGGGGGTTGTTTGTATTATTTTTTTACATGTAAAAGAGCTGATTTCTTTGGGGCAATGCCCCGCAAAAGGCCCCTTTAAGGGCTATTAGCAGTTTAGTGTAGGCTAGGTTTTTTTTATTTTGGGGGGCTTTTTTATTTTGATATGACTATTAGATTAGGTGTAATTAGTTTAAATATTTGATTTTTTTTTTATTTTGTGTAATTTAGTGTTTTTTTTGTAATTTAGTTAATTGTATTTAATTCATGTAATTTATTTAATTGTAGTGTAAGGTTAGGTATTAGTGTAAGACAGGTTAGGTTTTATTTTACAGGTAAATTTGTATTTATTTTAGCTAGGTAGCTGGTAAATAGTTAATAACTATTTACTAACTAGTCTACCTAGTTAAAATAAATACAAACTTAGGTTTTATTTTTATTTCACAGCTAAGATAGATACAATGTAACTATTAGTTATATTGTAGCAAGCTTAGGGTTTATTTTGCAGGTAAGTATTTAGTTTTAAATAGGAATTATTTAGTTATTAATAGTAGGTTTTATTTTGATTTTTTTTAAATTACTTTAAAGGTAGTGGGTGTTAGGGTTAGACTTAGGGTTAGGGGTTAATAACTTTAGCATAGTGGCAGCGACGTTGGGGGCAGAATATTAGGGGTTAATAACTGTAAGGTAGGTGGCGGCGATGTTAGGGGATGGCAGATTAGGGGTTAATAAGTGTAGGTAGGTGGTGGCGGTGGCGGCAGATTAGGGGTTAATAAGTGTACTGTAGGTGTCGGCGATGTCGGGGGTGGCAGATTAGGGTTTATGTTAGGGTGTTAGGTGTAAACATAACTTTTTCTTTCCCCATAGGAATCAATGGGGCTGCGTTACGGAGCTTTACGCTCCTTTATTGCAGGTGTTAGACTTTTTTCAGCTGGCTCTCCCCATTGATGTCTATGGGGAAATCGTGCATGAGCACGTAAAACCAGCTCAAAGCAGCGTTGGTATTTGTGTGCAGTATGGAGCTTAATTTTGCTCAACGCTCACTTGTTGCCTGCTATCGCCGGGTTTTTGTAAACCTGTAATAGCGGCGCTATAGGGAAGTGATAACTTGCAAGTTAGCACTGAGCCGCTCATAACGCAAAACTCGTAATCTAGCCGATAATTTCTTTTAACGTTCTTTGCTATTGGATGTTCCTGAAATTTAAATATTTAAATATATTAATCGACCAGTTATATGGAATGTTGTACAGCACATGAGAACCAATAGAAGCATGAGAGTAAATAAATTATTTTTGCAACATCAAGAAAATACATTGTGCAAATGCTTTTATACAAAGCCATATGTACTTCTTTTTCACATTCCTGAAATTTTAATTGATAGTATTCTCATTTTTCAAAACACAATATTTCTAAGTTAGCATGTTATGGTGAACAGGATCTTATACTTTATGTTTAAAGGGTGTTTGGTAACTTTCAAGATCTATTGTACGAGTTTTCAAACATATCAAGATAAAATATGTGGGTATGTAATAGATGCCATTTTGAAAATACAGTAATAATGTGATGTGGTGGCAATAAAAAATACATTTTGAGGTTGTGAAATGAATAATATTTATTGCAAAATACACATTACCACATTATTGTTTAATCTATTTGAGCTGGAGGATTATGGGTATAAAGTGCATGCATGTGGGATGTTTTATTTATATGCATTATACTGTAATATTGATTGTTAAACATTTTTTATAACTTTGTTTACTGTAAAAAATTTGTTTTGTTTTTTTTGTGAGTTTTTTTTTTGTGAGGTTTTGCTGTAGAATCAAGAATAACAGTACATTATATAATAACTTACAGGACAGAAGTGGCTGTGACTTTTCCCGTTTACAATAGTGGACTTTATACTGTTCGCACACTGTAAATTGTGCTTTGTTAGAATGATGAGATTTACAATATTGAGACTATTGAGCTGCTTCATTCACACAAAACTATAAATTCTCACTATACAGAATGTAATTTACCTGCAGAATCATGTTCTGTACAGTGAGAAGTGGCTCAATAGTTTCAGTGTTGTAAATCTCGCCATTTTAACAAAGCATGAATTATAGTGTGAGAACAGTTTAAATTGCACAGAAGAAAAAAACATCTGCACAAGTAACAGGGACATAAAGTTAAAAAATAACTTTAAATGCTGCAAATTAAAAAATAGGTACATAGAGGCAACAAACTCAGAAGCTGTAAATGGAAGAAAAAAAAGAAGATGTGGCCACTTTCTTCTGTGGGATATTAATATAATGTCAATCTTGATTCTAGTGTAAACCTTACAAAATTTAAGAACATTTAATAAAAAGTTAGAAAAAGATCATCTATTTTTTTATAATATAATGCATAAACAATACACACCCTACACACATGCAAAGTATTTCCATAATGCCCCAGTTCAAACTGATAAATAATTCATTTACACCAGGGGTGTCCAAACTTTTTTCGAAGAGTGCCAGATTTGATGAAGTGAACATGTGCGAGGGCCGACCATTTTGCCTGACATTTTTTAAACCATTTAAATTAAATGCAAACTAACTATTTTATGCAAAGTTTATTGAAAACGGCATACTTTTCATTTTGTGACTTGGATGACAAATCTAAACAGGTGTTAATTCACTCTGCCTTTAATATAAAAAAAACCCAGGAAGATTAAATATGTCAGGAACATTGTAAAGTACATTACACAAACTAATAAAGGTTGTCTGTCAACTTTTAAGTTAAAAAAAATGTGAACAGGAACATAACACCAAGTATACATGTGTTCAAATATATTTATAACTGATTTAAACCAACTGACATTAAAGGGACAGTCTAGTATAAATTAAACTTTCATTATTCAGATAGGACTTTTAATTTTAATCAACTTTCCAATTTACTTTTATCATCAAATTTGCTTTTTTCTCTTGGTATTCTTAGTTTAAACTAAACATAGGTAGGCTCATATGCTAATTTCTAAGCCTTTGAGGGCTGCCTCTTATCACATGCTTTTTAAATCTCTTTTCAACACAAAGAGACAGAAAGTACATGTGGGCCATATAGATAACACTGTGTTCAGGCACAGGGGGTTATTTAAGATTTAGCACAATACAATTCTAAATTTAAGACAATAGATAATAAACAGTCACAGTCATGTGATCAGGGGGCTGGAAGAAGGTTCCTAGATACAAGGTAATCACAGAGGTAAAATGTACATTAATATAACTGTGTTGGTTATGCAAAACTGGGGAATGAGTAATAAAGGGATTGTCTATCTTTTAAAACAATAACAATTCTATGGTAGACTGTCCCTTTAACTGAGATTTTACAATGTATTCATCTCAATTGAAAAAAAACAAAACTTGCCTGCACTAATGTGAAGGGTGAAACTGAGATCTGGACTGCAGCACATAGACTAGGTCTGGTTCAAAGGCCGTGGTTTTGATGCGCAAAATGTCACGCAGGTGAGAGTCACTTAGTCTTGTCCTCAAGCGGTTCCTGTTAAAGTTCATAACCGAGAATGTCTTCTCACACAAATATGTTGAGCTAAACAAGCTCAGCATTTTCTTAGCCAATGTTCGAATTTTGGCCCGCGGGCCGGACTTTGGACATGCCTGATTTACACGTTTTGCTATTATTTTGAAACTGAAAAGGTTAATTTCACACATATTAATTGTTTTTGGAATTTCACACTGTACAAAGGTATCAATGCAAACACCTGTAATATAAGGGATATACCTGTTGTATATTTTATTAATAATGTGCATTTGTTTAACCTGAAACCAGTGGGTTTCTGGAAATTTACCAATAGGAAACCTTTCCTTACTAATCTGATCATTTGCACTGGAGTGAAAAAAACTTTACTTTCAACTTGCAATACATGTGCACTGATGCTCACAGTATACTTGTGACATCAAAATCACTCACGCTATCATGCAAAATAGAAATCCAATTACAATCTAAGTCTTTATTTCAAGTCTAACAGGTATGGAATGTAAATAGTAGGATTATATTACATGCAACCAAGATCATGTTATATAACTCATCACCAAATACCACTTGTGTACCCAACAATATGCTGGGATAATGACAAATACTGAAAAACTGAACTAGGAAATATTGTTTAACTATGAAAGATATAATACCAAAGAAACCAGTTGTAAAATATGTTCATGCCCATAACAATGGTATTAAATACTTTTTAATTGTGGGATTAGAACACATTGATAGATCAACAAGAGGGGAAAATATAGTGACCCAATTACTTAAAAGAGAAGTGTTCTGGACATTGACATTTTATTTTTTTTATAATCTTTTTATTAGTTGCCTACAAGCAATACAATATTCACATTTGATATCATATATAACACTTGATTTAGTACATGTATGACAAAAGATAAACAGTTCATAGATCATCTAACAAAGTATTATACAATTTTTTTTATTTTTTTTTAACAGTTTTTTATTGAAGTTTCAAGGTAAAAGAACATACATAATTCACCCATTAAGATAACGTACAACAGGACATGACATACATTACTCTCATTGAAGGGTAACCTATTAAGATATAACAAATGCTATAACATCACATACCAAGACCATATTCTATTATTGAAGAGTATATAGATATGAGCAGAAGTACTTGTCTATATAGAGAGAGGAGCTAGACTTTTAAGATAAAGACGAAAACACAAATCTTAACATACAGTTAGGAGGTTACAGATCATGTCCTGATTAGATGAGATAGTAATGTTTGGGCCATAGAAATTGGAACTTCATTTTTATAGTATTTTAAACGAAATATATGATCCCCACATCTATAGGAAGGGTACTTAGTAACTTTCTATTCTGGCAATAACTAGAAGTGGGGGGTTGGATACTGTACTGGCCATACCTAGGCCATATTGTATAAGGAAGAGAAAGAAAAAGCAGCGGGCAAGAGCCGCTCGACGTATAGGGGAAAGGAGAAGAAAGGAGAAACAAAAGAAAGAGTGAGAAGGGGGGGGGGGGGAGGGAGCCATACTATTAGAGACATCATAGTAGGATAACCAGGAGGTGAGGAAGATAGGCAAACAGCACAAATAGAAATGTAAGGGGTGGTTATTTCTAACGTTAGATATCTGTGACTAGGGGAGAAAGGGAGAAAGCTATTTATTATTTAGCTCAGACTATTCAAATGAGGTACCGAAGTTAAAAATCTACTCGGAGCATTAACTAATATGGGTTAACGGAGAAGGTACCTCCCTTTACGTAGTTACTGAAATATAACACATAATTACCACTATAATAATAAAAAAGTAAAACCAGGGAAGTTCCATAAGATAAAGTAAAGGCTCTAAGAAGGGCTAGACACTACAATAGGTTGAAGTATTGTTGCATATCATAGAACATATGAAGTGTATCATATGTAACAGAGCTGTATGAATAAGTTAATACACTAAGCCCAAAGGTATAACAGCTCTAGCCAATACTCATATCACAAGAAATGACAGCGGCAACCAATTGATACCTCACCTTAGTGTATGTTGCATAAAGTTAAATGTTTTTAGTGAATGGTGGAGATGAAGAGTCCTATACTATCATAATGAGCCTCAAACTTTTCCCATGTAAGTGGATTAAAATAGAAGGAGCTAGAACAGGAGCTATCCCAAAATCCCCCTGAGACTTATAGGCGGCATTGTCCCTATCTTCACCAAGTGTATAGATGAGTGAACTAATATTTAGATGTCTGCAATCAGAGTCCTGTTAGATCGTTAAGTGTCTCAAAAATATCAAAGAAACAACTTTATGTGTTGTGACACTTCCGAGAACAATTAACTATCTACTGTGGTGGGAGCAATGGTATGAGGGCGGTATGGGAATGGCATATTTGTACTGGAGGGGTCATTTAAATAGAGAGAATATGTCTCATTACTCTAGTGTAAGAGTCTACTTGTACATGGCTAAGAGAAGCCTATTCTGAGCGCGGTACTGCACTGACCTCATGAGGTATGTGGAGAAGGGAGTGGTAAGGTTTATGACCTGTGATTTACTACCATAAAGTTGTGAAATTAGTTATTTACCGGCAAATGTGGGGAGATAGTGTAGCTTACCTTAGGTCTAAACATAGTAAGAGACAACAAATTAACAATTATCTGAGTAACTACAGAACATATATATCTGCATGCAATCAGCCCCCTTATTAGCAATGAATGACAAAGGAGTGCACTAGTAATTAGCAGTTCAGGGTCCTCCAGACATCAGGCTTGTTGCCATCATTAGTGGGATCCAAAACATATATTGCAAAGAGTTACTAATGTTTGTGTGCTATGTCTATGAGCTGCATCTAACTTTTGCGGCAGCATAAGCACATTCCCTATATACTATATCATCCATCCTGAATAATATGAGTTAGAAACCTCCTAGCCGATTCCAGTCTGTATAAGACCCGTTGCAACATGTCTCCAGTCCAGGAAGTGCTGCAGTTCACAAGTCAGGGAGATGTCCAGACACATGCTTGCCCAATCGTTGCCTCTGTCATCCACTCTGGGTAATGGCAATGCTGGGTGTGCTTGATGAAGGGAATATGACACATCCACTACCCAGTCTGACGGAACATAAATATGGCAGGGTTTACTCTCAGTGAGATCCGTGATGTAGACTGGTGGTGAGAGCGAGCAGGTGTCACTGCTCGCATGTAATGGGATCAGCTGAGCGGGTCCAGAAGGGCTGCAAGGACTGACACCTAAATGCTTAGATCTGTCCATCTGGGAGAGCGGGTCCCCGTCACACTGTTTCTGGGTTAATGGTAAGTAGTTAGCCGCATCAGGTGGGACACAGCTAGATGCAAATAGAGTTTCCGCTTCCTCAATCAAAATCTTGAGAAGCTTCTTAATGTCCAGGTAAGTAGCGGTAGTTACATGTTCATTGCAGGTCCCCATGTTGACATCATGAGTGATGTCGCCCCACCGAGAGCCGGTTACTGCCATGGCTATAAGAGGCTGCCGCACTAGTATTGTTTCGTGTATCTAGCTCAAAAACTCACTGCTGCAACATAGTCAGCGGGTCTTAATGATCAGTAAGTGCTGCTAACGACAAATCCCTCCTGCGTGAGTCCTCTCGTGAGGCCGAAAGATGGCTGCCATCATGGGACCCGCTAAACAGCACAACACGATCCGGTCGAGTAGCTTTGTCCCAATATGCTCTACAATCCTCAAACTACTCCAGCATGAGCCATGGATTGTCAGATAGTTAGCAATGATCGCTTCTTCTGAGCTGAGCGGTTAAAGATATACTATAGATAGCTGGAGCTATGGTTCCATGCGACCACTCAGGCTCAGAGCTGGCTCCGCCCCCCCCGACATTGACATTTTAAACTAGAAAACCTGTGGAGATTTATCAGAGATATGATGTAGCTCTATATTTCAATTGAAATAATTATTTTATGTACTCTGGTTAGCATTTTGAAAACAGAAGCAAATGTAAAAAAACAAGAAGAAAAAAGAAAAGGAAAAAAAAACAAGCACACATTTTGTTCTGTTTTTTTTCCTTGTCTTTAAGTACTAATAATAACAAACAAAAACTATTTATTTTCATACAGTAGGGTCAGATAACAAGCATATATATCATTAAAAACATGTTCTTACTTTACATACATTTAGAAACTTGAACGAACTATATCATATG
Source organism: Bombina bombina (assembly GCF_027579735.1). Taxonomy (NCBI): domain Eukaryota; kingdom Metazoa; phylum Chordata; class Amphibia; order Anura; family Bombinatoridae; genus Bombina; species Bombina bombina. The sequence continues at coordinate 184,708,965 of NC_069501.1, read as the reverse complement.
CCACCTGCCACCAGTAGAGACACTTCTATAACAATGAAGAGGCTTAGCGGCTTTCTTACCTGGGTCATTTTAGTGGTATGCGGCACTGTATAGTTATGTGAGTATCTATACACAGATAATAGGTACATGTATAGATTGGCTACTAGTACTTGGACCCTGGTGTCACTGCACCTGCTGCACCAATGGTAGTTCCGCCCCTGAATCTGCTCCTTTCTAGCAAAGGTTGGAGTATTACATGGCAACATACTGTGAATTGTGACAAAACTTTTGTAAAACCTATAAGTTGCTTTCTTAGGTTTGTTTCGTTAATAAGTTGCTATATGATAAAAAGCTAAACAATAGTGCAGCATTGATAATCATGTGGGTCCCACGGAACTGCTACTTTAAATGCTCAATTTAGAGATTTTTGTAGAAGATAGGCCCAAGTTTATGCGCTAATTATTGAGGAAAACACAGTTTTAATCATCAGCTAGTATAGAGACTTCACCAGGAAAACAGTTTCAGTTTCGAGGTGTTAAACAATAAAGTTTATTCAAACCTATTATCTGAAACTCCACAACTCAAGAAACAAAAACCTCAGAACCAAATAATGCATTTATTTTAATAGAAAATGTGTTCTAAAAGTGAAACAATGGAATTAAATTGAAAATGACAAATACAAAAAAAAATCAAAAGTAATATCTTATACCATACATTCACACTCTATGCAAAAAAAACTAAACAAAAAAAAAACACCAACATTTGCACACACACACACACACATATATATATATATATATATATATATATATATATATATTATATATATATATATATATATATATATATACATATTTTAAATAATCATAAATAAAAATAAAACATGAAAAATAAATAATCCCCATGTGCCCACTAGGAGTAACCAAACTGTCACTGGTTATAGGAGCTGCAGATGAAATTGGAATATTATGTTACTCATCAATGTCCATAAATAGCAAAAAGACCTAATAAATAATAAATGCCTACATTTTCTAATGATTTGAAAGCAAACAAACAATCTATGAAAGTGATTATTATTTATAGAAAATGGCTAGATGCCTAGCAGTTTGTCTGTAAATAGCATTCTGTGCTGTTAAAACCATCTTCAAATAAAGCCAGATAAAATACACAGTAAGATTGTTTTGCACATAGATTGGAATAATTTTATTTTTTTCACTTTAAACATGCAACAACAATGTTATCATTGGGAAGTCATTATTGGAGGTAACTACAAGTTGCTGTATTAGTACTCAATTTTAAATGTTTATACTTTATAATACAATGTAAACCCTTCTCAAATTGACATATACAATATAACAAATAAACGGCTAGATTACGAGTTGTGCGTTAGGGTAAAAAAGCAGCGTTAAGAGGTCCTAACACTGCTTTTTTACGCCCGCTGGTATTACGTGTCTTGAAGGTTTAGGGTCACCGCACACTTCTTTGGCCTTACCGTAAAACGACTTACATAAACTTTGTAAAGTCTATTTTCTATGGGACTTCCATAGCGCCGGTATTACGAGTCTGTCCTGGGAGGCCAAAAAGTGAGTGGTACACCCTACCCCGTCCTAACACATTTAAAAGTCAGTAGTTAAGAGTTTTATGGTACCTTGCCGTAACATAAAACTCATAACTAAAGTGCTAAAAAGTACACTAACACCCATAAACTACCTATTAACTCCTAAACCTAGGTCCTCCCGCATCGCAAACACTATAATAACATTTTTAACCCCTAATCTGCAACCTACATTATATTTATGAACCCCTAATCTTCTGCCCCCTAAATCGCAGGCACCTACATTATATTTATTAACCCCTAATCTGCCGCCTCAATGTCCCCGCCACCTACCTACACTTATTAACCCCTAATCTGCTGCCCCAACGTCGCCGCCACTATAATAAACATTTTAACCCCTAAACCGCCACACTCCCACCTCGCAAACATTAGTTAAATATTATTAACCCCTAATCTGTCATACATTGTAGCTAGCTTAGAGTTTATTTTTATTTTACAGGCAAGTTTGTATTTATTTTAACTAGGTAGAAGAGTTACTAAATAGTTATTAACTATTTACTAACTACCTAGCTAAAATAAATATAAAAGTACCTGTAAAATAAAACCTAACCTAAGTTACACTAACACCTAACCTAAGTTACACTAACACCTAACAATACACTATAATTAAATAAATTAACTAAATTAACAATTAAATCAATTAAATTAAATTAGCTAAAGTGCAAACCCCCCACTAAATTACAGAAAAGAATAAACAAATTACAAGATATTTAAACTAACTACACCTAATCTAATAGCCCTATCAAAATAAAAAAATGCCCCCCCAAAATAAAAAAAAACCCTAGCCTAAACTATACTACCAATAGCCCTTAAAAGGGTCTTTTGCGGGGCATTTCCCCAAAGTAATCAGCTCTTTTACCTGAAAAAAAAAATACAAACAACCCCCCAACAGTAAAACCCACCACCCACACAACCAACCCCCCAAATAAAATACTAACTAAAAAAACCTAAGCTCCCCATTAAAAGGGCAGTTAGCTCTTTTGCAAGCCCAAAATCCCTAACCTTAAAATAAAACCCACCCAATACACCCTTAAAAAAACCTAACACTAACCCCCTGAAGATCGACTTACCGGGAGAACTCTTCATCCAAGTCGGTCTGAAGTCCTCAACGAAGCCGGGAGAAGACTTCATCCAAATTAGTAAATAGGTTTGAGCTTGCATTCTATTGACTGATTGGAACAGCCAATCGAATGCGAGCTCAATCCTACTGGCTGATTGGATCAGCCAATAGGATAGATTTTCAATCCTATTGGCTGATTGCATCAGGCAATAGGATTTTTTCTACCTTAATTCCGATTGGCTGATTGAATTCTATCAGGCAATCGGAATCTAAGGGACACCATCTTGGATGACGTCACTTAAAGGAACCAACATTTAGTAAGAAGACTTTGTTGGAAGAGGATGCTTCGCGCCGGATGTCTTGAAGATGGAGTTGCTCCATGCCGGATGAAGATAGAAGATGCCGTCTCGATGAAGACTTCTGCCCATCTGGAGGGCCACTTCGCCCAGCTTGGATGAAGAATTCTCCCGGATTCGTTGAATAATTTGGCCCGGCTTGGATGAAAACTTCTCACCGGCTTCGTTGAGGACTTCGGGCCCGGCTTGGATGAAGACTTCTACCGGTAAGTCGATATTCAGGGGGTTAGTGTTCGTTTTTTTTTTAAGGGTGTATTGGGTGGGTTTTATTTTTAGGTTAGGGACTTTGGGCTTGCAAAAGAGATAACTGCCCTTTTAAGGGCAATGCCCATCCAAATGCCCTTTTCAGGGCAATGGGGAGCTTAGGTTTTTTTAGTTAGTATTTTATTTGGGGGGTTGGTTGTGTGGGTTTTACTGTTGGGGTGGTTGTTTGAATTTTTTTTCAGGTAAAAGAGCTGATTTCTTTGGGGCAATGCCCCTCAAAAGGCCCTTTTAAGGGCTATTGGTAGTTTAGTTTAGGCTAGGGGTTTTTTATTTGGGGGGGGGGCTTTTTATTTTAATAGGGCTATTAGATTAGGTGTAATTAGTTTACATATCTTGTAATTTGTTTATTATTTTCTGTAATTTAGTGGTTTTTTTTGTACTTTAGCTAATTTAATTTAATTGATTTAATTGTTGTTAATTTAGTTTATTTATTTAATTATAGTGTAGTGTTAGGTGTTATTGTAACTTACGTTAGGTTTTATTTTACAGGTAGTTTTGTATTTATTTTAGCTAGGTAGTTAGTAAATAGTTAATAACTATTCTACCTAGTTAAAATAAATACAAACTTGCCTGTAAAATAAAAATAAACCCTAAGCTAGATACAATGTAACTATTAGTTATATTGTAGCTAGCTTAGGGTTTATTTTATAGGTAAGTATTTAGTTTTAAATAGGAATAATTTAGTTAATGATAGGAATTTTATTTAGACTTATTTAAATTATATTTAAGTTAGGGGGTGTTAGGGTTAGACATACAGGGAGTGCAGAATTATTAGGCAAATTAGTATTTTGACCACATCATCCTCTTTATGCATGTTGTCTTACTCCAAGCTGTATAGGCTCGAAAGCCTACTACCAATTAAGCATATTAGGTGATGTGCATCTCTGTAATGAGAAGGGGTGTGGTCTAATGACATCAACACCCTATATCAGGTGTGCATAATTATTAGGCAACTTCCTTTCCTTTGGCAAAATGGGTCAAAAGAAGGACTTGACAGGCTCAGAAAAGTCAAAAATAGTCAGATATCTTGCAGAGGGATGCAGCACTCTTAAAATTGCAAAGCTTCTGAAGCGTGATCATCGAACAATCAAGTGTTTCATTCAAAATAGTCAACAGGGTCGCAAGAAGCGTGTGGAAAAACCAAGGCGCAAAATAACTGCCCATGAACTGAGAAAAGTCAAGCGTGCAGCTGCCAAGATGCCACTTGCCACCAGTTTGGCCATATTTCAGAGCTGCAACATCACTGGAGTGCCCAAAAGCACAAGGTGTGCAATACTCAGAGACATGGCCAAGGTAAGAAAGGCTGAAAGACGACCACCACTGAACAAGACACACAAGATGAAACGTCAAGACTGAGCCAAGAAATATCTCAAGACTGATTTTTCTAAGGTTTTATGGACTGATGAAATGAGAGTGAGTCTTGATGGGCCAGATGGATGGGCCCGTGGCTGGATTGGTAAAGGGCAGAGAGCTCCAGTCCGACTCAGACGCCAGCAAGGTGGAGGTGGAGTACTGGTTTGGGCTGGTATCATCAAAGATGAGCTTGTGGGGCCTTTTCGGGTTGAGGATGGAGTCAAGCTCAACTCCCAGTCCTACTGCCAGTTTCTGGAAGACACCTTCTTCAAGCAGTGGTACAGGAAGAAGTCTGCATCCTTCAAGAAAAACATGATTTTCATGCAGGACAATGCTCCATCACACGCGTCCAAGTACTCCACAGTGTGGCTGGCAAGAAAGGGTATAAAAGAAGAAAATCTAATGACATGGCCTCCTTGTTCACCTGATCTGAACCCCATTGAGAACCTGTGGTCCATCATCAAATGTGAGATTTACAAGGAGGGAAAACAGTACACCTCTCTGAACAGTGTCTGGGAGGCTGTGGTTGCTGCTGCATGCAATGTTGATGGTGAACAGATCAAAACACTGACAGAATCTATGGATGGCAGGCTTTTGAGTGTCCTTGCAAAGAAAGGTGGCTATATTGGTCACTGATTTGTTTTTGTTTTGTTTTTAAATGTCAGAAATGTATATTTGTGAATGTTGAGATGTTATATTGGTTTCACTGGTAAAAATAAATAATTGAAATGGGTATATATTTGTTTTTTGTTAAGTTGCCTAATAATTATGCACAGTAATAGTCCCCTGCACACACAGATATCCCCCTAAAATAGCTATAACTAAAAACAAACTAAAAACTACTTCCAAAACTATTCAGCTTTGATATTAATGAGTTTTTTGGGTTCATTGAGAACATGGTTGTTGTTCAATAATAAAATTAATCCTCAAAAATACAACTTGCCTAATAATTCTGCACTCCCTGTAGATTTAGGGGTTAATAACTTTAATATAGTGGCAGCATTGTTGGGGACGGCAGATTAGGGGTTAATAAGTGTAGGTAGGTGGCGGTGACATTGGGGGCAGCAGATTAGGGGTTAATAAATATAATGTAGATGTCAGCGATGTTGGGGGCAGCAGATTAGGGGTTCATAAGTATAATGTAGGTGGCGGCAGTGTCCGGAGCGGCAGATTAGCGGTTAATAAATATAATGCAGGTGGCGACGATGTCTGGGGCAGCAGATTAGGGTTAATAAGTAAGGGTGTTTAGACTCGGGGTTCATGTTAGGGTGTTAGGTGTAAACATAACTTTTGTTTCCCCATAGGAATCAATGGGGCTGCGTTAAGGAGTTTTTGCTGCTTTTTTGCAGGTGTTAGACTTTTTCTCAGCCGGCTTACCCCGTTGATTCCTATGGGGAAATCGTGCACAAGCACGTACAACCAGCTCACCACTGACTTAAGCAGCGCTGGAGTGCGGTAATGAGCAAAATTTTGCTTAACGCTCACTTCTTGCCTTTTAACGACAGGTTTCTGAAAACTCGTAATATCAGCGCTCCATGTAAGTGAGCGGTGAGGGAAAACTGCTTGTTAGCACCGCATAGCCTCTAACGCAAAACTCTTAATCTAGGTGATAGAATTTGTATCTCATGCCTAATAAAGGTTGTTTTCAAAAATGGTATTAATATTTTGCTAATTATAGCTCCTAAACCCAGTAAGTAAATAGCACCACATAGTCTCTAATACTTGTGACATTTAAGTGCTGGTTACAATAAAGTTCTGTGTCGAGCATGAAATACATAAGATATATTTTTGTCAATTCTGTTGAACCTACTTTATGATTTTAATTGACTTTTAATATTATTCCCCAATGAATGGACACATGTAATTGTCTACATGTATACAACTGGTTACAATGTGTCCATGTAAAGTAAATAAATAACTTTGACAATTTAATGATTGTTGGTGCCAGACAGGATTGTTTGAGTAGGATTCTTCTCAGCAACCTTTCCCTCACACCCTGCTCATCTTCCCAAGCCAACTAACCCACACACAACAGCTAATTTTCATCACTTTAGCCCTTCCTATTCAAACACAGCCTCCTCCTCAACCTTTATTACCACGTCCCTGATATCCAGTACCCTCTTCCCTCTCTCACACAGCTTTCTATTCACCCCATCACTTCACAGTCTGCCTATTCCTCTTTCCCTAATCAACTGCAGTCTGTTGCACCTCTTCCTTATCCTATCTCACTATATATATATATATATATATATATATAAAAATATATAACTCATTGTGTAGTTCATTAACAAATCTAGACAGGTCCAGAGGCTTGTTTTCCCACAGAAAACCTCTGAATTACATTGTTTCCAATGCAGCAAAGGATTCTGGGTAAGATATGCAAATTAAGTACACAATGACACACCTTTTTACTTCAGTCTGCTTTTCAGCAGGTTGCCTTTACGCCAAAGCATCGCTGTTCACACAGCTTATAAACTTAGCTAGGGTTAGTGCAGTGATTCATAACCATCCCAGGACAGACTGTTTCGTTGTTATTGCCACTGGCGTAAAGGGAACCTGCTGAAAAGCAGACTGAAGTAAAAAGGTGTGTCATTGTGTACTTAATTTGCATATCTTACCCAGAATCCTTTGCTGCATTGGAAACAATGTAATTCAGAGGTTTTCTGTGGGAAAACAAGCCTCTGGGCCTGTCTAGATTTATTAATGAACTACACAATGAGTTATTTTTTCTATATTTTGTGCGTAGTGGAGGATTTTAAACTTACCTTTTATCTCCCCTAATTTAAAATGTTGTTATATATATATATATATATATATATATATATATATATATATCAACAAGTAGGGACTGCACTCGCTGGATTCATTTCAAATAATACCTTATTTATTCAATGGTGACGTTTCGGGGTACGCAAACCCCTTCCTCAGACCAAACACAGTGCACAAGAAACAAAGTGACTTTAAACCCAAATAAACCCCTCCCATCTTACATTCCAAGAAATTGCGCCAAAACCGTATACGTATCCATGGAGACCAGGTAGTTACCTGGCAACCAAAATACAAAAAAATTTAAGGCATTCAATAACAGTGGTGTGATTATTAATTCCTAACTGTTAATAAGACAAACAGAAACACCAGTGTGTAAACACTTATGTGTATAAAACTGTGAAGACATCATGCTTAATATATACCTTTAAAATTCAGTATATCAAATCATATACAATATAGGTAAAATCATTTGAGTAAATATATAAACCCCTCTGCAACAACGTAGCTTATATGTTCAAGTTTACACACTAATCAGTGTATTATTCGGCACCAGATAATGTTAGGCTGTTTAGACACATAGTTACAGTTTGCGTGGCTAAATGCAATTATTGCAAAGATGAGCTTCATATTTAGTGTTAGAAAGAATAAATGTTACCATTTAATATAGACATTTAACATATATATATATGTCCTCCACTAACATTGGCACCCTTGGTACATATGAGCAAAGAAGGCTGGAGAATAATTGTCTTATTCTTTAACCTTTTGAACTTTTGTTCTAAAAATACAAAAAAATACTTTACTTTCATGGATATCAAAAATTACAAACACAGCACAGGTATATATCTATATATATGTATATATATACATACAGTAAATCTTTATTAAACATATGTGTGGCACAATTATTGGCACCCTTTTAGTCAATACTGTGCTATCTCTCTTTGCCAAGATAACAGACCTATAAGGCCTAATGAGGTTGGAGAATACATAGTAAGGGAGACTATTGTTCCAAACAGAATCTCTCCAGATCTCTCAAATTATCAAATTTTGAGGTTGATGTAAGTGGACTCTTCAGTTCACCCCACAGGTTTTCTATGGGGTTCAAGTCAGGGTAATGTGATGGCCATGAAAGGACCTTGATTTTGTTGTCAGTAAAGCATTTTAATTTATATTTTGGATTACTGTCCTGCTGGAAGATCCAACCACAGCGCTTTTTAAGCTTTCTGTTAGGTGTCCATTTAATATCTGTTGATATTTGATAAAATCCAGTATGCCATGTAGCCAAACAAAATGTCCAGGTCCTCTTGAAGAAAAAAGAACAGCCTTAAAACATTAAAGAGCCACTACCATATTTAATCATGGACATAAGGTACTTTCAACATGGCTACCTCTCTGTGTGTGCCAAACCCACATCTGATGTTTATTGCCAAAAAGCTTTATTTTGGTTTCATCTGTCCATAGAACCCAATCCCATTTGAAGTTCCAGTAGTGTCTGGCAAACTGAAGACGCTTGACTTTGTGTTTGGATGAGAGTAGATGCTTTTTTTCTTGAAACCCTTCCAAACAACTTGTAGGGATGTAGGTGACATCAGATTGTAGTTTGGGAGACTTTCTGACCCCAAGACAGAACTAAGTTCTGCAAATCTCCAGCTGTGATTCTTGGATATATTTTGGCCACTCAAACCATCCACTTCACAATGTGTGAATATAGACACATGCCCTCTTCCTGGTTGATTCATAAAATTTCCAATTGACTGGAACTTCTTCATTATTGCCCTGATGGTGGAAATTGGCATTTTTAATGCTTTTGCTATTTTCTTATAGCTGCTTCCCCTTTTGTGAAGCTCAACAAACTTTTAAAATCTATTTTTTATTTCCATTGATGACATCAGCAACAACTGCCCTTAAAAATTGTCGTGGCTTACAGAAAATCTATGGGCAGCAAATTTACATATTAATTACCTCTGTGTGTGTTTATGTGTAAAAAAAAAGTGCTGATGACATATTGTGCATGGGCACATCATATGTTAACCATTACTATGAAGACAGATTGTTATTGATAGGAATAGATAGTGACATTTGCGATTATCAGGTAAATGCACATGTGGGATGGGTAGGCAAAGGCATAGGAGCATGCATGGGTACATGCACGTGACGAAAGAAGTTGCACTACTCCAAACCAAGTAGCCCACCGTGATTAGACTAGAAAAATTAGTCCCTTGGTGGGTTTGGAAATGCTATGGATTTTATTAGAAAATAGCAGCAAAAGAAAAAAAAAAAACACTTATAACAAGGTATTTTAAGACAGGAACTAATTTTTACTATCAATTAATGGATTTCTTTTTTACGTTTCCTTTTAACTTATTTAGACATTTTTATAGTCTTAACACTCATGTAATTTGATCCTTACAGATGAATGCTTGAGAAATATAATTAAAAGAGTTTAAAAAAAAAAGTAAACAAACCGTGCATGCTGTTTTTTTTTGTCTTGGCCAATAACTTTCCATGTTCTCAGATCAGGATCCTAAACACATTCTATCCATTAAGACTCCCTTCCAAGACTGACAAACACTTTAGCTATGACATTTAGCCACATAATCAGTTACTCTGTACCCTCCTCAAGATCAACAATAAAGTAAACAATAGTATATATCTGATATAAATAAATATATATATATATATATATATATATATATATATATATATATATATATATATATATATATATATATGATATATATGTATAATATATTATATATTTATAGCAAAAAAGCTCATTTAAGAAACACGTATAACCGTTGCTTATTGTACATGTAGATATGAACACAATAAGTTTCATTCACGTTCATTTTGTCTCCAAGCAATTATCACCAGATCATTAAGTGCTTTTAAAAAGCTTATTGCATGATTACATAAGGGCACACAAATCCATGATGCATACCATTAGCCCTTAATCCAAAAGCCATTATAATCTAACTAATAAACATTATAGAGGAATTTTTGAGACCCATAAACAAAGTTCTCTCCTGCTATATGAGATTAACTCAGTATTATAGCCTTGGTAGCATTTTAGTAAAAGCAGAGGTCTACGCTCTATTTAAACTATATTTAAACATATCAGCTTTTAATAAATTGAGGTTTTGAATAAAGGCAAACATTAAGTACCAATATGTAAGATTAGGTATATATTAACATTTTAATTAAAAAAAAAAATATTTTTCATATTCACTAATAAAAAATAAAGGTAAAAAGCTACAGATATACTGATATCATTATTCTTGTATAAAATGCATAGTACCCCTATAATCATTCATTTTAAAGCAGACATATTTTTCCTTAAAATCTTCTACTGTAAAAAATACTATTTTAAGGTGATATTTTTTTAAAATAAAAAATAAAATCTAGCTAGGATTGATGCTTTCCTGTGTAGATACCTTAATAAAAAACAGTAACAATACATCTACTTGGTTTACAGCACTTATTTACAAAATACATAATTCCCAATGTCCTAAATCTTTGCTCCTGGGAACTATACATCAAAGATTCACATCTGCAAAATTGTAAAAGCCTTCATAAGAATGATTCTAGACTGAATCTAGCAGAAGAGGCTTTCAGAGGTGAAATTTCATTGATAAATTTACTGTGAGCTGTTTGTCCCAGTTATGATATCCAGGGAATTTAAAATGTAAAATATAATATTGTATGGAAACACACAATTCCCTGAAGATGCAGTAAAAAAACAAAAAAACTGTGTGTATACCTAATACTATGAAGCAGGTAAACATGCACACCTGGCCATAAAAATCTACCTCATTAGTTTTCAGCAAGTTATAAGAATTAATTTTCTGTCTTCTTACAAATGGACATAACATATGAATGATATGGTTTATTGCTAGGGGTCTCATTAAACTAGATATATAAAAAAAACAGTTTTAACTTTAATAACTGGTGAAACTCATTTTATATTATAACTGTATGATAGCACTGTTTCGGTTCCAATTTAATGTTTACAATTCTTATGATTTTGAATTGATGAGCAAATATGACCCTTTTCACCTTACATACAAATCACTAAATATTTGCAAATATGAAGTAGATTGGTTCAGTATTTATTTTTTTAAATTACTATGTGAAGAGAAGAATGTAGAATATGGCAGGTAGACAGCAGTGGAAGAATCTTCCTAACTTGGCTGGGAAATTTTGTGATACAAAGATCAATTTGGTGATTTATGTACTTACAAAAACATGGAGTGTGTCATGGAATTATGATCTTGATTTTCCTTTACAGTCATATCTAAGATTTGGCATTTACAACATTGTGTGTACTGTCTGGACTGATCCATTATGTAAAGTAAAAAATAGTCTAGATTGTAAAATAGATTTATCTATACTAAAAAGCTCAGAGAATGTTATTTACATTTAGTTAAAAAAAATTGATGTTAAAATAAATAATGTGAAAATTTGAGAATTATAAGAGCTAAATGCATATTTAAAAAACAATCACCTAGATTACGAGTTTTGCGTTAACAGGGGTGCGGTGCTAATGAGCAGTTTATGCTCACCGCTCACTTGCAGACAACGCTGGCATTACGGGTTTTTACAAACCCAGCGTTAGCCGCAAAAAAGTGAGCAAAGAGCAAAATTTAGCTCCACATCTCACCTCAATACCAGCGCTGCTTAAGTCAGCGGTAAGCTGGTGTAACGTGCTTGTGCACGATTTCCCCATAGAAATTAATGGGGGAGAGCCATCTGAAAAAAAAACCTAATACCTGCAAAAAAGCAGCGTTCAGCTTCTAACGCAGCCCCATTGATTCCTATAGGGAAATACATTTTATGTCTACACCTAACACCCTAACATGAACCCCGAGTCTAAACACCCCTAATATTACAATTATTAACCCCTAATCTGCCGCCCCTGACATCGCCGACACCTACATTAAATTATTAACCCCTAATCTGCTGCTCCGGACACCGCCGTCACCTACATTATACTTATGAACCCCTAATCTGATGCCCCCAACATCGCCGATACCTACATTATATTTATTAACCCCTAATCTGCCGCCCCCAATGTCGCCACAACCTAACTACATTTATTAACCCCTAATCTGCTGCCCACAACGTCGCCACCACTATATTAAATGTATTAACCCCTAAACCTAAGTCTAACCCTAACCCCCCTAACTTAAATTTAATTTTAATAAATCTAAATAAAATTACTATCATTAACTAAATTATTCCTATTTAAAACTAAATACTTACTTGTAAAATAAACCCTAAGATAGATACAATATAATTAATAGTTACATTGTATCTATCTTTTTTTGAACAAACATTTTTTATTGAGGTTGAGAGGAAAAATAACATGTGATTGTGAATCAACACAGGTTACATACAATATAAAATAATACAATAGGAGTTTATAACAGTGAATGTAGATTGTCCTATTCAATAACCAAAGTTACCTACTAGGAGAAAAACAATTAGGACATAGACAAATAACCTGTGGGATAGTAGAAACCTCATTTTCTTTAAACCAAACACCACATGGTATGGCGGGTCATAGTACAGTATAGGTATGGAAGTATGGAGAGCTAATTAATGAGGTGTACGAAATATAGGCATCACAAAGTTCAAGAGTACTCAACGAGTTAGGTTTGTGAAGCATGCACCTATATGTTGCAATGGATAATGGTGTGGTTTAAGTATTTTAAGGGAAAGATCAGTGGGCCAAAGCCACTTTTAATTTAGGTGGAGGGGGGAGGAGGGGCGGTCTATTTGGTAGAAATATATACTGGAATCTAATTTAACTTCAAGTGTCAAAATAACTTTGCTGAGACCAAGGGGCCAATTTAAAGCTAGAGAACATGGAAATTGTAGTGAGACCAATCTATGATATGTGGTGTGCATGGATAAACCTCATATACAGAACCATATGGTATATATCAACTTAGATCACTTAGCCTCTAGCCTAAGATAATATTAAAGGATTGAGGAAATAAGCACTTTATAGGTTACAATTAGTTTCATAATTATAGTAGATAGAGAACATTAAATGCAAATTCCTCTAGGTGTCATACTGTACACTGTTACCCTGCAGATAAACAATAGAAACACAGCAACATGGAGCATCTAAGGAATTTCATGACATGTAAAATACAAATCTTAAGCTTATGTGGAAGAACTCAATGTTAGGTACAGGTTATATAGGTTATATCTAATGTTAACTTAGCGAGTTGACTTAGTGTGCATAGACCACGGTTAGGTATTAACCTGAATATATATAGAGTGTAACCTAACAGAGATCTGACCCAACAATGAGACAAACAATAGCATATGGTTATAATGCTCAACTGTTATCACATATCAAGAGGTACCATGTTTAACCATGACAATAGAACTCAACTAAGTGAAGCATGTTAACTCAATTACTCTCATTGAGAAGTTAGCTCAAGATTCCATTATTGGATAGATTATATATGCTATTGGAAGAGTCTAGGGTATATTCCAGATGTCTTTTAAATAGAAGGCATATCTATATATCTAATAAGAAGTATAATGGAGTTTTACAGGTAGGTCTTAGGCTGCTCAATTATTGAGTATTGGGGACTAAGTATTTATACCAGGTCTAGTACGCTTAAATATACATTAATAGTACAATAGGGGAGTATCCCCATATGTAGGGAGAAGGTAGAGTCATAGATAGAGCAAGGTATAACCCAATAACAACTTTACAAAAAAAAAAAACTCTGGCTTGGGTATAGTATATACAACTTGAGTTAAGGTAGGTGGTAAGAAGTATCCTCATTGCATATTCATGAGAGCTATACAACCTCTCTGAGAATACGTCCAGGAAAATTTGTAAAAACACAAACAATATAAGTATAAAGGCTTGCGCATAACATGTGATAAGAAGAGATAATTACATGTGTCCATACCGCTGCTAAAAGCTAATAGCATACTTAGATATGATGCAGAAGAATATAACACAAAAGAGATAGTCTCTGAAGAAATGCATATGTTAGTAGCAAGGTGGTACTTAAAAGAGATTTACAGATATCTGATATCATATATGTGATTAGCAAAAGCTGGGATTTTCCTCTAGCAGGGCATATTTGTGTAAAGTCAGGGCACATAGAAGGCTGTTTGAAATATCCATGTTATGAGTAAAAGGTAAACCTATAGGCAATGAACAATAGCTATAGATGTCATGATCTATAAACATTATACATGTGAAAGCAAAAAGAGCATGGTAAATGTCCCAATGCAATAGATTATGTAACGCATGACAGGAGGAGTATTTGGGGGTGGAATTATATACCCCAAAGCATAAATAAGCATTAGTAAGAACACCTTATATAGGAAAAGTTTACCAGAATTTATAGAGGCAGAACTAGAAAAGTAAGTACTGCAAGTCTTATCAACTCTTGAGGGTTAATGAAGTAGTTCAAATGATCTGTGGAGAATAGCAACGCTGGGCAAGTTGCAACGCAACTAATCTAAGTTCAGGAGTCCTCCGGGGGCCATAACCGGGTCTTTTTTAGTAGACACGGAGAGCAGACACAAAAAGTTGCCTTACTTTAACCAATACCCCTTCTGAGGTTATAGAGCTCAACAGCGTTCGTCAATCGTCGCGACATCTTGTGAATGTGCCTTCTTCTAGCTTTGATACCCGAAAACTTTATCTTGTCAGATTTTAGTGTAGGGACGTCGGCTACTAACTTAGATGGGTTTGCACAGGTCTTCAATGGAGATCTTAGGTTGGCAACGTGGGCAGTCTCCGTCATGTCTAATTGTGGCAAAGCGTTGGGACGACCGGTGGGTAAAGAGGAACTGACAACATCCTGTAGGGTAACAATGGAGTGGCCAAATTGACATTTCAGATCTAAGAGTCCTCGACAATTTGCAGGTTCTGGAGAGTCAGCCTTACACTGCCGAGATCCGTCAAATAGATAGTCTTCATTGATTACTTCTATAGCAGGTGAAACAGTTGCAATCACAGAGGTCTGCTCAGGCTTAAATAGGTTCTCACCTATTGCTGTAGGTTGGCTAGGCAAATCACGATTAGTTGGCTGTAGCAGCATTGTGATTTCGGTAAAATACTCATCCTTCCGCCATGCTAATTTTTCTAGCAGGGACAGCATTGTAGCATGTGAGTCGTCCATGGGTGCCAATGCCATTTTTTTTTTTTTATTGAGGTTTACCAAGTGGTACATAGTTAGCAGGTTATAACACATACAAGTATATTTCAATACACATACAAGACAAGAAAGTTTTGTGAAATACAATGATGGGGCATGATTATTATAACACTGTAAGTATCATAGCACCATTTCTCACAGCCTTCCCGCTAATAGAAGGGTCACTTTTGAACCCTATTAACCTTTAAATTTGTTATAAGAAGAAGGCATTGGGAAAATAGGGGACCGCTCTTGGGTCCCAATGAGTGGTAGAGACCTCTTTTATATTTATACAGTTGATGCTATCAAAGCAAATTGCATATATAACACTAATAGTTTAAAATAATACGAGTAACTATTGTCACAACAAATACTGATATTTTGTCTTATCTGGGAGACGTGCAGTTCTGCTATTCAGACACAGAATGAAGCTCTATAACAAACTGGAGCATTAACATGTAGATACAGTCGTGCAGGGGGATATGAAGAGGGACAAAAAGGGAACCTTTAAGATTGTTAACTAACTACTAGGCTTAGTATGAGATAGCTGGCACCAGTCTCTGGGCTTACATTTGCATAATGATGAATAGACACATTAATATAGCATGCATAAGCACTCTTGCAAACTCCAGCTATTATTAGGGAGTATAGTAGGAGGGACTACCGTCATGTAAGGAGCTAAAGTGATACGGATCCCAGCTATTTAATAAGGTTAAACCCAGAGTAGGCAGCCCACTAACTTCAGATAATCTATGTATGCCTCTGACATGGGGCAAAGCGTGTGGCCCCGGCTACCGCACCTGCTGTTAAACTATGGGGAACCCAGTGAGATACAGTTTGATCGCGAGAGGAGGACTTGCATAAGTATAAACCCATCTCAAGTAGTAAATTATGCAAAACATGAATCAGCTAGTACTATTGCGCAGCGCTCATGAGTAAGACCGTACCCAACAAGTCTGAAATAGTTAAATACACATAATGCACCCTCTCAATTTGACAATTAGGGTAACAACAAAAATGTAATGTATGCACACATTGACAGTCCTCTGAGGTTTTAGGTCCCTTACATAAATTATAGACTTAGGGCTTCAGACTGCATCGTCAAAGGATTCCTCACCCCAAACCCAAGTCACATATCTGGGATATATATGGATACTCAATGTTTCAGACTCGTAGGTCGTCATAAAGAGTTCCAGAAGATATGTGTATGCGTCTCTACAAGTTCCAGCAAATGTCTATTAGAGCCGATTAATGTCAGCTCTGTGCAGCATGGTTTAGTATCCTACCCCGCATCAGCGCTCCAGAATCATCAGCCCACTCCGGTCGCCGACAAGCTGCCAGGAACTATTAGAGGGATCAGCCATGTCCTAGTTCGTAGGTGCCGTAAGGTATCAGATGAAGCTACACACTCATCATGTAAGAGCCGGTCAGCCCTCCCACTTGCTAACTGGAGAAAGTTAAGGCCCAAAAGACGTGACTGCCTCTTCTCAAGCGTGATTCTCCCCTCGGTCTGGGTAGATTTAGCCTCTGCTTCTGAACAGGGTTGCGAAGGATACAAATGCTCCGGATCAAAGACTCTGACAGCTACAGCCAGCGACCCGAATCCATACAGCACACTACTTCCAGCGGAGGTGTAGTAAGTTAATGCAGCGCTCACTCTCTCGCTCTGTAGTGAATTCCTTTGTGTATTTGATAGGATCAAGAGGCTTCTTCTTGTTGGCTTAGAAGGCATCTCTTTTCTGTCAAGGCCCTCATTCCGGTCTCCATTTTTTGTAATAGTAACATGTACAGTCCGGAGCTGAGCAGCACTTGTCGCTTTTAGGAAATCATGTGTGTCCCGACTTATTTGCTCGCCAGTTTGAAGATCGATGTCTGGTGACTTAGTATAGCATGTCAGAGGCCTAGGTATGCGGGCATGGCCCCATTCACATGCCAGATGGTCAGTAATACTTTTAAGTTGTGCTTCCAGTAATCTGGCAAAGATAGCCGTTAGTGATGTATCGCTATTGTCCATTCTGTGTCAATCTGTGTGGTGCTTTCTCCCACTAAATTAGGGCATTGGCCGTGCAACACTGGCGCGGCAGTTATGAGGACAGATGAGGCCTCAGTGATAAGGGAAGGCCTCAAAGTACAAAGTCCGGTACTGATGGCGCGCAGGCCACACTACAGTCCAAAACCCCTGCTTTTGGGTCAGAGTGCCTTCAGCTAAACTTCTCCACCTATTTAGATGGTCTGTCACCAAGATTACAGTGAGTTTTTAGGTAAAAGTGGTAGATAGCTCAGGAGCTGAAGCTCAGTGCGACCAGCAAGATGGCCGCTGCCCGGAAGTCCCCCGCCAATGCCATTTTTAGTCAGTAGTCAGGTTTATGAAAGAGATTAGTATAAAGGTAGTTTGAACCCCAAACTATTACGAAGCTTTTAAAAGTCGCAGTCGAGCTCAGCGTCCTTGTGGCAGTGTCAAAGAATGTAATTTGAAGTAGAAGGTCTCTCCCTCACTTCTAAATCGGAATCATTGTTCAGCTTCCAATATAAAACTTGTAGGAGTCTTCTTGGGTGTAACAAATATTATCAATTATTCCCCAATATTAGAATTAAGAGCCAGAGCTCTTACTGTGTGCGCCTAGCTAGCTTGGCAGTTGGCTCCGCCCCCTCTTAGGGTTTATTTTTATTTTACAGGCAACTTTGTATTTTTTTTAACTAGGTATAATAGTTATTAACTATTTAATAACTACCTAGTTAAAATAAAGACACAATTTACCTGTAAAATAAAACCTAACCTGTTTTACAATTACACCTAACACTCCACTATAATTAAATTGATTACCTAAGCTAAATACAATTAATTACAATTTAAATAAATTATCTAAAGTATGAAAAAAAAACCCCACTAAATTACAGAAAATAATAAAATAATTACAAGAATTTTAAACTAATTACACCTACTCTTATCCCCCTAACAAAATAAAAAAGCCCCCCAAAATAAAAAAAGCCCTACCCTACACTAAATTACAGATAGCCCTTAAAAGGGCCTTTTGAGGGGCATCGCCCAAAGTAATCAGCTCTTTTACCTGTAAAAAAAAAGTACAAATACCCCCCAACATTAAAACCCACCACCCACGCAACTAACCCTACTCTAAAACCCACCCAATCCCCCCTTAAAAAACACTAACCCCTTGAAGATCACTCTACCTTGAGAAGTCTTCACCCAACCAGGCCGAAGTCCTCCACGAAGCCGGCAGAAGTGGTCCTCCAGACGGGCAGAAGTCTTCATTCAGGCGGCATTTTCTATCTTCACCCATCCGGCGCGGAGAGGCTCCATCTTCAAGACATCCGACGCGGAGCATCCTCTTCAAACGACGTCCAACTGAAGAATGAAGGTTCCTTTAAATGACGTCATCCAAGTTGGTGTCCCTTCAATTCCGATTGGCTGATAGAATTCTATCAGTCAATCGGAATTAAGGTAGAAAAAAATCCTATTGGCTGATGCGATCAGCCAATAGGACTGAAGTTCAATCCTATTGGCTGTTCCAATCAGCCAATAGGATTGAGCTGGCATTCTATTGGCTGATTGGATCAGCCAATATAATGCAAGCTCAATCCTATTGGCTGATGCAATTAGGATTTTTTCTACCTTAATTCAGATTGGCTGATAGAATTCTATCAGCCAATCGGAATTGAAGGGACGCCATCTTGGATGATGTCATTTAAAGGAACCTTCACTCTTCAGTTGGACGTCCTTTGAAGAGGATGCTCCGCGACGGATGTCTTGAAGATGGAGCTGCTCCGCGCTGGATGAATGAAGATAGAAGATGCCGCCTGGATGAAGACTTCTGCATGTCTGGAGGACCACTTCTGCCCATCTGGAGGACCACTTCTGCTGGCTTCGTGGAGGACTTCTGCCCGGTTGGGTGAAGACTTCTCAAGGTAGGGTGATCTTCAAGGGGTTAGTGTTAGGTTTTTTTAAGGGGGGATTGGGTGGGTTTTAGAGTAGGGTTGGTTGTGCGGGGGGTGGGTTTTAATGTTGGGGGGGTATTTGTACTTTTTTTTTTACAGGTAAAAGAGCCGATTACTTTGGGGCAATGCCCCACAAAAGGCCCTTTGAAGGGCTATTTGTAATTTAGTGTAGGGTAGGGTTTTTTTTAATTTGGGGGTATTTTTTATTTTGTTAGGGGGATTAGAGTAGGTGTAATTAGTTTAAAATTCTTGTAATTATTTTATTATTTTCTGTAATTTAGTGTTGTTTTTTTCGTACTTTAGATAATTTATTTAAATTGTAATTAATTGTATTTAGTTTAGGTAACTAATTTAATTATAGTGTAGTGTTAGGTGTAATTGTAACATAGGTTAGGTTTTATTTTACAGGTAAATTTGTCTTTATTTTAACTAGGTAGTTATTAAATAGTTAATAACTATTTAATAACTATTGTACCTATTATTATTATTATTATTATTATCATTATCATTTATTTGTATAGCGCCGCCAAATTCCGTAGCGCTGGGTACAATGATAGGGGTATACAATGACAAAGATTTGTGATACAATACAAAACATAACAAGACTAAACAAATCTAGCACAGGAGGAAGAGGGCCCTGCTCCGGAGAGCTCACAGTCTATAGGTTTAGGGTGCAGAGACATAAGGTTGGGGTAGCTTGTTACATCGGTTGTATTTGCAGCAGTGAGTCAGGCAGTTCATGTACATGTATTAGCTTGGTTCGGATGCGGGATGGAGGAGAGATGGTAAGCCTCTCTGAATAGGTGGGTTTTCAAGGATCTTCTGAAGCTATACAAGGTTGGAGACAGTCTGATGGAGTGGGGTAGAGAGTTCCAGAGGACAGGAGCAGCACGTGCGAAGTCTTGGAGGCGGGAGTGGGATGTAGAGATAACAGGAGTGTAGAGACGTAGGTCAGAGGCTGATCGAAGAGGACGGGATGGGGAGTATTTCATGATGAGAGAGGAGATATAGTTGGGAGTTAGACTGTTGAGTGCTTTGTAGGTTAGGGCTAATACTTTAAATTGTATTCTGGAGTGTATGGGGAGCCAGTGTAGAGACTGGCAGAGCGGAGCAGCTGATGTAGATCGTCGGCTTAGGTGGATGAGTCTAGCAGAAGCATTCATAATAGATTGGAGGGAGGAGAGGCGGTGTTTTGGAAGGCCATTTAAGAGTAGATTGCAATAATCAATGCGTGACAGGATGAGGGAATGAATAAGTATTTTTGTAGTATTTTGAGTAAGGAAGGGACGAATTCTGGAAATGTTGCGTAGGTGTGACCGGCAGGATTTGGTAAGCGTTTCTATATGTGGGTTGAATGTGAGTTCTGAGTCTAGTGTGACCCCAAGGCAGCGGACCTAGTTAAAATAAATACAAAGTTGCCTGTAAAATAAAAATAAACCCTTATATAGATACAATGTAACTATTAGTTTTATTGTGGCTTGCTTAGGGTTTATTTTACAGGTAAGTATTTAGTTTTAAATAGGAATAATTTAGTTAATGATAGTAATTTTATTTAGATTTATTAAAATTATATTTCAGTTAGGGGGTGTTAGGTTTAGGGGTTAATACATTTAATATAGTGGCGGCGACGTTGGGGGCGGCAGATTAGGGGTTAATAAATGTAGGTAGGTGTCGTGATGTTAGGGCAGGCAGATTAGGGGTTAATAATATTTAAATAGTGTTTGCGATGCGGGAGTGCGGCAGTTTAGGGGTTAATATATTTATTATAGTGGCGGCGATGTCCGGTTCGGCAGATTAGGGGTTAAAATATTTATTTTAGTGTTTGCGATGTGGGGGGCCTCGGTTTAGGGGTTAATAGGTAGTTTATGGGTGTTAGTGTACTTTTTAGCACTTTGTTAAGAGTTTTATGCTATGGCGTTGTAGTGTAAAATTCTTAACTACTGACTTTTAAATGCGGTATCAGTCTTGACAGGAGAGGGTCTACCGTACACTTTTGGTTAGACTTGTAATACCGGCGTTATGCAAGTCCCATTGAAAATATAAGGTACGCAATTGACGTAAGTGGATTTGCGGTATTTCCGAGTCTGGCCAAAAAAGTGAGCGGTGAGCCTGTCATTTCAAAACTCGTAATACCAGCTGGCGTTAAAAAGCAGCGTTGGGACCTCTCAACGCTGCTTTTTAACCCTAACGCACAACTCATAATCTAGCCAAATGTTTTGTGCATGGTTTAAGCAATAAAAAAAAACATTTATTGAAGATCATTTGCATAGACAGCTTATTTGTTAACATATTTTACCATTATGTAAAAAAGCTACTTCTTTATAAGAAGTCATTATAAAACAGAAAACTGCAAAAAAGATTACTGTGTCCCCCTTACAGACATTAACAGCTTCTGGTTCTTCTCAAGTCAGGTACTTTTTTTCTTTTTAAAGGGACAGTTTACTAAAAAAAAAAAATAATTATATAACCCGTTATATATAATAATGTACCTTTAGTTTTAACATTATATTTCCATATGTTGTTTTTTGTTTTGTTTTTTGTGTGTGCATATAATGCTTGACCGATCCACTACACATACTAATTTTTTCTGTACGGGTATAAAGGTAGTCTTCTCTATGGAGCCACACTCTCCAGACCCTTGACTGGCTACTATGCATGCGCGAGGTATCTTAGTGAAGTCAGTAGAAGTGTGAACAAGGAGCAGAGCTGAATGACAGCTTGTCCGCATTCATGACTTGTCAGATTTATTTGCTGGATTGCTTTGCTAGGTGTGTTGGTGTTGTGATTTCTGAAATTGTATCCAGCATGCAAGACAAAATGCTGAAGGGAGGGGTGCATTCTGCACCTAAGGGGCACAACCTCCTGTGCTGTCAGTAGTGTTTTTACATTATATTAGTTGCAGTGTCATTTACTATACCATGAAAAGCAAACAGTGTGTGCACAAGTTTCGAAATAGTGCTCACTGGTAGTAGTGCACATGCTCACAGGACCTAGTGAGCACACTATCTGTGCTGCAAGGTACTATCTGTCTCACTTTGCATATGTAATTCTGATTTTTATATGGGAGGGGTGTGCTGCTCCTTCTTAGTGTTTGCTCTGCCCTTCTAGTAGGGTGGTCCTGCACCAAGCATCATAACTGTGGCACTGGGCATTTCACAGGTACAATTTTAAATTCTCAAATTATATATAGTATAATGTCCCAACCTAACAGATGCATAACATTTTTGTGTATAGGTCAAATTAATCTGCAGCAAAGATTATTTGCCTAAAGAGATATATTGTAAATGCCTATGAAGAACTGTCTGCTTCTCTGTGTTAAGTATTTATTAATGGTATAACTGTTAAACAACTTATCAAGAGTCCTTATAGCATAGAACAGGGATGGCCAACTTGTGACCCTCTGCACTAGTTTTTATGGACCTAGGAACAAGCAGAATTAAAAATGTGGACAGTGCTAGGAAAATTATTATAATTTATGTTTGTCATAACCATAAAATGTATATGCAACCCTTAGGTTTCTAAAATATTGCTATGTGGAACTCAAGCGTTAGGAGGTTGGCCATCACTGGCATAGAAGACAGAGGACCTCAACATTACATTAAAAGCAGTTTTTTTTAAATTTACTAATCATGTATTAGTGCACATACAGAAATGATCAAAAGTCCAGAAGATTTACAACTCATGTAGCATAATTGTATAATTGCTTGTGTGGTTTATATAAATACAAAAATTAAAAATAAATTAATGTGACACATAGGGGTATATTTATCATAGTGCGAGTGGACATGATACGATGTAGCGTATCATGTCCGCTGCACATCAATAAATCTTGTGAACTGCTGGTGCCACCCCTTGCAGATATGCGGCCAATGGGCCGCTAGCAGGGGGTGTCAATCAACCCGATTGTATTTGATCGGGTTGATTTCTGTCCGCAAGCTCAGAGCTGGCGGATAAGTTATGGAAACCCAAAAGCTTTATCTTTAAGTGCATTTTTAAAATATTAATTGCATCTGTTAAAATGCTTCTGTTGATAGTTATAGCGGTAAAACCGGCAGGTTTTTATATGCAGATTACCATTGTAGATACTGTGTAGGTTGCAGACATGTACATTTAATGCCCTATGCAGTGAAAATTTTAAACAGAAGCATTTTATCAGAGGTGAATACAAAACTGCTTTAAAATATATTAGAAATCCACTGCTGTGCTTTTCCGACACAGCTTTTATTTCCTTTTAAATATATTTATTGATAAGGACATCCTCTAAAGATCAGAGTTCTTTCCTTCCAGACATGCACTAGATAATGTTGAATGTGAAAGTTTTTTTTGGAACAGTGAAGTACTAACCATTCATTTAATGAGTGCCAAGCACAGCAGTGCATTTCAAAATCAATTACAAGTATTTGCAAAAAGTTATAAAAGGGTCTGTAATACTTTTTTTACGCATCCAATCCAACAAGCACATGTTGGTAGGCTATTTGCATTTACAAGTATGAGATGTATGTACATATGGTTTACCTCTGTATACTTGGTCCCATACACAGTAAGATTATGTCAAAATATTTTTAACATTTCTTAGAAATATTTTTCCGATTTAAATCATACTTCATCAATTATTCTGAGAACATTTTAAAATGTAAAGCACTTCACATTTAGATTCCTTGGACAGGGTCTATCTATCTATCTATCTATCTATCTATCATCTATCCATCTGTCTGTCTATTAGCTATCATATAAGAATATAAGTTAAAATATAATACAATTAAATGATTTACTATGAGTTAAAGAAAGCAACGTTAAATAACTGCATATAAATAATGCGAAACAAGATGGATACTTATGTTTCCTGGGATAATGGAATGTAAGCAGATAAGGTTTTCAACAATCTCAATGCACATTCAAGTTTTCCATGTGCACAGTAATCCTAAAGAATATCTTCTATTGTTTAGTGAAGCAGTCTATGTATTTTGCTGCTGGATAACAAAAGTGACGCTGGTGTTTTAGTTATTGTCAAGGGAGAGAAAAATAAAGAGGTTTCTAAAAGGCAATTATGCATTATTGTAATAAAAAGGGTTTTCATGGTTTCCAACTCCCAAGTTCTCAATCATCATATTCAGTGGCTACTTAGGGTTTATGACTTGTGGTATAAATATTAAATACGTCTACAGAATATTGGTTTTGTCTGCAAGGACTTTATGGCAGATAAGACATAAGTGTTCTGCTCAGCTAAACCTGTCATATGTTCATTTAATTAAGCTAGTTTCATTTAACTACTTGTACATAGTAGTTTGGATTTTTAGGTTAGAACACATAGCATACCATAAAATACCAATTGGAAACTCTTTACCAGGGTATTAACCTCTTAAGGACATATGACGGAATTTTTCCGTCATAAAACAATTGAGCAAACTGAAAGCTGTGTCCTTAAAGGGTTAAAACCATTTTATTTTGGAACTTTAACTGTATCACTGTATCACTACTTGTATATAGTAGTTTGGATTTTTAGGTTAGAACACATAGGGGCCGATTTATCAAGGGCCGAATGGCCCCTGATGCCCCTGTTTCCCCGCAAACCTTCAGGCTCGCTGGAAACAACAGCTATGAAGCACCAGTCTTAAGACCGCTGCCCCATAACTGGTCCGCTGCCTCTGAGGCTGCGGTCTGCAATCAGCCCGATCCTATATGATCAGGGCTGATTGACACCCTCTGCTAGCGGCCGCGAATCTGCAGGGGGCGGCATTGCACAAGCAGTTCATAAGAACTGCTTGTGCAATGTTAAATGCCGACAGCATATGTCTGTCGCACATTATACGCTACAGCGCATCATGCCGTACAGACAATGATAAATCGGCCCATAGTATACCATAAAATACAAATAGGAAATTCTTTACCAGGGTATTAAAACCATTTTATTTTGGAACTTTACCTGTGCATTTCTTTTGCAACCCCCTGTCTAGTTTAGTGAGAGACATGTAGTTTTACATCAGTAAATTAAAGGGACATTAGCACCATAACAAATATTATCAATTAAGCACTGCATTGCAATTAAAGTATCTTAAATTTATAACAGTCATTTTGTTAGCCTAATTTAAAAGTTTTGCAAATTAAGGCTAATTCATAGTTATGTCTGTTGATAAGACTAGTGCAATCCATGTTCCTAGTCAACTTTGCTACGGCCAATTAAAGAAAGATTTAAAGGTCCATAAAAATCTAACGTGATATTACCTTCTATTAATTATTTTAATTTATTAATAAAGACTAATATCTTTAAAGCAGTAAAATAAATTTAATAGGTATATATTGATGAAATTCCATACATCTAGTACATTTTTATTAACCCTTTTATTGAAAACAACTTTAATGGCCCTTTAAATTAGCTTGTGTCCTTAGCTAACCAATCACTGTTTAGAACATTGCAAGCTGAGGTAACTTTAACCTCCAGCCTCTGTGTAGAAAGTTGGACACGCACACATTTTCAAAGTATTTTACTCAAAAGCAGGCAAATAAATATTTAGCGAATATTAAAATGTTTTTATTTCCTTTAATTATATGTTTGTCGGGATATAAAATATTCAGTTACAAAATGTTTTACATTCCTGTATAGAAAATTGAAGGTAGAATTAAAAGGATTTTAAAGTCATTTTCATATATGCATACTATGAGGCCTATTTATTAATGTGCGAGCGGACATGATACCATGTAGCGTATGTCCGCCGCACATCAATAAATGCAGACAGCATACATTGTATGGGAACTGCTGGTGCAATGCCGCCCACTGCAGATTCGGGGGCCAATGGGCCGCTAGCAGGTGGTGTCAATCAACCCGATCGGGTTGATTTCTGTCCGCAGCCTCAGAGCAGGCGGATAAGTTATGGAGCAGGGGTCTTTAGACTGCTGCTTCATAACTTCTGTTTCCGGTAAACCTGAAGGCTCACCGTAAACAAGGGGCATCACGCTTCATTCGGAGCTTGATAATTCAGCCCCTATATATCAACAGTTAGAACAATATTGCAAAGTATCTGCATAGAAATACATATTTTAAAACATTGCAAGCTGTTTATTGCTAGCAAAACATGTGAGAATTTTGTACTCCAGGGATACATCCTTTATATTTTTATCATATATCTGTGTTGCTTTCATCAATTAAAGAGAGCTGCAAGTGAGCTCCTGCACTGAGCTAAGTGATACCCGCATAACATCTTTCCAGATCAGATATGCAGTATACACCCCAGCTTTTATTTGTGGAATGGAAAACTTTAGTTCTTAGATATAAAAGAAACCAAAAACCAGGAATAATGAATGCATACTGCATACTTTTCTTACTTTCCTCATTTAAACATATAGGGGTCAATTTATCAAGCTCCGTACGGACCGCTAAAGACCGCTGCTCCATAACCTGCCTGCCTGCTCTGAGGCGGCGGACAGAAATCAACCCGAACGAATACAATCAGGTTGATTGACACCTCCTGCTAGCGGCCACGAATCTGCAGGGGGCGGCATTGCACCAGCAGTTCACAAAAACTGCTGGTACAATGATAAATGCAGACAGCATTATATCAGATCATGTCCGCTCGCACTTACATAAATTGACCCCAGGGTCTTCACCACAATCTATTGGCGCCAGCTTTTTTAGCTCTTTTTTTTCAGGCAATCACAATAGCGCATCATTGTCTGATTCTTTCACGTGCAAATAGGTTTTTTTTGAATTCTCAATAAAAGTTCTATTTCTCCTATGGGGCCAAAAAGTTCTCGACCTTCATTTTTGAGTCACTTTTCAAAAGCTTTTTGAGCAAAGTTTTGGATTTTTGACAACTAAAATATTTGAATAAAAATGTTCAATTATGATTGAGAATATGGGGTCGATTTATTAAAGTGCGAGCGGACATGATACAATGTAGCGTATCATGTCTGCCGCACATGGATAAATGCAGACAGCATACGCTGTTGGCCTTTATCATTGCACAAGCAGTTCTAGTGAAAAACCCGGAAACAGGGGCATCAAGCTTCATTTGGAGCTTGATAATTTGGCCCCTATGTGTTTATAAATTAAATATTGTTGATAATATATTAATTCCATATTATATTCAATTATTAATTACAAACATATTATAAAATTGTATTGTTTGTTAAAAACATCCATTGAAACAAATTCACTCTGGCTATATATGTTTCGAAGAAGTCTATGAAAACGCTTAGACACCCCCGTAGAAAAGAATAGAAAAAATAGGGAAGAAAGAAAAAAAAAGAAAGATGCAGAAAAAGAAAGAAAGAAAGAAAGAAAGAAAGGAAAGGATAGAAAAAACAGTAAAAAGAGCATAAAGAAAAAAGAACGTAAAGAAAAAAAGAATGGAAATAAAAAGAAGAAAGAAAGAAATAACAGAAAAAAAAGAATGGAATAAAAAGAAAAGAGAAGAAAGAGAAAATTATGTAAAATGTGCCATGAGGGCTGAAAAATTAAAAAAAACTTCCTAAACCGTAATATAATGTTATGTTTTATAGTTTGGTATATTTTGAGGTTCCTTTCCTTCCATCTATGTTTATTCTATAATAGATGATTCAGTGCTCCTTAAAAAAATGTATGAATAGAGGAAAGTAAAAAAAAGTCACCTAAATATATATATATATATATATATATATATATATATATATATATATATATATATATATATATACATACACATACAGTTGCAAGAAAAAGTATGTGAACCCTTTGGAATGATATGGATTTCTGCACAAATTGGTCATAAAATGTGATCTGATCATCATCTAAGTCACAACAATAGACAATCACAGTCTGCTTAAACTAATAACACACAAAGAATGAAATGTTACCATGTTTTTATTGAACACACCATGTAAACATTCACAGTGCAGGTGGAAAAAGTATTTGAACCCTTGGATTTAATAACTGGTTGAACCTCCTTTGGCAGCAATAACTTCAACCAAACGTTTCCTGTAGTTACAGAACAGACGTGCACAACTGTCAGGAGTAATTCTTTACCATTCCTCTTTACAGAACTGTTTCAGGTCAGCAATATTCTTGGGATGTCTGTTGTGAATCGCTTTCTTGAGGTCATGCCACAGCATCTCAATCGGGTTGAGGTCAGGACTCTGACTGGGACAGTTCAGAAGGCGTATTTTCTTCTGTTTAAGCCATTCTGTTGTTGATTTACTTCTATGCTTTAGGTCATTGTCCTGTTGCAACACCCATCTTCTGTTGAGCTTCAGCTGGTAGACAGATGGCTTTAAGTTCTCCTGCAAAATGTCTTGATAAACTTGGGAATTAATTTGTCCTTCAATGATAGAAATCCGTCCAGGCCCTGATGCAGCAAAGCAGCCCCAAACCATGATGCCCCCACCACCATACTTCACAGTTGGGATGAGGTTTTGATGTTGGTGTGCTGTGCCTCTTTTTCGCCACACATAGTGTTGTGTGTTTCTTCCAAACAACTCAACTTTTGTTTCATCTGTCCACAGAATATTTTGCCAGTACTGCTGTGGAATATCCAGGTGGTCTTGTGCAAACTGTAAACGTGCAGCAATGTTTTGTTTGGACAGCAGTGGCTTCCTCTGTGGTATCCTCCCATGAAATCAATTCTTGTATATTGTTTTACGTATTGTAGATTCGCTAACAGGGATGTTAGCATTTGCCAGTGACTTTTGTAAGTCTTTAGCTGACACTCTAGGATTCTTCTTCACCTCATTGAGCAGTCTGTGCTGTGCTCTTGCAGTCATCTTTACAGGACGGCCACTTCTAGGGAGAGTAGCAGCAGTGCTGAACTTTCTCCATATATAGACAATTTGTCTTACCGTGGACTGATGAACAGCAAGGCTTTTGGAGATACTATTATAACCCTTTCCAGCTTTATGCAAGTCAACAATTCTTAATCATAGCTTTGCAATATGAGGGGGGATTAGTAGGAGTTAATGAATAACAGATACTGTACTTATTATATAAATCGCAACAGGTATATAATATACCAGTACTATATAGTGGCTTATAATAGTTAAGAAACGTATCTGTTGTGGATTCTTAGAGAGCAGAACTAAACAACTAGAAATACTAATTGTACAGAGAAATACATTTAGTATTGATAGAAAAGAATACCACAAATGTAATAAATTTCAAACTCCAACTATTGGTGTGGATATAGGATTACTCTATACATTAAAATGTTCCATATCATTCATACTTTAAATCTTTATTCTTACAGCTAGGAACAAACATTCACAAAGTAGTAGCCAGAAAGAGTTAAAAACACTTAAACCCAGTCAAATAGGATTGATTAAGTAAGCAGCAATATATATATTTCGCCTAATGGCCACAAGAAAAATAATGTAAGATTATCTAAGCCCTTACAATCCGAGGGCTAATTACTTTTAAGTATTATTTTTTACAGTAAATAGTGGGCACCAGGTATCAACATAAATTAGTAAAGACTAAGATTCTTTTTTAACATGGGTAAGCAATTAAAAGCGACAGACAGGGGAGACCAAGCTGCTCCTGCTGGACCCCTGACGCGCATTTCACAGAACGCTTCCTCAGAGGCTGGATTCAGCCTGAGGAAACAGTACATGATACTGAGAAACGCATTGCTGTGTTTTTTTTTGTTTTTTTTAAATAATTTTTTTATTGAGGTAAGGAACAGCATCTACAAAACAAATAATGTGTCCAGGCACGGATCATAAGTAATAAGAATAATTATACATGTCTCTTATAAAGAAGAAATTTAAACTAGAACATTAAAGTCTCTGTGTTACAATGTTTGTCACTGTATTCAAGTAGTAGTATTATTATACATTTATAGATGAGAACCGAAATCATATAGTAAAATACATTCAATAGAGATAACATAACTACTGAGATGAGTTATAACACTACTTCTGAGACCAATGGCTTGAAGTGCAAGTTAGATTGAAGTGAACAAAGGTGACTGAGACACATAATGATGAAACCTCGTTTTTTAAATAATATAGCAAATGATCCCTACTCTGAAACGGGAGGTACTCTATAATCTTATAACTGTATGATGTAGGGAATTGGCTTTTGTCTGGCCACTCTTGGGCTGAAGTGTATAGGAGGGAAAGTCAGCGGGCAAGAGCCGCTCGATAAAAGGGGGAGGGAGATAAAGGGGGGGGCGGAGCTTTTTAAGATAACTATATAGTATAGTTGAGTTTCCAATAAAATTTAAGTTAGATGAGGGTGGTAAACATGACTTAGGGAGTCTTTCAATTATCATAATAAGTACATATATATACAGGGAATGTCTGCTTGGGGGATGTATCTTTGTAAGTGAGGTAAAATATCTATTTATTTGTATCATTCATGGGATCCTTGTAAAGCAGGCACAATAGATAAGTTAGTCTAAAGGCGTTCAGGAATAGTTATTTAAATTGTAGGTGCACTGGGAGGAAGCGCTCTGCACAACTAAGGGCCACAGCAAATATTATGCTGGGAGCAAGATAATGGTGTTAGGTAAGCTAATGGTGAGCTACAATGCTAGGTCAAAACACATAAACAAACAGGAAGCTAAAAACATGGCATAGTTTAGGATATCAGCTTCCCGAAGGTGGCTTTGGCTGAAATTGAGAAATTTGGAACTTAGCATCCTAGGTTACTACCTATATACCCTGTCAGCATAGCTAAAAAATAAATGGAGTCTAGTAGCATTAGATGCAGTTCAACATATTAGTATAGCATGCGGACTCAGGTTAGTACCCACCATGGTAGCTGAATATTTGGTGAGTGAGAACATGGGAAACATTAATAATAAAGAAATTATCATAGTAAGACACTTCCCATACTTTCACAGTTAAGAGAATACAGACTGTGATACATATATAATAAACTAGTGTAGGGTAAGTTATTTATTGTAGATGTCCAAACGTATGCTATCTTAACTTCATTAAGATTATATGGGAGATAGGGCAATATGTATACATCCTGAATCTATTAGATAGTTTGCAAACTTCACTGAAACAGAGGGGTGGTGTATCAGATATGCAAGGAGTGTCATGGGAATTGTTACATGCTAACTGTCTAAAGGCCTATTGGTGAGAAATTAGGGTAATTCAACTGTCAAAGGCTGCCTTACCAGTGAGAAAAGAAGGGGATTTTAAAGTAAACTAATGCTGTAATAATATGGCTATTCAAAGGCTCATGGGAAAGCAGTTCTCCCTCAGGGATAGTAAGCATATAGACAAAGAGGTTATTAAATGTGTAGTAGACTCCCTAAGGAAAAGATAGCCTCAGGATTAACAGGGTAGCAGAGATCAATGGCCACTATTCAATACTCTAACCATGTGGTAGTAATACGTGGTGAGCTGTGAAATTACTAGGTATATAATTGAAGCGTCAGTGAGAAGGGTAACAATATATTAGATACAAGATATAGGATAGCAGACATATATATCATATAAAAATGTTGGTGCAGCTATACTTGTACTGAAAACTTTCTCACAGTTGAGAACACGCTAAACTGCCTATAAATACTCCTCTAGTGAGTGTTAATATAAACTTGGGGCATCTAGCACCTATTCTCTGTGATAAGTGTAGGTAATATAAATTCCAATCATCTCATATTTAGTAAGTTAGCTTAGGGTACATAGACTGCGATTAGATATTAGCCTGAGTATATACATATATAGAGTGATCCCCTTAAGAAGAAAAATACTTCTGGTGGATAACATTGTCCCCCCAACATGAAAAGTGTAAGAAAAAAAAAAAAAAAATTAAGCACGGTTATGAGGTTAGCAGGCATCATCAAACAGCATTCAACCTAGGGTATGAAAAGGAAGCTTATTGTGAAATGAGCACAGTCTCATGTATTTTAGTCGTTATGAAAGTCAACCAACCATAAAAGAAGCATGGGGGGGGGGTTCAAGATATAATATAACCCACAATAAAAGCTCCTGTTGTAAGTTATGTAGGCTAGGAATAAATATAGATATAGGTCCAGGAGCGTGGGAAATGAGTAGTGTGATGGAAAATACTGAAAAAGGCTACTTAAATGTAGACAATGAGCATAGGGACTTTACCTCTCTTAGCCACGATAGGAAAAGCATAGTATGATATATAACCACTAATAAACAAATATTCTAAACTGTAGTTACACGTATATTAATAAACAATAGGTAGAGTAGTTAGTCGCAACTTACATATATAAAACTAAGATTATTACATTACCCCCTACTCTAATACTGTATCTCTGCCTTCTAAAGGGCTATCAAAAATGCCATGTACAAATGCAATACAGAAGACAAGAAAATATTAGACATGTTCATGAAATAGAGTGTAGTCTCCTAGTTCTCAGGATGGTGGCTCATTGCTTGGAGAACTATCTTTTACAAGATGGAGATCTAGTAAAGTCCAATAGTGAGGGCAATATGGCTGAATCATTGAAATAAGCCTAACCCACAGTTGGACAGTCCCTGTCTGGGGGACAAGGGTAATTTACCCCACTCCTAATTTCACAAAGACTCGATTAGACCTGTATTCAGTGCTTCTCAGTTTTTGGAGCAACTCTTTATGATACCTAAAGTTATGTGGCATCAGTTCTGTAGTTGACCGATTCCCAAAGTCCCACTTATGAAGGGATAGTGACTGTACTCTTTGATAGAAGTATGCTGAGATGATCTTATTATTATTATCTCTTCTCTTCTCAAATTGAAAGCTTCTGCAACCGACTGCAAGCGATGTCTGAGGGCCGCCAGTGTCTCCATCCTGTTGCTCCAGCTCACAGCCCACGGATACGTCTGTACTGTGTCTGGCCTGCAGGCCGACTACGGCTACCAAAGTCACATGTCGCTGTGGGTCATCCAGCTCTTGTACTCTTTGAAGAGTGGGCTTAGGGAGAATGTTACAGCCGGCGATAGAAGGTGAACGGTCATTCTCAACTTGAAGCTCAGGTAAAGCATAGACGCTGCTGATATGGAGATCCGTGCTGGAACCCACAGTGGAGGCGGATGTCATTGCGGAACGTAGCGTGTCAACAAGATCCGCATGATGGACATCAAGCTTAGCGCACAGCTCCCTCAAAAGAGAAATCTCCGGCTCCATGGTTTGTTCCCCGCTAGGCTTAAGAAGCCGTCAGCTACAGGGTCTCTGCCGCCTTATTTTACTGGTTCATGTAGGGCTTATGCGAGTTGGTATGATCCGTCTGCTGTTTATGTTTCTGGAGACACCGGGCTTACCAGAGGCACATATTCTTCTTTGATTGTGCTGAAAGGTTTCCAGGGTGAGTTATTATTTCATGCCCACTCGGGCCGCGTGTATCTGGAACTGGCTTCAGTCGTGTGTAATCTGGCTTCTGATAAGAGGCAGGACTCATTAGTAAATTAGTTCTATCAGTGCCCTACACCTTTGGGAAGCATCCCATCACTTTTTCCCATTGCTGGTTTAGGTCATAGCGGTGATTTTAAAGCTTTAGATGAATCCCCAGACCGGAGCTCATAGTTTAAGCTGCCATCTTGGCTGCGGCTAGCTCTGCCCCCCGCGTTGCTGTGTTTTTAATGTGTTTAAATAAACACTTTTATTATATAAAATCTTGCTACTTTGCTTCTCTTTGGATACATTTATTTGGAATAAACTCCTAAACTGCTGGAGGTGGAACAGTGCCTTGCCTGACAACATAGCCTCTTTGGTGACCACCATTTTGGCTTCTGGGAGTCTTTGCTTGAGAGGAGAGTTTACCGGATAACTCTGAGGTTCCGGCTTGCCCAGTCAACTTTACACCTGACCTTTAAATTTAATTGTTTCCAAGTTTTAAATTACCGTTATTTTTAACTTTTAATTTTTCCAATTATTACAAAGATCCTTACTTAATGGCCATATTTATTTATTATATATTTAGTTATTTATTTGTTAATTAATTAATATGTAACAGGAAGATAAGTTTGATTTAGGGATATCAATTGATATTTTAAAGTAACTATAGCAGATTATTAGTTACCTTGATACAAGTCTAAATCCCATCTAGAATTTATTCCTTTTGGTTCTTTGGTCCCTAATTTAATATCATAATATCAGAAAATGAGAGAGGAGGAGATAGATTTAGAAAATTGTTAGATAGGGAGGCAAAATGGATATTTAAATTAGGGACCAAAGAACCAAAAGGAATAAATTCTAGATGGGATAATAATTGGAAAAGTTAAAGTTAAAAATAACGGTAATTTAAAACTTGGAAAAAATTACATTTAAAGTTCAGGTGTAAAGTTCTTTTTGTTTTTAAATTTTCAAGCAAATCTTAGTGCTGGTATTATATTACGGTTCTAACAAACGAAAACATGATCCAAGCACCAAACAATCCGAAATTGAGAGTGTGCTCTGTAATAATCAGAATATAGCAAAGTAATAGTGCATTGGAATGCTTTTGGCATGTTTCTAGGCAGATATGGAAACTAAAGGGTTAAACATCTAGCTAGTATGCAAATTACGATATCGCATAGACAATCTGTGAATTCAAAATAATACTGCGAAATAGAGACAATAACCCTTCGCCATTTAAAAGCAAAGATGTGAAAGTTTATATAATTGAAATAATGAAACAATAAAGTAATAATAAGCGAGTTTACCTAACACAAGAGAATATATATATATATATATATATATATATATATATATATATATATATATATATATATATATATATATATATATATATATATATATATATATATATCTAACCTAGTTTAAAATGATACATTCATTAAGCCCTAATTTTAAATAATTTCAAACAATAATATTCAGCTAGTGGTTTTCAACACATTTAAAATGCACTTTTATTATTATATTCAGCACATTTTTTGTATTAAATAACATTGTATTAAATAATATTTTAACAAAGTTCAACACTGTGATATCACTATAGGGGAGGTAACTTTTTAAACAATGGTAACCATTTAAAAGGTTACCATTGTTTAAAAAGTTACCTCCCCTATAGTGATATCACAGTGTTGAACTTTGTTAAAATATTATTTAATACAATGTTATTTAATACAATGTTATTTAATACATCTTTGACAAAGCGCCAGAAGGGCGTGAAACGCATCAGATGACGTCACACTCCACTTAATCCTGTGTCTCCAGGTAGTCACTACGCATATGTTTGCTGAGTGTTTGATTGTAACACCAATAATAAAGGTATGCATTGTTACATATAATCCTGAGTGAAGTGCTTGTGTAGTGCCAGGTTTCAATGGACATTTTTATCAGTCTGGGAATCGTGCATTAGGGAAATTCTCTATGTTGTTATATACACACATATATATATATATATATATATATATATATATATATATATATATATATATATATATATACAGTATATACTATATATATATATATATATATATATATATATATATATATATATATATATACACACAGAGAGAAGTGCACTCACAGGAACGAACAACTGGCTCAATATCATTGTTAGCCTGTTCTATGGCGATTTACCACCTGGGTGCAGCTTTTTAGCCCAGTAATGCTTTTCACAGAGAAGAAATTTCCTGTAGTATATCAGTCTGATTCCGCCTATTACGATCAGTCCAGTGCCGAAATACCAGGCAATTCCTCTCTGAACAAGGAACACAGCAACCCCAGACGATCGTTTCAGCCTTCATTGGGCCTCGTCAGTGAGGCGTAGCTATATTCCTCTAAGCACACTGAGCAAGGAGTCCACATCTGGTTGCCCCTTTTTTCCATAGGGAGGCTAAATACATACAGAGAGAAGTGCACTCACAGGAACGAACAACTGGCTCAATACCATTGTTAGCCTGTTCTATGGCAATTTACCACCTGGGTGCAGCTTTTTAGCCCAGTAATGCTTTTCACAGAGAAGTAATTTACTGTAGTATATCAGTCTGATCCTGCCTATTACGGTCAGTCCAGCACCGAAATACCAGGCAATTCCTCTCTGAACAAGGAACACAGCAACCCCAGATGATCGTTTCAGCCTTCATTGGGCCTCGTCAGTGAGGCGTAGCTATATTCCTCTAAGCACACTGAGCAAGGAGTCCACGTCTGGTTGCCCCTTTTTCCCATAGGGAGACTAAATACATACATGTGTGTGTGTGTGTGTATGTGTGTGTGTGTTTGAGTCTTTGTATATAAATATATCTTAAAGGGATATAAAACCAATTTTTTTCTTTCATGATTAAATAGAGGATTTAGCCACCAATCAGCAAGCGCTACCTTGGTGCTTAAACAAAAATAGACCAGCTCCTAAGCTTACATTCCTGCTTTTCAAATAGAGATATCAAGACAACAAAGAAAATTTGATAAAAGGCATAAATTAGAAAGTTCCTTAAAATTGCATGCTCTATATTGAAAGAAAAAAAATTTGGTTTCATATCCCTTTAATAAAATATGGAATAATAAAAAAGACTGATTAAACTTGGAAAATGTGTTACCATTTAGCATTGTCAAGTTTGTGAATTAACCACAATGTTTCTGTATTTATATCTTTCTGACTTCCAAGAAAAAAAATATAGATCTCAAGGGTTTTAAATAATTTATATAGCACTTTGGTCTTCAATATTCCAATGATCAAAACTAAAATTAACAAAGTTATCAGTTAGCAATGTCAGTGATTTATGGTGTGTACTGAACCATTTTATTTAGACAGCACCAACTGTGCGTACAGTGATTTGCAAGAATAAAACAATGTAGCAAAACAATGTACGATTTAATACAGTAGCAGTCATCAGTAATAAAAAATGTCAAATCAAATAAATTCTAGGTAAAGGAAATGGGGTTTCAAAGTGATTTTAATAGAGAAAAATATTGGGAACATAAAATGCTCATATTCATATAATGATAATCAAAAAATTTCAAATTTACAAGGTCAAAAATGAAATAATTTTGTTGTCATAAAACCGAAGATGTAGTAGGTGAAATAATACCAACTGTACTGTGAATACAGGGAAAAAACAGCTATATTGTTAAATTTGTTTGCATTCACTAAATGTTTTGCTGTTCTTTGAAGAACATTTTAAGTGCCCGTAAAAAGGTTAATCCACTAAACAGAGTACATAATACAAAAGGTTTATATTCTCGCATTTCAGAATATTATGATTTAGAATATAGTTAATTAGTTTATTGTATGCAAGGTAAAAAGGAGCACCAGCTTGTTTTAAAATAAAATGTAACTTTTATTGCTCAATGTAACAATTAAAAGGAAGAAATGTGTTGTCAATAGTGATGTCACCACTGGCAGCACATTTGTTCCTTTTAATTGTTATATTGAATAAAACGTTATTTTTTAATTTAAGACAATCCAGTGCTCCTCTTTACCTTGCATACTATGAATCTGTTGAGTAAGGGGGTGTAGCATGGATTTCAGAGATTTATGTCTGCCTGTCAGCCGAAGGATTCTAGTAGTGGAACCTGCAGTAAGGTGATAATATCTGGAGGTTCGAAAGAGGGTGCACACACGCCTGGAGGCATTGGAGTTCACTGAAACACAGAAACACTGAAGAGTGTTGGAAATCAAGAATAATATCCTTTGAACCTCAGGACCATACTTCCCTGATGGGAATCTGGCAGATGTGAGAAAGCCTATGGCAAATTAAGGCACTTGTTGAACTTTTAAATGTTACAAGCACATTAGGCTTAAGCATGATGGACAGTTTGACATGGAGTATTCCCGCTAGCCCTATTTGGGAGGTGTAATTAGTTTATAGGCCTGGCAGCTGATGCCAGCCTAGTGGAACCACTTTTTTTCTAGTTGAACCTACTGCCTGCTCAGTTCAACATTGTTGCTGTAAAGCGCTTTGTCTCTTGCACTGTGAAAAAGTTGCAAAGTTGGTTAAAAATAAAGTAATACAGATTCTAATTTAGTATCCTCAGTGTTAAAGTTTGCCTAACTCAGTGACTTAAGATGGTCAAAGCTGGTTTTCTGAATGTTATAGACAATGGAAAGCAGGTTTGGAGGCCAGGATAGTTAGTACATAGATCTTTAAGAATTCTGTAATTGTGACACATTGAGTCCCATTTATCAAGCTAGCTATGAAAGCAGCCCTGGGGCCCCTAGCATTTCAGGCTCAGCTGAAATGCTAATAAAGTAGCTGTAGCTTTAAGACCGCTGCTGCTAAATCTCTCCACCACCTAAAGTGAAATTAT